>NC_059297.1:11006910-11039410 GCF_017591435.1 Portunus trituberculatus
GTGTGTGTGTGTGTGTGTGTGTGTGTGTGTGTGTGTGTGTGTGTGTGTGTGTGTGTGTGTGTGTGTGTGTGTGTGTGTGTGTGTGTGTGTGTGTGTGTGTGTGTGTGTGTGTGTGTGTGTGTGTGTGTGTGTGTGTGTGTGTGTGTGTGTGTGTGTGTGTGTGTGTGTAAATATATTATATTTATATATATATATATATATATATATATATATATATATATATATATATATATATATATATATATATATATATATATATATATATATATATATATATATATATATATATATATATATATATATATATATATATATACACATATGTGTGTGTGTGTGTGTGTTTCACTGTTTGATCTGCTGCAGTCTCTGACGAGACAGCCAGACGTTACCCTACGGAACGAGCTCAGAGCTCATTATTTCCGATCTTCGGATAGGCCTGAGACCAGGCACACACCACACACCGGGACAACAAGGTCACAACTCCTCGATTTACATCCCGTACCTACTCACTGCTAGGTGAACAGGGGCTACACGTGAAAGGAGACACACCCAAATATCTCCACCCGGCCGGCGAATCGAACCCCGGTCCTCTGGCTTGTGAAGCCAGCGCTCTAACCACTGAGCTACCGTGTGTGTGTGTGTGTGTGTGTGTGTGTGTGTGTGTGTGTGTGTGTGTGTGTGTGTGTGTGTGTGTGTGTGTGTGTGCGCGCGCGCGTTTTGTATGTTCGTTCTTGAAATGATATATCCCTCAGCTCAAGGTCACACACATGAGAAGTACTGAAAGCAATGTGTACCTGTGAATACCGCACTCATGTCACCACTAAACTATAACTTATTCATCAAAGAACAGTGACTACCACTAACAGACAAAGTTGTGATTACTGAACTCTCCTGTCATAAGTAGCAGTGCAGACTAGACTATGATGGAGATACTGCGCTTCCTTCACAGCAATTCTCTCTTCTATCGTGTCTTATCTCGCAGGAACCTAATTCATGTTAATATGCAAGCTTTACAACTTTCGCATCTTTTTAAACCGAAACTAACGCAATATTTGTCGATATGCAATCTTTACAGCTACAAAAAATACAAATCAAATAGAACACAATAAATTAAATAAATGGGTTTTCTACGAGGATACAGGCAGCCAATATGGCTGATAAAGACGATGATTTCTCCTATAAGATTATGAACGAGAAGCACTTCTTGGAACAATCCCTTTGTGTAACCTATCCGTGTCAAGGTGAAAAGTAGATACCTTTCACTGATCCTTCCTGAAAATATGAAGCAGACGATTTTGTGGCACGATTGAGAATGGTTTCGTTGGTTTCCTGATAATGAGCTTTTTTCCTTACTCTGCAGCTGGCTACTAACAGGTTTCACGGAGAGGGATGGGTACCTGAATCCCTGTCAATCTAATCAGGTTTGGGGAGACTTGGAACTGGTGTGCAAGGTCACAAGGGCCACGTGAGGAGTGTGTGATTAATGCGGTCTGGGTACGTGGAATTTATACGACCAGTCACGTGAAAAATGACCTGAAGAAGCATAAGAGAAAACTTCTATTCATCTGAGCATTATTTCATGTGTAATCAATATAGCGAAGTCACAAACAATGTCCATTATTAAAGAGTTGGTTGATGTATGTCTGTTATAATGAAATTCATTCCCAAATATATTGTAAGAAATTATTAAGAAAAGTATTGTTTCTTTGAACATTTCTTTCATCTATGGCCTACATGGAAAAATCACAAAATAAATTCTTTTACTCAGGAACTAATTGATGTATTAGTGTTAATTATATTTCAACTCACCCATACATCATTTTATCAAACAGTAATTAACATTCTAAACAGTCATATGTGTATATATATATATATATATATATATATATATATATATATATATATATATATATATATATATATATATATATATATATATATATATATATATATATATATATATATATATATATATATACAAAACTCCATTTCCCTGCCTGGTTCTCGCATTAACCTTTGCTTGTCACCACTGAAACCAACGGCTTTACACATGAAAAGCATGAAGACCTGCCTGAAGGATGAAGGAGCTTGTCTTGAGAGAGAAGAGAGAGAGAGAGAGAGAGAGAGAGAGAGAGAGAGAGAGAGAGAGAGAGAGAGAGAGAGAGAGAGAGAGAGAGAGAGAGAGAGAGAGAGAGAGAGAGAGAGAGAGAGAGAGAGAGAGAGAGAGAGAGAGAGAGAGAGAGAGAGAGAGAGAGAGAGAGAGAGAGAGAGAGAGAGAGAGAGAGAGAGAGAGAGAGAGAGAGAGAGAGAGAGAGAGAGAGAGTGGGAGGGAGAGAGAGAGAGAGAGAGGGGGGGCGGCGATGAGACTATGCTTATACAGTTGTAACCACATTACAAGGAAAGAAATAGGTCTATTAGAATCAGTACAAAGTTGAATGGGTAATATGATGCTGGGCATGAGAGGTATTCCTTACGAAACGAGACTGAGGCTGTTAAATATACATTCTTTAGAGAGACGTAGGTTAAGAGGGGACCTGATACAAGCCTTATATAGTATACGGCTTATAACCAAGACGACGTAAGCAAAATCTTTAAGATTAGTAATCAGGATAGAAAAAAAAAGGACGGGTCCAAGCTTGAAAAGGAAGGAACTGGTTCTCAAACAGAGTGTTATAGATGAATGGAGCGGACTTAGATATCACGTTCTTATTACTGAGTCAACAAGAAGTTTTTAAAGAAAGTTTAGACAGATGTATGGATGGAGATGACAGGTGAAAACAGTTAAATATATGTTTTATACATGGACTGCCACATGTAGGCCTTGAGTCCTCCTGCACCAATCTTTATTGTTTTATGTTCTTATGTCTAACCAGGAACTATTGAGTGAGGGTTGGAATCCCTCGTGAGCACGTCACCTGACAGGATGCCACAAGTGTACCAACTTTCCCCATTCAACCGCGTGACTTTATTTTATGTACTTATTTTCTGCAGATCTGAACAAAAGCTTTGTACAAATCGCATGCATAACTTACACGAATATCTCAAGTTCATCTCAGTTATGTGGTAAGGACCAATACCCTTAATCTAGGCATCAAATATTTAAAAAAATCTTAATACAAACAACACTGATGACCCACACGAATACTAAATATCAAGAGTTCACCTCATTAATGCAAACAGGCCATCATCTTTAATTCACTAATTTTATATCCCTGTTCTTTCCCCTCTTCCCATTTTTCTTCTCTAAGTTTAGAACATTTTAGAGAAGTTAGGTAGATAAAATGAAGTCGAATATAAGAATTCTTCGCAAGAGGGTACGTGGTAGGAAGGTGTGTGTGTGTGTGTGTGTGTGTGTGTGTGTGTGTGTGTGTGTGTGTGTGTGTGTGTGTGTGTGTGTGTGTGTGTGTGTGTGTGTAATTCACCTCCTCGGTCGCCTGCTGGTCACCCAGCTAGTCTTCTCCATTACGGAGCGAGCTCAGAGCTCATACACCGATCTTCGGGTAGGACTGAGACCACAACACACTCCACACACCGGGAAAGCGAGGCCACAACCCCTCGAGTTACATCCCGTACCTATATACTGATAGGTGAACAGGGGCCACACATTAAGAGGCTTGCCTATTTGCCTCGCTGCCCCGGGACTCGAACCCGGGCCTCTCGATTGTGACTCGAGCGTGCTAACCACTACAAAATGCGGTGTGTGTGTGTGTGTGTGTTTCACTGTTTGATCTGCTGCAGTCTCTGACGAGACAGCCAGACGTTACCCTACGGAACGAGCTCAAAGCTCATTATTTCCGATCTTCGGATAGGCCTGAGACCAGGCACACACCACACACCGGAACAACAAGGTCACAACTCCTTGATTTACATCCCGTACCTACTCACTGCTAGGTGAACAGGGGCTACACGTGAAAGGAGACACACCCAAATATCTCCACCCGGCCAGGAAATCGAACCCCGGTCCTCTGGCTTGTGAAGCCAGCCAGAGGACCGGGGTTCGATTCCCTGGCCGTGTGTGTGTGTGTGTGTGTGTGTGTGTGTGTGTGTGTACATCCCTTATTGAACTATACTTTCGAATGATGCAATTGAAACACTTCAATACATTTTTACTAGTCAGAAATCAATTAATAATCGCTAATTTCCAAGTTCAACCTTTATCTGACAATGTTTTCTGTTCACTGGCAAATTTCTCCCCGTTACCTAGCTGTCACCTGGGCAGGCGTGCTTACCTACACTTTTATAAGTGAGAGGCACAGCGAACACCACTATGAACTCTCTCACCGGCGGGAGGAGCAGAGCGCGCCCAACACACCCAGCTGTTACTCGGTCTATTCGCTTTAAGGTCTATCTCTTCTTGTCTGTTATGTTACCCTGCCAGTGCTTGCCCTTGCTGACCCAAAAAACTGTGCTTCTTTTATTTTCCTCTCAAGCTTTTGACACCCATGAAGGATGGTGCTTTATGTGTCTGTGCCGGAACCATTGCTGCCTCTCCGCCACCCTCTGTGCCTGTGGTTTCACGCCATCGTGCCTCTGTCATGTAGTGTCAGAAACATATGGCTCCCCTTTTATTTACGTTTGTCCTCTCAGGAAGTGCTATTTGTATCACGAGAGCCACAGCCACGTGCTCTTCACAAAACATTTTTGATGTATGTTTGGTTACTGTATACCGTGAAAACGACGACAACAATGCTCACAGTTAATTTCAGCTAAATATTGATATTTTCAAACTATTTTTCCATAGATTGCATAAGTTTCTTTTGTGAACATTAAACACGCACACACGCACGCACTCACGCACGCACGCGCGAGCATACACACTCACACACTCTCTCTCTCTCTCTCTCTCTCTCTCTCTCTCTCTCTCTCTCTCTCTCTCTCTCTCTCTCTCTCTCTCTCTCTCTCTCTCTGATGGCAGCAAGCCAGTTCAATGACTAAATGTTTTTTTTTTTTTTCAGCAATGTTGTTGTCATGTTTATGGTGCTATTATATTATTGTTGGATGTAAGCATATATTAACAAATAAAATTATTATAAAAAGGGAAAACTGACAAATTCAAAGGAATTCTGACAATAATCTAATCAGTATGTATTACCAGATATTAACCTTCATATCACTTCTTAATACTGCCTCATCAGAATATAACACACAACACCTGACTAAGTTATTTATGAAACATATTCCAGAAGATCCTGTCAATTCATCATGGGAGGAAAGCCACTAAAGCAAGGTAATAACAAATTAATTCCCAATAATACAAACATAAGTTCTGGTCTTCATATTACAGAGGATATAGAACTGTCAGAACCAATGGAAAGGAGAATGATTCAAAGGATACAAGGTACGAGAGGTTTAGAGGTTTCCTTACGAAAGGAGACAAGTTTTTAAATTTATATTCCTTAGAGAGACATAAGGTAAGAGGGGACTTAATAGAGGTCCTTAGTTGGTATAGGGAATACAACAAGGGTGACATAAACAAGAATTTAAGGAAAAGCAATCGAGATGGATCAAGAAATAATGCGTCAAGCTTGAAATCGTTAAAACAGAATATAGGATGGAAGTGGTTCCTAAATAAAATGGAAGATGAATGGAATAGACTCAGCAATCAAGTTGTTAGTGTTGAGTCATTACGGAGCTTTAGGAGAATATTTAATAAATTAATGATAAACTAATACCGTAGATTAGAGTAATGAGTGGATATGCATAGCTATGCTTCATAAAGGAACTGTCACGTGCAGGTCTGATGACGTTTTGCAGCTTCTCTTTGTTTCTTATTCTCTTATAAGAACACAGGAAAAAGTGTATCCAATGGACATAGATACATATCTTATATTATACATTATACATTATATATATATATATATATATATATATATATATATATATATATATATATATATATATATATATATATATATATATATATATATATATATATATATATATCGTTTTAACTAATGACTTTACCATTGAAAATCGTTAAGCTACTTTTTTTAAATACTTTGTGGAAGAAAACATTATCACAAATAAAGATTTTATTATTAAAAAACCTGAGACAAATATACTCGTTTTCAAATCATAGTTTTCTCAGAATGCACTAGCCCAGTTTTATTGGAAGTTTCCCACTATGATGTTTTCATGATATTCGCAAAAGCGCAACGCGGACTAACTGTGAGCCTGACAGGACACTTCATGGCCACGAGTTGCCACTACGTATAGACGTGAATGTGATTGGCTATATGCCTCACTTAAGTTTACTATGCCATGGAAGTAGTCACAAATCTGAGGTGAGTTATTCTACCTAAGAAAGACTTACAATGCAGCCAATATTCCCTTTTACTTAGTGTGTCATCATCATTCGTTTGTGTTTTGCAATCCAGACGTGCACGATGAGAGTGGCGTAGCAGACGGACTGGGAGAGTCAAGGTCAGCTGCATGGTTAGGTAGCTTATAAAATGAATATATTATTGAAAATGCTGGTAGTCTTGGTTTCCTTACACACTAGTTGCTAAACACGGCCAATAGTCAAGAAAACCTCCTCACTTGATTCTACTACCTTCACTGTTTTATTTTGTAAATCCTCTGATCTGGCGAACATTTGTTAGTTGTATTTCTCGTTGAAAGGGAAAACACATCACAAAGTTAGAAAAGTGGAAAGTTTCTAAGCTTATGTAACCAATAGCCATGACTGTGCCTTTGGGTTATTGACATTTGCTGCATGTGTGGTATTTCATGGTGTGTGAAGGATATGATATACTGCATTCAGTTTACAATTGTTGCTGCGTTGTTGCTGCATATCCGCTGTGCATTCATAAAATCATTTGTATTTCAACTCATGACAGTGTAAGTTTTTTTTTTTTTCATTGTTGTCATGTTAGAAATTCGCTGCAAAAAAGTAATCATAATTTTGAAAAGTAAGAGTCCTTATTTCAAAATGTGCGGCGTGTCTTCTTGTCTTGTGTCGAGGTGTTCGTGGTAACTGCTGATGTATTGGTGTGTTGCCAAGAGCGAGGTGAGTGTACTTGTGTAATTACTGTTACATTGGGTAGGTGAACAACATAAGACCATCTTCGAAAACCATTTAAAATAACTCTGACGAACTAAACTAAATCTTGTCTTGTGTGTGTGTGCGTGTGTGTGTGTGCGATAGTGGGTCAAGCAGCAGTTATGACAAGGAAAAGACAATTAAAAACCAATGTTGTAATTACTGCAAATGAGATTTGCTGATAACTATAGCAGTGTTCAGATAATGTAATAACGTCATGACGATACAGTGGACGAAGTTGAGGTAGAATCTGTTCTGATGTCAAAATGTGAAAGTATATACGAGATTAAAGTAATTCTTATGGATGGTTGTAAGATAAATTGTAATGATTTGCAGTGGAGAAGGCAACAGAAGGAGTTGTGATTGTCAATTGCCGGCGCCGTATCGAACATCTTATGTATAGATATTATTTTTATTAATTAAAAGTAGAAAAATACTTTGACTATTTATAACCACTGGCTAGAGAATTTGCGCAAAGTTGTGCAACAGCTCGGATCACGACACGTGTGTGTGTGTGTGTGTGTGTGTGTGTGTGTGTGTGTGTGTGTGTGTGTGTGTGTGTGTGTGTGTGTGTGTGTGTGTGTGTGTGTGTGTGTGTGTGTTTCACTGTTTCACTGTTTGATCTGCTGCAGTCTCTGACGAGACAGCCAGACGTTACCCTACGGAACGAGCTCAGAGCTCATTATTTCCGATCTTCGGATAGGCCTGAGACCAGGCACACACCACACACCGGGACAACAAGGTCACAACTCCTCGATTTGCATCCCGTACCTACTCACTGCTAGGTGAACAGGGCTACACGTGAAAGGAGACACATTCAAATATCTCCACCCGGCCGGGAATCGAACGGTGTGTGTGTGTGTGTGTGTGTGTGTGTGTGTGTGTGTGTGTGTGTGTGTGTGTGTGTGTGTGTGTGTGTGTGTGTGTGTGTGTGTGTGTGTGTGTGTGTGTGTGTGTGTGTGTGTGTGTGTGTGTGTGTGTGTGTGTGTGTGTGTGTGTGTGTGTGTGTGTGTGTGTGTGTGTGTGTGTGTGTGTGTGTGTGTGTGTGTGTGTGTGTGTGTGTGTGTGTGTGTGTGTGTAAATGTGTATGCATGCACGTGTGGACAACTTCCGCGCAATTGGAATTACTTTTCCTGTAAAACGTGGCAAGCTTCACGGCATGTAAGGTTTTGTCACTAGAATTCTGATTGCAATTGCCTTCAATTATTGCCGGAGCCTGAGTGCCGTAATGCAGGCCTCGCCTAACCGAAACCCATAAACATCTGCTACACCAGTCATGCAAAACAACGATGGCGTGCTTATTTCTGGGAAAATGTGGCAGACGCTGCGTGTGGAGTGTAGCCTGTAAGGGTCCACACGGGAAGGTATTCCAACCAATTGTGTCAAGTAATCGATTCCCTGTTTTCTGCATCAAATGCGAGACAATATTGGCTTCCCTGGAACCTTTGCGGCATAATGCAGACAAGAATTGATTATGGGAGTTCCGGAAATGTTTGCACAGGTGAGTGTTAATATTATTGCACGAGTGATGATACACACATATATGAGTCAGTCATCTCTAGTTGACTCACAGCACGAAATACTGAATCATTTAGGCATGCAAGGCAAAAACAACACTTACAAAACTACTAGGAGAGGAGAGACGCCCAGAAGGTACTGATGCTGCTGTAGTGGTTCTGGAAAAAAGAGAGGAGAATGTGAGAAGCATTTATAACATCCTGGTTGAGAGAGAGAGAGAGAGAGAGAGAGAGAGAGAGAGAGAGAGAGAGAGAGAGAGAGAGAGAGAGAGAGAGAGAGAGAGAGAGATTGTACAAAAAGATAATATTATGTTTTATAATAATACACTTATATCGCTATTGATATATTTTGAAGCAATATTTTTTCCCATCCCTATAAATAATTTTCTCTTTCCTCTTCTTTAACTGTACTTTTTAAATTCTCGTTCTCTTTCCCATCCTCTTTCTCTCTTTCCACCAGTATTCGTCCTCCTTGACACTTCCCTCTCAATTCCCCCTCCCTCTCATTTTACTTCTTTATCCTCTCCTGTTCCTTCTCCACTCAGTCTCTCCTCCTTGACAGCGACGTCCGGAAGTCAAGCCGCGAGTTCATCCCTCTCGAGATAAGGAGATAAAAACACGTCTCTGAGGTTGATGGATGGAGAATGTAAATAAAGCGTTGCCTCCGCCCGCTAAATACACTAATCCTTTAAGATTATAGAGACGGAAAAGATGGGACGCCGCCTGAGAAGAAGCAAATGGAAGACGAGGAGCAGGAGGAAGAGGAGGAGGAGTGTAGAAGGGAGGGCAATGAGAGAGGAAAAATTAGTTAAAAAAAGGAAATAAAGGAGAAAGAGGAATGAAAAGGGAGGGAGGAATGAAAGGAAGGAAGAGAAAGAGGAGTTAAAGAAATAGTGGGAAAATAGAGGAGGAGGAGGAGGAGGAGGAGGAGGAAGGGATTAAAAAAAAAAAAAAAGGCAAAGAAGGATGGGGAGAGGATTAATGAGTGAAGAAGGGAGGTGGGGTAGAGGAGATGAAGGATAAGGAGGAGGAGAATTCTATGAGTTAAAGCAAAATGACATCAAGGGCAAAGAAAAGACCTCCATACAACTTATAAAAATAGTTACAGAGTGCAATAGGAAAGGTTGTAAGAGAGAGGAGGGAGAGAGGGATGGAGGAAAAGGAGGAGGAACTAGAGGTATCTTTATTTCATTTTGTTTTTATTTCTATTTGCTTTTCTTCTTTTTTTTCTGAAGGTTTCGCTACATATCATGAGAAAATATATGGCTTGGTTGCCTGTCTTCATCGTGTGTGTGTGTGTGTGTGTGTGTGTGTGTGTGTGTGTGTGTGTGTGTGTGTGTGTGTGTGTGTGTGTGTGTGTGTGTGTGCTTAGACTTACAATCCCCTCTCACATTACTCACGTATATTCTAAAACTAAAGCATTCAAATTGAAAGAAGAACATTGAAGCAGAGGAATCGTGAGCATTGCACAGCTCATAACAACAAAGTAAAATTAGATCAATGTTAGCAAGAAAATAGAGAGGAAAAAACACTAGGAAAACTACGAAAAAAAGGTGGAGACACGAGACCAGGAAAATTACCGACATGCGCTGAGACAAACGAAAGGGTGTGGTGGGTGAAAAAAAATGCAGCAATTCGGGACACCATTGTTTAGGCAGACAACTAAGAATGACGGTCACCTTCCTTTAATGGGCCGTATTTCTTCACTGTAATTAGAGTTTATGTTCAGCTAAATGAGAAACAAGGAGCTATGAGGTGAATTACAGTGAAAAATATATAGAAGGTCCATAAGACTTATATTTCATTACTCGCCTCTCAGTCCTCTTCATTACACACGCACACACGCACGCATCCACACACACACACACACACACACACACACACACACACACACACACACACACACACATACTGGAGAGGGAGAGAGAGAGAGAGAGAGAGAGAGAGAGAGAGAGAGAGAGAGAGAGAGAGAGAGAGAGAGAGAGAGAGAGAGAGAGAGAGAGAGAGAGAGAGAGAGAGAGAGAGAGATTTACATACAAATAATTAAATACACGAAGAAAAATTAGTCAACCAATCGATCATTTTTACAAGGACGCTAACAAATACACATCACACACACACACACACACACACACACACACACACACACACACACACACAGACACAGACACAGACACAGACACAGACACAGACACAGACACAGACACAGACACAGACACAGACACAGACACAGACACAGACACACACACACAGACACACACACAGACACAGACACAGACACACACACACACACACACACACACACACACACACACACACACACACACACACACACACACACACACACACACTATATCATGTCACGGAGTTCTCACGTCTTCAATTACGCTCCATCGCAACACCAAACGGTCAGGTAAGAAAGGCTTCGTCAACGTGCTAATTGTCGGAAGTCCCACGGTGCTTTCTGTTAATTTGGTGAAGCTCTGATGTGACGCCCCAGTTTCTCGGCCTTCACACTCCTACCACCTCTTAGGAGTGACTGGCCGGAGTGTCGCTAATTAAGAAAATTGCAGTGGAAGGAAGTGTATTGAGTTCGGTACCAAATGAATATTAGGAAAGACATTTTTTAATTAGGTCTATTAGATGTGATGAATAATTAAAAACTTCCTCCGCGGTAAATATGCATCTGCTGAACCTGCTGCTGTGTTAGATTAGTATATATAAACAGTGAAGAAACAAACAAAATGCACACATTCTGCTTATAACACTCCTAAAATTTAGTCCTAGTATCTGATCTGCCTTACTTCCAGCCTCTATGTATTATTTTCTTAGACAGAGACTGGGGCTAATTAAAACTCCGATTTCTTTCTTGCGTATTGATCAGAGCTTTGTTACTGGTTGTTGGCCTGCTGTGTGTGTGGGTTTCCTCTACCTGACGTTAAGTACTTTACATTGTTAACATTAAGCTGTATTTGTCATCTCTGTATCCATTCGTGCATCCTTTTCAGTTCTATCTGCAAGGCAATTGCGTCCGAATCTGACCTAATTGATTTATATATCTTCGTGTCACCCACAAAGTTTACTATCACTCCTTATTCCAATATCGAAGTCATTAATATATATCAGAATCAACAATAGGCCTAAAACTAACCCCATTAATTACTTAACTCCACTTAGATCCGTTTATAACAGTTTTCAGTCGCCTTTCATCTAAACGACCTTCTCGCAATGAATATGTTTAGTATCTTAATCCCTATTCTTTTGAAGCGCAAAGAATGCAAGATATAAGGATATTGTAACTGAGAAATCTTCCAATATATGAACAAATTAGGACCTAAGATTAAAGTTAGGTTAGATTTAAAGAAAATCTATTCAAGAGTTGATCAACTATTACAGACGATCTATATAGCACCATTATAGCTATCTACATGAGCATAATTACATAAGAACATCACGATTTCATGGATAATGCAATTCATACGTCCTACAAGTGGAAAGTCATGTATAAGACAGCTACTTGCAGCCCTCTATCATCTATTCATAAACCTATGTAAACTTTCAAGGGCCCTGTTGATTCGGTGCTAGCAATGTAATTCCTGAAAAGTTACATTAATCTATCTTCTGGATTTGAAAGCCATTTTTTTTTTTTCTTCCACTCCTATCGAATTGGAACCTGTCAATTTTAATGTTATTTTGATTACTAAACCCTGGGATCACGAACGCCATTACATACTTCCCACGTAACCTTTACTTATCAATCATGAATAAATATGAGCCTATATGAAAACATCGAGCAACAAAAAAACACCCATAACATTTACTAGTTGAAAATATGACGAAAAAGAATTAAAAAAAGAAATATTCTTGGCTGATAAATAAAAAAGAAGATTAAAAAACGTGATAGGAAAGTGAAATATGCGTGCGAAATCCTCTCTGCCTCATTAATTCATCTGCCACTTTGCTTTTAACAGCGTCACGAATTCCCAAGAGTGACACATCGATTCCAGCTGTTAATCTATAAAATGAGCGAGGTGGTGTGACAGGAGCAGACCAGCCAGCGCAACACACTACGGCCAACATTGTGGTCATCCAGGTCGAAATCACGTGAGTATTTTTCTCTCCCTTTTATTTATGGTTCGCTCAGTCAGGCAGGCCAGTTCTCTACATGCACAGGCGCTCTATATAGCCATGTGGCCTGAGTGTATGCACCGGTCCACGCACTACGTTACAAAACACAAAACAAAACCGAGGAAAATAAAATAAACTCTGAACATATTTCACGTCTGAACGGCGCAGACCTAACCGGGGAGCGGGGGCCAAGATGTGTGGCTCTGCTGGTGCGTGGCAGCCCTGGGATTTTTGTTCAGCTCACACCGCTTTCTAAATTATATACCTCTCTCTCTCTCTCTCTCTCTCTCTCTCTCTCTCTCTCTCTCTCTCACTCACTCATAACAAATAGAAATGAAGCTGTCTTTTTATTCTTTTTTTATTACTTCAACTCTGGGCTCGTATTACTAGCATGAAAGTATTTTTTTTTCCTGTAAGTTTTCAAGCGACTTCTTAATTAATTTTCTTCTTCAGTGACCGCCCCGATGTTTGTGTATATAATTACAAGCTGTTGACAAGTTTAATATCTTCTTTCACAAAGATGCACATGAAATCTAACGAATACAGCTGTGAAGTATTAGTTCTTTATGAAAACGTTATAATTCTTTTCAGTATAGGATGCTTTAAAAGAAGATTAGATAAGTTTAAGGATGAGCATGATAGGTAGAAATAAATATTTATGCTTCATTCAGACACTGAATTCGCCGGATGGCATTTATGTTTTTTTTTTTTTTATAGATTTATACAGCTTCCCTTAGCGTCTTATGTTCTTAGGTCCTGATCATCCAAGATCAAAACAAAACAAAACAAAAAAATAGCGGCTTTACATATATGAAACTATAAGCAAAGCCACACAACACATCCACCAGCTCAGGGAAAAGGGAACAAATAACGATAAATCTGTACGTATGTAAGCGGACAGCACTGGGGAGAGTGGGAACATAGAGGTGGATGAATTTCCCGCAACCCCGAGCGTGGCAATCATTGGCCCCAGCACGGCACTTAGGCACACCTCCCTGCGCCGTGCCAGGGACGAGTCAATATTTGTTCACGTGTAAGAGTGCGGCGGAGAGTGTGTGCTGGGGCGAATGAGTGTGCTGAGGTGCTTGGTAGTGTGCTGGGTAAGTCCCGCCGCCAACACTATCCATCCCCACCTCTGTGCCCCCATTTCATGTCGCTCTCTCCTTCTGTCCCCTTCCCTCGCTTCACGGCACCCAGGGATCACCTCACGCTGAGCGACGAAGAATATCATGCTGTGGGAGGAAGAGACTCACGCTGCGGGGGAGGTAGAGGCTAACAGAGATAATTACTTTGTCAAAGGCTGCGAAATGATAGAGATCAGAGAGAGAGAGAGAGAGAGAGAGAGAGAGAGAGAAAACGCGCACACACATCACATCACATCACATCACATCACATCACATCACATCACATCACATCACATCACATCACATCACATCACATCACATCACACCACACCACACCACACCACACCACACCACATCACATCACATCACATCACATCACATCACATCACATCACATCACATCACATCACATCACATCACATCACACCACACCACACCACACCACACCACACCACACCACACCACACACACACACACACACACACCACACCACACACACACACACACACACACACACACACACACACACACACACACACAGGTAGAATGAATGCAGACAGAAAAAAAAAAGACAGGGCAAAAAAAAATACACTTCCTCATTCCAGAGCAGAGGCTTCCGAAGGAGAAAATGAATAATGCATCTAGTATCAAATATTTCAGTTTCTTGTTATTCAGTGTGGTGGAAGAACGACCTTAGGATTCATACCTTCATATTAGGTAAAAAATTCATCTTGGAGTTCCACGCAAAGGCCACTGCAGGAAGGGGGGTGGGGGAGAGAGAGAGAGAGAGAGAGAGAGAGAGAGAGAGAGAGAGAGAGAGAGAGAGATACACACACACACACACATACACATAGACCAGTAAGGATCAGGGCAAGTTCACCAGATTAAGAAAACTCCACGACTATCAATTATTCGCACAGCATTCCCACAACCCACAAAGTTTGCCCAGCACTCAACATGTACCATAACCAACACAACATTTAAACCTTCTTCCTGAACCACTCGCAGATGAACACCAACACAAACAGGGCAACACGAGCCTTGGTCACGTCAGCTCAGTCTGAAGCCACCAAAGAATTTATCCTCTGAATATAGTTGTACACTTACTGTTTTGTGATCTTGTGATGCCGGTTCTGTTTCTCGACATGCCAGCTGAAGGGAGTTGCCTAGGGACTTCATCTGGATAACATTCACTTACATTATTTCCCTCTTATATTTTGTAACCCTTAATCTCACGGGATATTAGGATCCTATTAATTTTGGGTACAATCATTCTCAATAGTCAAACACCATGCTCACCCCACTTTATCGTTCTTCCTCATTCTTCATTCCTTTGCGTTTTTTTACTGCTTACAGTCTCCTTATAAAGCCTAAAGAACTAATAGACTTATGATTGAAGGATAAGCTAAAATACAGTGTAAGCATTTGCAAGCTACTCGACTTCAGACCACGACTATATTGCATTATTTAATGCTTAAATTTCGAAGCTAACCGTAGGCATGTAGTCTTTAAATACATCACAGCATTACGTCATCATAGGGTGTTCTTCCTCTCCAAAAAATGGTCCTAGCTTGTTTCTTGTTCAAAATATGCACCATGAACTGTAATTTCTTTTCCGGGAATAAGACGAAGACACCCGTTTGTTAAAGGTTAGGCAAAGTAAGTGGCGACAGACACGCGGTAGCTGTGAAAAATTAAGGTAAGCGACAGACACGAGGTAGCTGTGGAAAATTCAGGTAAGCGACAGACACGAGGTAGCTATAAAAATTTCAGGTAAGCGACAGACACGAGGTAGCTGTGGAAAAAGAAGGTAAGCCCTCCGGACAGAACAAGGAGGTAAGTGAAGAGAAGATCGTGAAGGATATTCCATGAGAGGACGAGACAGGTAGGTGAGCCAAGTGGTGAAGGTGAGTCGAGTGAGGAATGGCCAGGCCGCGTGAAGGTAGTTAGGATGGACAGGTGTATTTATGGCCGCCTCGGGACAGTGTTCCTTTACCCGAGGCTGCTGATGGTTTGTGCTGGCCGAAGGGGAAGACAGGATGGTGGTGATGGTGTTAGAGGGTGTGGTGATAGTGTGTGGGAGAAGAGAGATGATTTGTGTGTGTGGGAGAGAGAAGTGGTGATGATTTGCGTGTGGGGAAGAGGGAGTGGTAATGGTGTGTGAGGATGGTTGGTGATAGTGTGCGGCGGGGGGGAGGGGGAGGAGAGTAGTGGCGATTTTATGTGTGTGAGAGAAATGATGATGGTGTATATTTGGGGGGAGGGGGAAACGGTGGTGGTGGTGGTGTGTGTGTGTGTGTGTGTGTGTGTGTGTGTGTGTGTGTGTGTGTGTGTGTGTGTGTGTGTGTGTGTGTGTGTGTGTGTGTGTGTGTGTGTGTGAGGGGTGATGATGGGATGTGCGTGGAGAGACATGTGGTGTTGGTGTGTGTGTATGGGGAGAAGAATGGGTATAGTGTGCGTGTGGGGTAAAAGGGTTGGTGAAGGTGTGTGGGGGGAGAGGGGTAATGATGCACGCCGAGACAAGGGTATGCAAATTAAGGTGTTCACAGTCTCCTCAAGTGTGAAGAGAATGAGCAGTGAGAGAGAGCCGCCCCTTGACGACTAACTAATGTCGTGTCGCCTGAACCTGCTAATGATGTGCGCAGGATGTTTGCTCCTGCCCGAAAGAAACACCACGCAAAATTATTAAGTCAATTAGTTCATCGTATTCTGGTCTTTGAATATAAATAAAAGAGACTTTTTGAACCAGTAAAATGAGCACTAGGTAAGGACAATAAAACTTATTAGCATTTATCATCCGTATTTTATTGACGACTGCAAAAGTACATTTCATTCTGCCTGTCTGTTGCCTGAGCATCATCAGTTCATCGCCACAATTTGGCCTGGAGGCATAGCCGTTGTGTTTCATGTATGTGTTGATGCGTTACGACCAAAGCCTGCCTGTCAGACGTCATCATAATTACTATAGTCAATTAAAGGTCAATAATTTCCACTTCATCGGTGGGAGTCGTTGACTTTTAAACTAATACATGCCATTACCACGCATATTGTGGACCTTTTTTTTTCCTCTCTTTTTTTTCGAACTTAATACGCCATCACTCACTAGATGGGTCTGCTGTTTTCGCTCAGTACGGTAAAAAGAGAAAAGGAAATAAGGGAAACATTTTTAACTTCGGTGGCCTACATCCATGCGTACGGGACGCTTCAAGTAAAGGTGATGAGTTCACGCAGCATAATTGTGGTACTCGCAAAGGATACGGAGGAAAAATTATACAAATCATAAAGAAAATAACAAAAGAAAAGAAAAATAGAAAATAGACTTTAAGATATCATTGAAATAATAACCTAGACATTTTGGAAAAATAACTATTAGGGAGATTGGAAAACATCTAAAGGTACGAATTTCTAGACGCCTAAGTGTCTATCTCCACGTAGCTCTTAACGGGCTCTCGTTGAGGTTGAATTTATTGGAGCAGTCAACAACGCTGTTGATAAGTTTTGTAAGCATTGCACTGCCAGATAACAAAAAAAAAAAAATGATGTCCACGAACAACTGACATGATTTCTGTTGCCTATGAAAATGATGCAAGCGAAATTATAAAAAATATCCCAGAACATTTCGATCGTTTATTTAATTATGACGGTTTTAGAACTTCATTCAGATCTCTAAAGAAATAACTTTATTATTTTTTTCTTGTAGCTATGGATTTTATTACAAAGGGAACTACAGCCAAGTAGTGGTTATGTGTAACACAAATACATTTAACATAAAGGAATTAAATGTCCCTGATGCAAAGCAAAACCTGAATGTTTTTTTTTTCTTTTAGAATATATAAATTTGCATTATTGTGGTAAATAATATATGGCAAACAACTCATACGAGATACTTAGTTATCACACACTCTCAAGCAATAGAAAATAAGAAAATGGCCCACAACTCACGGGGAAATAGCAAGTATTTGTTCACCTCGTAGTGTAGTGATTAGCACACTCAGATCACCCAGCAGCAAGTAGGTGTGGGATGTAACTCCAGTGGGTTGTGGCTTAGCTGCCCCGCTGTGTGGTATGTGGTGTGATGTCAATCGTATACTCAGAGATCGGTCACTACGACCTCTGAGGTCTTTATATAGCAGAACAGCTGCCTAGATGACCAGAAGAAGACTGTGTTGAATAACATACACACACTCTCTCTCTCTCTCTCTCTCTCTCTCTCTCTCTCACTCTCTCTCTCTCTCTCTCTCTCTCTCCTCACTCACTCCTCACTCACTCACTCACTCACTCCTCACTCACTCACTCACTCACTCACTCTCTCTCTCTCTCTCTCTCTCTCTCTCTCTCTCTCTCTCTCTCTCTCTCTCTCTCTCTCTCTCTCTCTCTCTCTCTCTCTCTCTCTCTCTCTCTCTCTCTCTCTCTCTCTCTCTCTCTCTCTCTCTCTCTCTCTCTCTCTCTCTCTCTCTCTCTCTCTCTCTCTCTCTCTCTCTCTCTCTCTCTCTCTCTCTCTCTCTCTCTCTCTCTCTCTCTCTCTCTCTCTCTCTCTCTCTCTCTCTCTCTCTCTCTCTCTCTCTCTCTCTCTCTCTCTCTCTCTCTCTCTCTCTCTCTCTCTCTCTCTCTCTCTCTCTCTCTCTCTCTCTCTCTCTCTCTCTCTCTCTCAGGTTCCATATCACAATAGGAACAGTGAATTTCGCCCAGGGATTTGCGGCAGCGAGGCCTGACAGTGTGGCGGCAAGCGAGCGGACACGAGCTGCAAGTGCAAACAGAAGGCCGCTGTTGTGGTCTCCCCAGGCCCAGCTTAGGGCGAAAAATATATTTGCCTTTGTTGACTATAACGACAACATGAAAATTTTAATTGCTAACCAAATACCAGCGCCATGAAGAGAATGCTATACCGGAATATTTTTAGTCATAACAGCACGTGTGTCGAGCTTTAATAAATAACTCGGCCCAGTCCTGTGTGCATTTTATATGAAAGACAAAAAATAGTACAATACCCATGCATGCTTTCAAACTATCTCTCTCTCTCTCTCTCTCTCTCTCTCTCTCTCTCTCTCTCTCTCTCTCTCTCTCTCTCTCTCTCTCTCTCTCTCTCTCTCTCTCTCTCTCTCTCTCTCTCTCTCTCTCTCTCTCTCTCTCTCTCTCTCTCTCTCTCTCTCTCTCTCTCTCTCTCCACTTATTCCAGGAAAACATAGCCGTAATTTCCTCTCTCCTTCTACCACACTAAACAAGCATGCGTGGTTACACTTGTACAGAGAATCATTGAGACTTAATTATCCTCTCCTAGGAAAATGATAAAGCAGTGCAACAAACTGAAGATTAACATTGTTACTCCAGTTCGAAATGCCTTTATTTTTTTCGTTTTTTATATGCAATTTTTATTTTTTTAGTGTGTGTGTGTGTGTGTGTGTGTGTGTGTGTGTGTTAACGCTCAGAGGTAACATTAAGTAAAAACACACATACCTCAGTCGTCCACTGCAATAGGTCAGCTCCTGGTTAATTAATGAAGGGCATGCGTTGGTATGTGGGATTGCCTGGTAATTGTGTTTCTGTTTCTAGCGGTTATACAAGTCCCTTCCCTGCTGTATACAAGAAACTCATTCCCTCAGTTAAAAGACTGCATACTCATGAATACAAGAGTGGGTTCTAAGTTAACTTAAAGTATGCGAAACATTGCTGGGTTTGGGGAAGAGTGGCCATCTAGTGAATTGCTTCTTTCTTAGCTAACAGGTGGCGCTACTATTATTTCACTCAACCCTGCCCATTGATTGCATTGTGGTCAACAGGTATGTTTTGCCTTCCTGGGTGACAAGCTACACTTTCATTAATCAAGGAGAAGCACGATTTCTTTCTCAATATTATTTTCTTTATTCATTTTTTTTATTTTTTATTAGAAGTAGCATGATTTCTCCCCTAACTCTAAGCGACACCATTCCCTCACCAACACCGCACTATACGACCTTCTTGTTCAGGCACAAAGGTAATACGTACATATTTCTGGAGACTTGTCCCAGAGATCGCTTTCAAGACATTTATCACATTCTTTTGGCTAACTCTCTTGACCCTGTTCGTTGACTGGCATCTCAGTGGGCCTTTTCGTTTATATAATTTTTGTTGCCCTTGACCAGTTTTCCCAACATACATAAATAAAATTGACTAGTGTACAATATACAGCTTTTTTGTTGTAAGAGGTGAAAATCCCATTCCCACAAAACCCCAACAATAAGAACTGAGAAAGAAAATAGAAAACTTGCTTAACTCTTCTTGACAATTACATTTTTCTTCTATTACATGTATTACTCCTCTTGTACGAGAGAGAGAGAGAGAGAGAGAGAGAGAGAGAGAGAGAGAGAGAGAGAGAGAGAGAGAGAGAGAGAGAGAGAGAGAGAGAGAGAGAGAGAGAGAGAGAGAGAGAGAGAGAGAGAGAGAGAGAGAAATTTGTTTCATTTGTTTATATATATTTTTTTTTCTACGTAGGAAAGAGGGCCAGCCAAGGGCAAAAAAAAAAGAAAGTTAGAAAAAGGCCCACTTGAGCGCTGGCTCTCCAAAGAGTACAAAAAGTGCCAAAACCGTCAGCCAGAATTAGGGGAGCAAATGCCTCGATACCTTCCTCTTAAAAAGAAGACAAGTTGTAGGAATTCGGAAATACAGATGCAGGGAGGGAGTTCCAGAGTTTATCAGTGAAAGGGATGAATGATTGAGCGTACTGGTTAACTCTTGCATTAGAGAGTTGGACAGAATAGGGATGAGAGGAAGAAGAAAGCCTTGTGCAGCGTGGCCGCAGGAGGAGGGAGGCATGCAGTTAGCAAGATCAGTAGAACAGTTACCATGAAAATAGCGATAAAATATAGAAAGGGATGCAACATTTCGGCGGTGAGAAAGAGACTGAAGACAGTTAGTCAGAGGAGGGGAGTTGATGAGACGAAGAGCTTTCGATTCCACCCTATCAAGCAAAGCTGTGTGACTGGAACCCCCCCAAACATGCGAAGAGTACTCCATACAGGGACGGATAAGGCCCTTATACAGAGTAAGCAGTTGAAGGGGCGAGAAAAACTGTCGGAGACACCTCAGAATACCTAATTTCATAGAAGCTGTTTTAGCAAGAGATGAGATGTGAAGTTTCCAGTTAAGATTATGAGCAAAGGACAGACCGAGGATATTCATTGTGGAAGAGGGAGACAGTTGAGTGTCATTGAAGAGGGGATAGTTGTCTGGAAGGTTGTGTCGAGTTGATAGATGGAGGAATTGAGATTTTGAGGCATTGAAAACTACTAGTTTTTCTCTGTCCCAATCGGAAAGCTTAGAAAGATCGGAAGTCAGGCGTTCCGTGCCGTCCCCGCGTGATCTGTTGATTTCCTGAAGGGTTGGACGTCTCTGAAAGAAAAAATCAGTACATATGACTATGTAGATCTATAGTCACATCAACGTAAGTTAAAGTTGATAGCCATATATCAAAATACTATGGACCTCTAAAAATCTTATCTTTAACGCGCTCTGCAATGATGATACAAACTTGTGTAGAGATATGAGGAGGCAAAAGTAAAGGGTCATACCCCATCACATCACTTCACCATCAAGATCTACTTCACGCTATGCATCTCTTAATCTGTTTAAGATTGCAAGGCGAAACTATGATAGGCTCACGGCTGCAAGGAGCCAAAGCATCTGCAAGGGCCCTAAACAGCTGCAACAAGCTGTCACCTACCTCAAAGTTCATGCACCTGCAGTGATGACTCAAGTAGCCACAACCAACCTATACGTATATAATTCAGTTAAAGCAGCTGCAATAGACCAAAGCAGCTGCAAGAGGCCTAATTAGCTGCAACAGGCATAGGCAGCTGCAGCTGACTTTAACAGCTGCAAGGGTTCAAGTAGCTGAAAGTAGCGCTAGCAGCTATAACTGGCTGAAACTACAACTGCATAGAGCAGTTGTAAGGGCGCAAAGCAGCTGCATAAAGCTCAAACAGCTTTAGGTAAACAACTGTAATATGTCTAAGCAGATACAACAAGACTAGTGAATAACTCAAGCACCTGCAAGCACCTGCAGTTGACTTAGATATCTGCAATGATCCCTAACAGCTCCAAGGAGCCAAAACAACTGCAGCACACTCGAATAGATGTAAAGGGACGAAGCAGCTACAACTGGAACAAGATGTTATGGCCTCAAGAAGCTGCAATAAGCCCAACCAGCGGCAAGGAGCCTAAACATCTGCAAGTGGCTTGTCAACTGGCTCATGCAGCTGCAAAGGCATGAACCTTTGCAACGAATCTACTAAATGTCCTAAACAGGTACAAGTCTGTCTGTCTGTCTGTCTGTCTGTCTGTCTGTCTGTCTGTCTGTCTGTCTGTCTGTTTTTTTTTTTTTTTTTTTTTATTTAAACATAATTTATACAGAAGAACATGTACCCAAAGACGCACTGTCGTGTGCTACCTATTCTAAGGGTACTACAATCTATTTCTCTACAATATTTACAAGACTTAAAAATAGATGATATACAAGATGGTCAGCATGTAAATGGAGCACTATTCTTTTCACTTCACTAGCACTATTCACGCACTGCACTACACTGAGTGTCACGTCACAAAGAGTGTCAGAGGAGTTGGCAGTGTCTGTCTCCACTTATGTGCCATCAGTTTGACACTGTGTGTGTTCATCTCCTGGACGTGAGGCACCGCGGCCGTGAACAAGTTCCACATCCTGGAGACGCGTCCTGCGAAGGTGCGTTGATGCTGACACCCGTGGGATCGCGGCACCTCTACGGCGTCACCACCATTGAGCACCGTTCTCGTGCTCCGTGCGGTGACTCTCAGAGGATGACGCAGCCCTGCCAGATGTGGCACTCTTTGCACCTGTGCCTTATGGAACACTACGATCGCCGCCACATCTCTGCGGTGTTCCAGTGAATCAAGGGACGCTCAGGCTCTGGGTGAGGTGGTATTGCAGCATCTACTAGCCGTATGGCGCGGCGTTGGATGCTGTCCAGTCTCCTTCTGTGTGTGGCGGCACAGGACATCCAGGAGAGAGCTGCGTACTCAAGGTGGGGCCGCACCTGTGCCTTGTACAGCAGCAGTCTCCCTTCCTGTCGAGGAAACTGGCGATCCTTCTGAGAGCGGAGATCCTGTGAGAGGCTTTCTTGGCAATGGTTTTGACATGGCTGTCAAACCTCAGCCCTCGATCCACCTCCACTCCAAGTATCTTGACGTCATCTTGGGTGGGAGAGCAGCAGCGCCAAAGACAACTTTCCTGCCATTGCTGCCATGGCGGCTGGGGACCGAGAGACAACCATTGCCTGTGTCTTCTCCGGCGCGAATGTCACTTGCCAGCGAGCACCCCACTCCTCTATCACTCGTAGCTGCTGATTGATGGCCTCAGCAGCCCGCCCACTGTCCTGGCGTGGATAGGTATAGGAGAGGGTGCAGTCATCAGCATAGGCCATGACTCCTGGCAGTAGCTGGAGAAGATCATCCACGTAGATATTCCACAGGAGTGGGCCAAGAATTGAACCCTGTGGCACTGATGCCTCCACAGGCAGGGACTCAGATGTTTGCCCGTTGACAACCACCTTGAGGCTTCTGTCCTGCAGGTAATTTCCCAGGAGTCGTAGCAAGCCACCCTGGATGCCTTTAGCACGAAGCTTTTCTAGTAATCCGTTGTGCCATACTTTATCAAAAGCTCCAGCTATGTCCAAAGCAACCACTATAGTGTCCTTGCCGTCGTCGAGGGCGTCCTGCCACTGCCTGGTGAGAAGCATCATTAGGTCGGAGGTTGACCTTCCAGGTCTGAACCCAAACTGTTGGTCTGAGAGGAGGGCATTGTCCTTGAGATGGCTACACACCACCTCTGCCACGACCCTCTCAAACACTTTACTCTCTCTCTCTCTCTCTCTCTCTCTCTCTCTCTCTCTCTCTCTCTCTCTCTCTTTTTTTTTTTTTTTTTATTTAAACAAAACTTAATACAAAGGAACATGTACCCAAAGGCGCACTGTCGTGTGCTACCTATTCTAAGGGTACTACAATCTATTTCTCTACAATATTTACAAGACTTAAAAATAGATAATATACAAGATGGTCAGCATGTAAATGGAGCACTATTCGTTTCACTTCACTAGCACTATTCACGCACTGCACTACACTGAGTGTCACGTCACAAAGAGTGTCAGAGGAGTTGGCAGTGTCTGTCTCCACTTATGTGCCATCAGTTTGACACTGTGTGTGTTCATCTCCTGGACGTGAGGCACCGCGGCCGTGAACAAGTTCCACATCCTGGAGACGCGTCCTGCGAAGGTGCGTTGATGCTGACACCCGTGGGATCGCGGCACCTCTACGGCGTCACCACCATTGAGCACCGTTCTCGTGCTCCGTGCGGTGACTCTTAGAGGATGACGCAGCCCTGCCAGATGTGGCACTCTTTGCACCTGTGCCTTATGGAACACTACGATCGCCGCCACGTCTCTGCGGTGTTCCAGTGAATCAAGGGACGCTCAGGCTCTGGGTGAGGTGGTAGTGCAGCATCTACTAGCCGTATGGCGCGGCGTTGGATGCTGTCCAGTCTCCTTCTGTGTGTGGCGGCACAGGACATCCAGGAGAGAGCTGCGTATTCAAGGTGGGGCCGCACCTGTGCCTTGTACAGCAGCAGTCTCCCCTTCCTGTCGAGGAAACTGGCGATCCTTCTGAGCGGAGATCCTGTGAGAGGCTTTCTTGGCAATGGTTTTGACATGCCTGTCAAACCTCAGCCCTCGATCCACCTCCACTCCAAGTATCTTGACGTCATCTTGGGTGGGAGAGCAGCAGCGCCAAAGACAACTTTCCTGCCATTGCTGCCATGGCGGCTGGGGACCGAGACAACCATTGCTTGTGTCTTCTCCGGCGCGAATGTCACTTGCCAGCGAGCACCCCACTCCTTTATCACTCGTAGCTGCTGATTGATGGCCTCAGCAGCCCGCCCACTGTCCTGGCGTGGATAGGTATAGGAGAGGGTGCAGTCATCAGCATAGGCCATGACTCCTGGCAGTAGCTGGAGAAGATCATCCACGTAGATATTCCACAGGGTGGGCCAAGAATTGAACCCTGTGGCACTGATGCCTCCACAGGCAGGGACTCAGATGTTTGCCCGTTGACAACCACCTTGAGGCTTCTGTCCTGCAGGTAATTTCCCAGAGTCGTAGCAAGCCACCCTGGATGCCTTTAGCACGAAGCTTTTCTAGTAATCCGTTGTGCCATACTTTATCAAAAGCTCCTGCTATGTCCAAAGCAACCACTATAGTGTCCTTGCCGTCGTCGAGGGCGTCCTGCCAATGCCTGGTGAGAAGCATCATTAGGTCGGAGGTTGACCTTCCAGGTCTGAACCCAAACTGTTGGTCTGAGAGGAGGGCATTGTCCTTGAGATGGCTACACACCACCTCTGCCACGACCCTCTCAAACACTTTACCCACCACTGACAACAGGGATATGGGTCTGTAGTTTTTTGGGTCCGTCCTGGAGCTTTTTGTGTGCAGGAACTACTCGAGCCTCCTTCCACACTGAAGGCCAGACGTTTTCCCGTACACAAGTTGTGAACTTGGGTGAGAGGGCAGCCAGTTCCTGGGAGCATCGCTTCAGCAGGTGCGGGCTGATGTCATCAGGGCCGGTGGCTTTCTGTGTGTCCAGCCCCGCAATAATCGCTTCACCTGCTGATGCGTCACCTCCACCATGGTGACAGTCTTCTCACATTGCTGGACCAGCTGAGGCGGTGGCTGCTGTGGATTCCCGACCTTCATTTTCCAGCAAACAAGGAAGCCAGCAACTGTGCCCTCTCCTTACTGCTGGTGGCGACAGTACCGTCCTGCTTGCTGAGGGAGGGATGGATTCTTGGTGGCCAGTTCCTTGTTTGTCTTAACAAGACCACCTTTTGTTTCTCTCTCTCTCTCTCTCTCCTTTCTCTCTCTCTCTCTCTCTCTCTCTCTCTCTCTCTCTCTTTTTTTCTCTCTCTCTCTCTCTCCTCACTCTCTCTCTCTCTCCTCTCTCTCTTTCTCTCCCTCTCTCTCTCTCTCTCTCTCTCTCTCTCTCTCTGTCTCTCTCTCTCTCTCTCTCTCTCTCTCTCTCTCTCTCTCTCTCTCTCTCTCTGATCTCTCTCTCTGGTGGTCTATTCCTCTCTCTCTCTCTCTCTCTCTCTCTCTCTCTCTCTCTCTCTCTCTCTCTCTCTCTCTCTCTCTCTCTCTCTCTCTCTCTCTCTCTCTCTCTCTCTCTCTCTCTCTCTCTCTCTCTCTCTCTCTCTCTCTCTCTCTCTCTCTCTCTCTCTCTCTCTCTCTCTCTCTCTCTCTCTCTCTCTCTCTCTCTCTCTCTCTCTCTCTCTCTCTCTCTCTCTCTCTCTCTCTCTCTCTCTCTCTCTCTCTCTCTCTCTCTCTCTCTCTCTCTCTCTCTCTCTCTCTCTCTCTCTCTCTCTCTCTCTCTCTCTCTCTCTCTCTCTCTCTCTCTCTCTCTCTCTCTCTCTCTCTCTCTCTCTCTCTCTCTCTCTCTCTCTCTCTCTCTCTCTCTCTCTCTCTCTCTCTCTCTCTCTCTCTCTCTCTCTCTCTCTCTCTCTCTCTCTCTCTCTCTCTCTCTCTCTCTCTCTCTCTCTCTCTCTCTCTCTCTCTCTCTCTCTCTCTCTCTCTCTCTCTCTCTCTCTCTCTCTCTCTCTCTCTCTCTCTCTCTCTCTCTCTCTCTCTCTCTCTCTCTCTCTCTCTCTCTCTCTCTCTCTCTCTCTCTCTCTCTCTCTCTCTCTCTCTCTCTCTCTCTCTCTCTCTCTCTCTCTCTCTCTCTCTCTCTCTCTCTCTCTCTCTCTCTCTCTCTCTCTCTCTCTCTCTCTCTCTCTCTCTCTCTCTCTCTCTCTCTCTCTCTCTCTCTCTCTCTCTCTCTCTCTCTCTCTCTCTCTCTCTCTCTCTCTCTCTCTCTCTCTCTCTCTCTCTCTCTCTCTCTCTCTCTCTCTCTCTCTCTCTCTCTCTCTCTCTCTCTCTCTCTCTCTCTCTCTCTCTCTCTCTCTCTCTCTCTCTCTCTCTCTCTCTCTCTCTCTCTCTCTCTCTCTCTCTCTCTCTCTCTCTCTCTCTCTCTCTCTCTCTCTCTCTCTCTCTCTCTCTCTCTCTCTCTCTCTCTCTCTCTCTCTCTCTCTCTCTCTCTCTCTCTCTCTTTTTTTTTTTTATTTAAACAAAACTTATACAAAGAACATGTACCCAAAGGCGCACTGTCGTGTGCTACCTATTCTAAGGGTACTACAATCTATTTCTCTACAATATTTACAAGACTTAAAAATAGATAATATACAAGATGGTCAGCATGTAAATGGAGCACTATTCGTTTCACTTCACTAGCACTATTCACGCACTGCACTACACTGAGTGTCACGTCACAAAGAGTGTCAGAGGAGTTGGCAGTGTCTGTCTCCACTTATGTGCCATCAGTTTGACACTGTGTGTGTTCATCTCCTGGACGTGAGGCACCGCGGCCGTGAACAAGTTCCACATCCTGGAGACGCGTCCTGCGAAGGTGCGTTGATGCTGACACCCGTGGGATCGCGGCACCTCTACGGCGTCACCACCATTGAGCACCGTTCTCGTGCTCCGTGCGGTGACTCTTAGAGGATGACGCAGCCCTGCCAGATGTGGCACTCTTTGCACCTGTGCCTTATGGAACACTACGATCGCCGCCACGTCTCTGCGGTGTTCCAGTGAATCAAGGGACGCTCAGGCTCTGGGTGAGGTGGTAGTGCAGCATCTACTAGCCGTATGGCGCGGCGTTGGATGCTGTCCAGTCTCCTTCTGTGTGTGGCGGCACAGGACATCCAGGAGAGAGCTGCGTATTCAAGGTGGGGCCGCACCTGTGCCTTGTACAGCAGCAGTCTCCCCTTCCTGTCGAGGAAACTGGCGATCCTTCTGAGAGCGGAGATCCTGTGAGAGGCTTTCTTGGCAATGGTTTTGACATGCCTGTCAAACCTCAGCCCTCGATCCACCTCCACTCCAAGTATCTTGACGTCATCTTGGGTGGGAGAGCAGCAACGCCAAAGACAACTTTCCTGCCATTGCTGCCATGGCGGCTGGGGACCGAGACAACCATTGCTTGTGTCTTCTCCGGCGCGAATGTCACTTGCCAGCGAGCACCCACTCCTTTATCACTCGTAGCTGCTGATTGATGGCCTCAGCAGCCCGCCCACTGTCCTGGCGTGGATAGGTATAGGAGAGGGTGCAGTCATCAGCATAGGCCATGACTCCTGGCAGTAGCTGGAGAAGATCATCCACGTAGATATTCCACAGGGTGGGCCAAGAATTGAACCCTGTGGCACTGATGCCTCCACAGGCAGGGACTCAGATGTTTGCCCGTTGACAACCACCTTGAGGCTTCTGTCCTGCAGGTAATTTCCCAGAGTCGTAGCAAGCCACCCTGGATGCCTTTAGCACGAAGCTTTTCTAGTAATCCGTTGTGCCATACTTTATCAAAAGCTCCTGCTATGTCCAAAGCAACCACTATAGTGTCCTTGCCGTCGTCGAGGGCGTCCTGCCAATGCCTGGTGAGAAGCATCATTAGGTCGGAGGTTGACCTTCCAGGTCTGAACCCAAACTGTTGGTCTGAGAGGAGGGCATTGTCCTTGAGATGGCTACACACCACCTCTGCCACGACCCTCTCAAACACTTTACCCACCACTGACAACAGGGATATGGGTCTGTAGTTTTTTGGGTCCGTCCTGGAGCTTTTTGTGTGCAGGAACTACTCGAGCCTCCTTCCACACTGAAGGCCAGACGTTTTCCCGTACACAAGTTGTGAACTTGGGTGAGAGGGCAGCCAGTTCCTGGGAGCATCGCTTCAGCAGGTGCGGGCTGATGTCATCAGGGCCGGTGGCTTTCTGTGTGTCCAGCCCCGCAATAATCGCTTCACCTGCTGATGCGTCACCTCCACCATGGTGACAGTCTTCTCACATTGCTGGACCAGCTGAGGCGGTGGCTGCTGTGGATTCCCGACCTTCATTTTCCAGCAAACAAGGAAGCCAGCAACTGTGCCCTCTCCTTACTGCTGGTGGCGACAGTACCGTCCTGCTTGCTGAGGGAGGGATGGATTCTTGGTGGCCAGTTCCTTGTTTGTCCTTAACAAGAGACCACCAAGTTTTGTTTCCTACGCCAGTGCCACACAGTTTCCGGCGCAGGCTTTCCTCCCACTTTTTTAAGGCCCACTTGCTGGTTACCACCATCCTCCTGCATGCAGCCCTGTGCAGGTCCTTGTTGCGCCGAGTCGGGTTCCTCTTGTAGCGGAGCCAGGCAGCATACTTTGCCTCAGCAGCAACACGGCAACGGTAGCCAAACCATGGCTGATCCGTCGATCTGGTGGTGTATTCCCTGTGTGGGACGTGGCGTCTCTGGAGGGCGAGAAGGTGAGAGGTGAGTGCAAGTGCTTCACTCTCTGCTCCTCCCTGTAGCAGAGTGGCCCATGGGGTGTGGGTCAGGTCGCGGCGCAGGAAGCCCAGTCTGCTTTGTTCCACAGCCAGATGGTGCGGGTGGTGGCCTCGTCCTGAGCCACGCCCACTTCCAGCTGTGTCAGTACAGCGTGATGGTCAGAGCTGCCCACGAGCCCCAGCTGATGACACTGAAGCTTGTCTTCCTGGTAGTCTGAGATGACAGGGTCTAATGTCCCTCCTCGTTCATGTGTGGGGAAGGTGACATGATCTGTCAGACCCTGCACCTCAGGAGATTCTCGTAGGCGTCTCTTTCCAGGTGGTGATTGAGATCCCCCACAATCAGCACGTGGCTGCAGCTGTGTGCCATCATCAGGTTGTCTAAGGTCTCAGTCAGGTACAGGAGTGAGTCAGGCCCTTGTCGCGGGGGGCGATACAGGGCACACAGCAGGAGGGCTGAGCGGTCTGCCAGCATTACTCGGAAGTACATCATCTCCATCATTGGAGGCGTGTCTATGTCGAGTAGCTGGGCCTGCATTCCTTCCTTGAAGCAGACAGCCACTCCACCTCCTGTTCGCTCCTGTCGGTCCCTCCTCACCCAGTGGGTGAAGCCCTGCATCCTGCCATACGTGGGCTCCACCTCACTGTTCAGCCATGTCTCTGTCACCACAACAACGTCTGCATTGTGTCGTTGCACACAGTTGTGGTATAAGTCTGCAAGGTTAGTCCGGAGACCACGGACGTTGCTAGAGACGACCTTTAGTTGGCGGCGGGGCAAGCTGGCTGTACCATGGTGAGGGATGGTAGTGAGCGAGGCCTGCTAGTCCGAGGTGGTGGTTAGGGTCCGCGGCCGACTGCTGGTACTGGTGAAGAGGTGGTCCACTGCCGCCCCTGGCTCTGATTCCAGATACCAGGCTGAGGTATCTCTCTCTCTCTCTCTCTCTCTCTCTCTCTCTCTCTCTCTCTCTCTCTCTCTCTCTCTCTCTCTCTCTCTCTCTCTCTCTCTCTCTCTCTCTCTCTCTCTCTCTCTCTCTCTCTCTCTCTCTCTCTCTCTCTCTCTCTCTCTCTCTCTCTCTCTCTCTCTCTCTCTCTCTCTCTCTCTCTCTCTCTCTCTCTCTCTCTCTCTCTCTCTCTCTCTCTCTCTCTCTCTCTCTCTCTCTCTCTCTCTCTCTCTCTCTCTCTCTCTCTCTCTCTCTCTCTCTCTCTCTCTCTCTCTCTCTCTCTCTCTCTCTCTCTCTCTCTCTCTCTCTCTCTCTCTCTCTCTCTCTCTCTCTCTCTCTCTCTCTCTCTCTCTCTCTCTCTCTCTCTCTCTCTCTCTCTCTCTCTCTCTCTCTCTCTCTCTCTCTCTCTCTCTCTCTCTCTCTCTCTCTCTCTCTCTCTCTCTCTCTCTCTCTCTCTCTCTCTCTCTCTCTCTCTCTCTCTCTCTCTCTCTCTCTCTCTCTCTCTCTCTCTCTCTCTCTCTCTCTCTCTCTCTCTCTCTCTCTCTCTCTCTCTCTCTCTCTCTCTCTCTCTCTCTCTCTCTCTCTCTCTCTCTCTCTCTCTCTCTCTCTCTCTCTCTCTCTCTCTCTCTCTCTCTCTCTCTCTCTCTCTCTCTCTCTCTCTCTCTCTCTCTCTCTCTCTCTCTCTCTCTCTCTCTCTCTCTCTCTCTCTCTCTCTCTCTCTCTCTCTCTCTCTCTCTCTCTCTCTCTCTCTCTCTCTCTCTCTCTCTCTCTCTCTCTCTCTCTCTCTCTCTCTCTCTCTCTCTCTCTCTCTCTCTCTCTCTCTCTCTCTCTCTCTCTCTCTCTCTCTCTCTCTCTCTCTCTCTCTCTCTCTCTCTCTCTCTCTCTCTCTCTCTCTCTCTCTCTCTCTCTCTCTCTCTCTCTCTCTCTCTCTCTCTCTCTCTCTCTCTCTCTCTCTCTCTCTCTCTCTCTCTCTCTCTCTCTCTCTCTCTCTCTCTCTCTCTCTCTCTCTCTCTCTCTCTCTCTCTCTCTCTCTCTCTCTCTCTCTCTCTCTCTCTCTCTCTCTCTCTCTCTCTCTCTCTCTCTCTCTCTCTCTCTCTCTCTCTCTCTCTCTCTCTCTCTCTCTCTCTCTCTCTCTCTCTCTCTCTCTCTCTCTCTCTCTCTCTCTCTCTCTCTCTCTCTCTCTCTCTCTCTCTCTCTCTCTCTCTCTCTCTCTCTCTCTCTCTCTCTCTCTCTCTCTCTCTCTCTCTCTCTCTCTCTCTCTCTCTCTCTCTCTCTCTCTCTCTCTCTCTCTCTCTCTCTCTCTCTCTCTCTCTCTCTCTCTCTCTCTCTCTCTCTCTCTCTCTCTCTCTCTCTCTCTCTCTCTCTCTCTCTCTCTCTCTCTCTCTCTCTCTCTCTCTCTCTCTCTCTCTCTCTCTCTCTCTCTCTCTCTCTCTCTCTCTCTCTCTCTCTCTCTCTCTCTCTCTCTCTCTCTCTCTCTCTCTCTCTCTCTCTCTCTCTCTCTCTCTCTCTCTCTCTCTCTCTCTCTCTCTCTCTCTCTCTCTCTCTCTCTCTCTCTCTCTCTCTCTCTCTCTCTCTCTCTCTCTCTCTCTCTCTCTCTCTCTCTCTCTCTCTCTTTCTCTCTCTCTCTGCGGCCTCCTCTTCCTCATGAAACCATTCAACGTGAAAGAGCCGTTTGAACGATCTGCCTGCACGACGATTGCATCTTCTCTAGGACCAGTTTGTCTTTTTATTACTTGTTGGTATTCACGCCTCATCATTGAGAGAATTGAATCATGCCAGTATACTGTCACTCCCTTGCTCAACAGGTGTCTCTCTACATATAACTATCAGGTGAAAAATGCATGAAATATATCATAAAATCATTGTCAGCGTTTATTAGTAATAATTAATGCATGAGATCCCATCTGTATCAGTAGGTGGTTGTTCCTTCAGCAAGACGAAGGACAGCAACTTGTCCTTTTCCTTCCCTCTGTTCTCAGTAGAACACGGCTGCCAGAGGTACCCAGGGAAGCAGCTGCCAGCTGTTAATGGCTCAACGGCACCGTACTGAGAGGAGCCTGTTTTTCTCCCTCAGACTACCGACGTGAGCGTGACATTAACTTGGAAGTAATTTACCTGAGTACCTGCTTTCTCATAATATGGGGTGCGACGCTTGCCTAACACGTAATGCATACAAGAAACAATACATTCTGCAAGGCTGATTTTAGACAGTGTTTTTATTTTTTTTTTTTTTGCGTTTATGAAACCTCTGGCTCTGTTTATACCTATACAAAGAACTGTCACGTCTGCAAGGAGCAAACAGGCTACCCCGAGGTCTTCATGTTAATAAGACAGCGTCTCTCATGTTATCCAGGGCCCAAATGTTAC
>NC_059297.1:11044410-11089410 GCF_017591435.1 Portunus trituberculatus
TATTCATTTGTCCTCCTCCTCCTCCTCTCTCCGTCTCGTCTTTCCTTTCCTGCAGACCAACATCTTATATCCATCCCATCCAGCTTTTCCTTTTCTCAGTTACTTCTTCTTTTTTCTGCTTCATCTTTCCAGCAGCATTTTTCCATTTTCTCATCTCGTGTTTCCTCTCTCTCATTTCTCCTTTTTGGACGTCTTTCTTTACTCCTTCCATCGCCTCACTCATGATCTTTCCATTTTATCTCCTCGTCCTTTCTCTCTCTCGCACGCTCTCTCATTCAGTCTCTCAAACTCTCTCAGTCTCTCTCAGTCTCTCTCTCTCTCTCTCTCTCTCTCTCTCTCTCTCTCTCTCTCTCTCTCTCTCTCTCTCTCTCTCTCCCCTACAGTCTCTTTTGTCTCTTTTCCTCCCGTTTGTTGCCCTTCTCGCGCCGCCCCTGCTGGTGTCTTCCCTCCACACCACCTGAATATATTGCTGACACCGGGATTAAATCATTACTTTTTACGAGATTACTTAACCCCATAAGAGAGATGAGGAAGAGGAAGAAGAATGGAGTAAAAGGAAAAGAGGGATGGTAGGGAAGGGACTTTTACGAGACAGGGAGGAATAGCAATGTTATGACACTACGGATAATGGGAGCATTTAAATCCTTCGCTTGCCAGAGAGTAATTACCCAAATCAAAGGTAATGTGCCTCCAATTAAATATTTAGAGGTAGTTTTCCACAAAGGTAGGCGAGGGGGTGGATGGGGGATGGCAGGTCTCAGTGGCAAGCAAGAAGTAATTGTGTGTAAGAGTTGGGTGAATTATGGGAGGTGTGTGTGTGTGTGTGTGTGTGTGTGTGTGTGTGTGTGTGTGTGTGTGTGTGTGTGTGTGTGTGTGTGTGTGTGTGTGTGTGTGTGTGTGTGTGTGTGTGTGTGTGTGTGTGTGTGTGTGTGTGTGTGTGTGTGTGTGTGTGTGTGTGTGTGTGTGTGTGTGTGTGTGTGTGTGTGTGTGTGTGTGTGTGTGTGTGTGTGTGTGTGTGTGTGTGTGTGTGTGTGTGTGTGTGCTGCATGAATGAGAAAGAGAATATTAAAAGATCTTCATGAACTTTTCTCACAAGAAGTCCTCGCGTTCCCTGTAATATACACACACTAGCAAGAGTAACTATAGCAGAGTGCGAACAATGCGTAGAGCAGTGAATTTGTAGTAGTAGTAGTAGTAGTAGTAGTAGTAGTAGTAGTAGTAGTAGTGGCAGTAGTAGTAGCAGTAGCAGTAGTAGTAGTAGGTGGCAGTAGCAGTAGCAGTGGTAGCAGTAGTAGCAGTAGTGGTGGCAGTGGCAGTAGTAGTAGTAGTAGTAGTAGTAGTAGTAGTAGTAGTAGTAGTGGTGGTAGTAGTAGTAGTAGTAGTAGTAGTAGTAGTAGTAGTAGTAGTAGTAGTAGTAGTAGTGATGTACAACGATGATAACGACGGCATCGACGACATCGACAATAATAACAACAATACCACCACCAGAAACACCACCAGATACACCACCAACAACAACAACAGCTTCCTCATTGTCTCAGAAACGACAACACCGCTTCTGACAGTCGGCTAAACTCGAGGGCAAGAGAAGGAAGCGGACCGTTCGCTGTCCATTCATTATTTCCACAAAGACCAGTATCGGGCAGTTCCTGGAGCCTGCCTGTCGCGGCTTGTTGCAGCTTTGGGATCAGGATTTCTCTCGTTCTTGATATTTTCCAGGTTACTCTCCACATTCCTGTATCTTGCAAGAGCAATGCGGAGGTCACCTGAGCTTCTTCCACTGCTTAGTGAAGCTTTGAGGTAATTGACGTGAGAGGAAAAAAGAGCGACATATTGTGAGATTATTACCACATTTTCTAACTGCATATTTACACGTTAGTTCTGTTGTTTATTATGGTGTCATAGTGCTTAAAAAAAATGTTGCCGCAATGTTTCGCATGCAGGGCAGGAAAATAAGAGAGATTAATATGATCATGAATGATTGCTATCCTTAATTCCTAGTGTTTTATGGCAGTTATCATGCATAATGGCTCGTTAAGGTGTAGTAAGTCTGCCTCACCAAGTCATGGAAGTGAGTGGCACACGTGAAAACGTGATAACGGGATCATATTTTATGGAACACGTTGCGGGATCCAAGGAAAACTACTTCAGTTCAATACAACATATTTTATATCTTGAAACTTAGAGAAAATAACAAGATACATCCTATGCATACGAATTCGCTCAAATTCAGACGAATTAGTATCTAGTGTTTTATCTCCTATTCATCTCGTTTGTTCATTATCATTCATTACTTAATTTTCAGCGTTTTGCATCCTTTTCATAATATATGGCTATATGCTGTGAGGATCTTTCCCTGACATATATCTTCATTACTGTCTTTGTTTTCTTCTCATCATTTTACGTCCCACTTTGGATCTGCTACATTATAATCAACCTCATTCATCACTCTCCCAGCCTCCATTCTTCCTGCATGAGCGCAGCGTCTTAGCTCTCCCTTGCCTGTTCTTTCTACCAGCAGCAATTCTTCATAAATCTCTCTGATTAATATTTTCACCCTCAAAACATCTCACTAATGTAAAGCAATTTTGAGGACCTCTATTCTTACACTCAATCTGGCATTGGTAATCATGCCTCATGGCCTCGTCAGTTAATGTAATATGGGCTCTAATAATTTTGTATGAAATGTTTAAAAGGAATTGTTAAATGGCATTAATCAAATCCACATAACCTAAACTAGTGTTGAGACGTAAAATATATCATCATCTAACTTCATGATTTAAAGTTAAATGGATAAAAAAAAAAAAAAAAGCGGTGAGGCATTTTGAGTTTCCGGAAAACAAGTCGTCAGGTAAGACAGAAGTACTTAAAGCTTGACTCCTTCACCAAAGAGCAAGACCACCGTAGCGAGGCTTCTTATGATATTTAAACATCTGCCGCAGTTTGGTTTGATTGCCTCTACTTATAGACACACAGTTGGTCAACACAGCAAGGTGACAAGTAGAGGAGGATCTGCTTAGGCGAGAATCACGAGTCTGACCTCCAGCCTTTGTGTGGCTGCTGGTGACGCGGATGGCGGTGACCCAGTTCAGAAGGTCGTCAGGGCTTTGCTTCCGTGGTACAATAACCAGCGGCATTGTTGACGCCGAGCTTTTGAATAAACTATTGACGTGTTTCCATCAAGCGAATGAATCTCAGAGCAACGATGATAATGATATAATAGACTAAAGAAAAAAAAAAAAAAAGAGGGAGAGGGAGAGGCAAGGGTGACGCGCACCTGAAGCATAGGGCTGGTGAAAGGGGGAAGAACAAACAAAGGAAGGCGGGCCTGTATATACCTGGCCATGATTGCGGGTTCACCCATAAGGAAGAATTTCATGGAGCTTCGCCTACGTAGGGATAATTTGATGCAATACATTGCATAAAAAAAATAAATTAATAAATAAATAAAAATAAATAAATAAATAAATAAAAAAAATATATATATATATATATATATATATATATATATATATATATATATATATATATATATATATATATATATATATATATGATTTTTTTTTTCATTTCCACTTACCACTTCTCACAAAGTGACCGCATACGCATCAATACCATTTCATTTAGCTAAAGAAAGTCAAGGAACAAAGCAGTCAAACTGAGGCGCGGTGAGTGTGGGAAGCCAGTTTTTTTCTCTAATTAATGTCGAGTAACTTATGCGTATCGCAGAGAGAATCAAATGTAGGGAACGCTTGAAGTCAGGTAAGTGTAATATACATGTTAAGTTAAACCATGAAGTAAGAACTGACGCGGTAAAAGTAATTTATTAAACCATTACCACAATAAAATTCATATATGTCTGCGATAAAAAAAAAAATTGTTGTTCCCTTCAATGTCAAAATATGACCAGGTGGGACAGAGGAGTCTAGGAGTCTAGATAAAATAAGTGGCATACAGTGTCTCGGAGTCTTCCCTCAGATAACGGGGCAGTAAGTCAGTGACAAAGACGTAGCCTGTGGTCGTGAGGGCCTCGGTAATTATAGGATGGTCACTCCGCCACAGGAGACGCGAATGAGGCGAGTCCTTTTTGTGGGTAATTGACTACCTGACCCACGGAGACGAAGAGCTATTTGCCGGGCTTCGGGCAGCACCAAGTGACCGGAGAGAGGACGTAATGGCCAGTAATAACCGACCAGCGTCAGGCCTGGAAACTGCTCGCCATTTGATCCGTGTGGTATCCATGGGCAGTTAACACTGGAAATAAATGCATTTCCAAGCGCCAGATTTTTTTTTTTTTTTTTTTTTTGTTTACTGCCACCATGAAATTGGTCTGTTACATTGCAGGAATTAAAATCTGAAAGGATGAAAACGTGTTTTCCATTTTCCATTCGTACAAAAGAGAGGATAATACACGACAATATACACGAGGACAAAACACCAGATACCTTTGGCTTTCCAGTGAACCAGCGAGCCAAATCTTACTGGAATTGAGAAACAATTTAATGCGATCAAGCAGGGTGTAGTGGCTCCTTTTGGAAGGTCGGCAAAACGTGCTAAAATCTGCCATGCATAAAAGGTTGATCCGAGACTCCACCCCCCACACGAGCTTCACGCCCGTGTGTGCATTGTGGCGACGCGGAGTTCATAAGTGGCAAATATGTTAACACAGTATTGTATAAAGACCTACATATACTCCTAGACTTCTCTGAATTCACTAAAAGCTAAGTGCATGCAAACAGCACGTAAACATCAGTGAGGCGTGATAAATGCAACTGGCCCATTACATACAAGGAGGGCAGAAAATAACATAATATATCGACAAAAGACACGCATCTTAAAAGCAAACCATTAAGTCACAAAAGACGAGTGCAACACACGTTATAAAGTAATCACTGATTCTGGCAGCTGCAGACCCCAACACTTGCCTCGACCAAAGGAAAATCTAGAAAGATAATCTAGAAAATCGTGAAAGGAAAAATGTAGTGGTTGTTGTTGCTGTTGTTCATGGTGGTGCTAATAGTGGTGCTTTTGCTATTACTGATGTACATACTATCATCAGTACGTATCGGCATGCTTTTCATGTGTATCACAATTATTACTATTATCATTATTATGGCTATCAGCAGCATGATGAAGAGTAACAAATAATAATAATCATAGTTATTTTATTAGCATTCTTAATAATACTACTGTTATTTGCCAAAATTCAACAGCGCTATAAAGGAACATGTACGAGTATTACCCACGAGCACACTCCTATTTCCATGCGCATTTCCTTCGACACTGATGGGTCTCTTGTGTTTTGAAACCGGGCGTGGCTATCAAAGAGAGACGGGAGGGAAGGGGATGCCTGGGAAGTGCCTTGCTAACATAACCTAGGCATATACTGGTTCCTGCTTCTTCGGCAAACAATGGCGTATGTTTACTAGTCTGCGAGAGGGCTCTGAAGGGAGGTGCAAAATGAGAGAGGAAGGAGAAATGGCGAGTGGGATAGATAAGGCAAGATAGATGGAGTAGCAGTTGATTGAAGCTGATGGAAACGAGTGCAGGAAGGAATTTATGGAGAGGGATTAGGTAGCAGAAAGAAATATTGGTCGGAAAAAGAGACTAAGGAAGTGATAGATTATAATAGGATGAAATCAATAAAAACAGGTGGAGGAAATATATAAAAGGCGGGAAAAGGATAAGGTACAGATTGATAGACAGGAGTAGGTATACATAACTAAGCAAAGAAAAAGTAATGAGTAAACACGAGAGAACAACAGAATATCAGAAACGGAAAACGTGACCCCCTGCCACGCCCAGAGCAACCAAGCTAAACGGAGGGTGAGTGACAGAAAAACAGAAAACACTATTAATGTAAGAAACTATGCTATTGCTGCTATTACTACTACTACTACTACTACTACTACTGTTGTTTTTACCATTACTATTGCTACTACTACTACTACTGCTACTATTACTACTATTACTATCAGTACTACTACTACTACTACTACCTCTACTACTACTACTATTACTACCGTTTTTACCATTATTATTGATACTACTGCTACTATTATTACTACTACTGCTAGTACTACTACTACTACTACTACTGCTGCTGTTTTTACCATTACTATTGCTACTACTACTACTACTGCTACTATTACTATAATATCAGTACTACTACTACTACTACTACCTGTACTACTACTACTATTACTACCGTTTTTACCATTATCATTGATACTACTACTGCTACTATTATTACTACTACTGCTAGTACTACTACTACTACTACTACTTATACAACTACTACCACTATTACTACTACTATTGCTACTACTACTACTACTACTACTACTACTACTACTACAACTACGTACTACCATTACTATAATTGTTATTGCCAGCATTACAAATTACCTGTTGCCTGCTATAAAGAGTAAGCTTACGTCACCCTTATCATATCCCTTATACTGCTTAAAGTTATTCATCAGGTCTTCTCTTAACCTACCCCTATTTACTGAATATCATCTAAAAGCTTCAGTTTCATTTCCCTTGCATCCTTTTAGTCACTGTCTTTTTAATGATTTTGATAGACGTATATCCTTTCTGCATAATCCAAACAAAGTATGACCTGCGCAAGAAAAAATATATATAACGTAGCAGTAGTAATAACAATAAAAACAACAAAAACAAAAATAACAACAATAATTCCCTATGATTGCATCTGACCCTGAACGAACACCCTAGGGCGGGAAGACAGCAGCCGGCCGTGAGCACCCCGAGAAGCACCACTACCACCACCACTAACACCAGCCGAGCCCAGCAGCCGCCGCCACTTTTTGCTGCCAATACGTGACGGCCTGACCTTGGCGGCGGGAGGCGGGCGGTGGGCCTTAATCAGGGCTAAGTGGCTGAGAAAGCGTCTCTCATTGGACCAACACGCACCATGACCTCCCTTCACTCTGACCACGGAAAAAACTAACACAGAAGTTTTATTTCCTTCAGCTGTCACGCCTCTCAGAATCAAGAAAGGCCTGTTTTCCTCTCCGTTTGTTTCTCTGGTATTGCCGTGCTTGTCATTCCACTCTCGTCGTGCTGGAGTGTTTAATAACCGAGTCTTGGATATTGTGCAAGCCGTCAACTACGAGGAGAAAGTGGGCGGTGAGGCGTGACGGTGACGGCTGGCAGTGGAAGGGCGTGAGAGGAAGCACAGGGAAGGGAGGGAAGGGAAGGGACGTAAGGAACTGGCCGCGACATGACCCTCACGAATGACAGTGTGATATGAGAAAGACGTATCGCGTGTGTGTGTGTGTGTGTGTGTGTGTGTGTGTGTGTGTGTGTGTGTGTGTGTGTGTGTATGGAGGTGATATTGAAAGTGATCTGGTGTCATAAACATTAGAAACCAAACTATAAAAAAAGACATACATTAATTCATTACAGGAATATACTAAAACTCATCCTTAGATAAGCACAATCCTAAGACGCAGTACACATTTACACATTCATATTATTCATTCTTCCTTTCCTTCTCCCTAATTCTGAGAACACCTACCACTCAAAACATGGCAAAACATGTGAACAAAAAATATTTCCAGTATATTTGTCATACAACAGTAAAGCATTACTCAATAATCATCGCGCCTTCCGCCTTCCCAGTTTTCCTTCCTCTCGCCTCAGGGACAGATGGAGCAGGATGGAGCAGCACTGCACCACTAACTTCCTTGCTTTATCTTTCATACCCTCGCGGTCAGAAGTTGGGTAAGCTGCACTTCCTCTAAACTTTGTACCTTCCCTCAATCCTATGGCTGCTGTACATTTCCTTATGAAAGCTGACAACTCGTATGTTCCTCGTAGTTTCATGGACTTACCCTCTTTTTTTATGTAAGAGGAGCCCTGGCACACGACTACAAAAAAAAATGTCTACTTAAGTATCAGTCCCTAAACAATATCCCCAAAGAATTATGAAAACAGGATAGCCTTCTTTAACAAACAGGTCGTTTTACGTAAACTCAGAAAACCGTTGCCCCGAGTGAGGAAGCCCAACCTACACTCGGACCGTGGACAGGATTCGAATCCGTGCGCTTGGAGACCCCTCGGACCCCAAAGCACGCATGGTTCCACTGTACCACGGCAGCTCTTAATACGAAAACACGAAAACCAAATAACTCATTGCAGAAAGAAAAACAGCTACTTTCTTTCATTATGAATCATACAAGTAGAAATAAGAGTAAAAAACATGTATCTAGTTATAAAATGTTTGGATCTAGCTTTTCCTCACTTCCAGCCCTACCAATCCCTCGGAGAGTGAATTTTTCAGTGTCCAAGTCAGTTATTCCAAAGTTTCTGCTATTTTCTTTCCTTTTCAATATCTGCTTTATTTTGTGAAAAAAAATATATGGATCCATAGCAATATTTCAGGGAACGCCATAAACATCCATTTGAAAAGATTAGCGAGGGTGAAGCCTTATGCTAATCCAGTGATAAGCCTGAAAATTCATTTGTCATTAATTAATTACAGGATGTTTGTTTGTTTTTTCACGCCGCTGCCACCGTCCAGTATTGTCAAGTCCTGTCAGGCTTCAACGCTTGCCTACATCATGATCAGAGCGAGCACAATGACGCTATGATTCTGTACAGATTTGTAGTAGTAGTAGTAGTAGTAGTAGTAGTAGTAGATGACAACGATGACTATGACTACACAATAACACTAATGCTACCAACCAACAAAAACAATCATTATTACTACAACTATCCTCGTTGCTCCCGGTGACACGAGACAATGTGAAGAAGGCAAAAACCTCAAACACTTCCCAATGAGAGAGAATGAGAGAGAGAGAGAGAGAGAGAGAGAGAGAGAGAGAGAGAGAGAGAGAGAGAGAGAGAGAGAGAGAGAGAGAGAAAGCCACACTGTACAACACGCCTCAATTGCGTCCCCTAATGCACTTTAATAATTTACAGCGCTACCTGGACCCCCCACACCACACACAGTCACACTCACACTCACACTCACACACAGGGAACCAGAATCAAACTGCAGTAACTAATTCCGCATGTCACCAACAGCACTCTATACTGAACATTTTCCGGTCTACCTTACTTACTGTCACTACAACCGGAGAAGCTGAGAAAATAATTATCACGAGGAAGTATGGTGAGAGTAGGTGTGTGTGTGTGTGTGTGTGTGTGTGTGTGTGTGTGTGTGTGTGTGTGTGTGTGTGTGTGTGTGTGTGTGTGTGTTAGGCACGGTATCGGTGAGTAGTGAGAAGGTACATTGTAATATATAATGTAGATAAGCTAAGCTATGGAAAGTAAATCGAAGGAAAGAAGAAGAAAAGGAGGAAATGATAAAAGAAGAAAACAAAATAAAAATAAAAAAGAGGAAATGAAAAAAAAAGAGAAAAGTAGAGGAAGCAAAAAGATAAAGAAAAGTAAAAGAAGAGGAAGAAGAGAAAGAGGAATATAAAGGAGTGGAAAAGAAAACCCAACATCAATAAACCTTTAGATCCTTGCAAGCTTGTTTGGTAAATACTTTCAACTAGCTACAGGGCAGTGAGACAAGACAGCACAGCGAAAGCTTTCTCCCCACCCACCATTCTTTCTAGCTTGAACTAACGTGGAAATAGTTTGAAAAAAAATAACAAACAATTTAGAAAACACAGACATTGAATTCTCACAGAAAAAGATGAAAGGAAGTTCTACTATTCACCATTTGGAGAACTCTATACACCTAACTGAAAATGAACACGTTATAAAATCGATGTTCATGAATAAAAGTTAGTCTATTAAATACACATGCAGTTTTATGAGTAATTATTTGGGCAGGAGGAGAGCTTGTTGAGAATTATCTTTTAGCCTATTCTGGTTGTCTTAATGATTTGAAAAGAATTGCAGTTTATGGTTTCTGAAGGAAGTTAATTCCAAACATGCAATTAAATGAATAATTCTTCGCCACATTTTGGTGTAATCTTGAATTCATTGTTTCTCATCAGGTTTGAATGATCAATGATAAAATATCTCTTAGCATCAAAGTTACTATACCATCTAATTTTTCTTAACACTTCAGTTAAATCTCCTCTTATCCTACCTTTCGTTAAGATATAAAAAGGTTTAGTTCTTCCAGTCGTTCCTCATACGGCTTACCATGCAATCTTGGAATAATTCTAATGACTCTACGTTTCAATCTTTTTTTTTTTTTTGTAATGCGTGTATTAGAACTGCATGCAGTATTCCAGATGAGGGTACACCAGTGAGTTACAGAAGGCAAATATGACTTTTTTTTATCATTTAAATTGAAAGATTCTTCAAACGAATTTTAATAACCCATTTGCTGTTTTCACTGTTTTTGTGCAGTGCTGACTCGGTTTTAGATGTTTTGTCATAACAATACCAAGATTTTTTTTTCTCTCTCAGCAGATGACAGTATTATTCTCTACAAATCTCGCTTGAACACTGTTGTTCTCAGATGAGTAAAACTTGACACCTTTCTACTCATATATTGAGTTTCATTTGCCATTTCTCGGCCAAGCTTGTTGGTGTATTGAGGTCACAGCGTAGTTCCTGCCAATGTGAAGTTTGTTACTTTACTTTATTGTCTTGCAACTGATTCTTTCATCAGTATCATTAATGTATACTATAAAAAGAACTGGACTTAGTAAAGAGCCTTGAGGAACACTGTTATTTACATTATGCCAATCTAACTCTTTTCCGTTTATTGCAGCACGTCATATTCTGTCAGGGAGCCTGTCCCTACCCATTTCATGATGTTTCCTGCTATGTCGTGGTATTTTAATTTACTAACGATTCTTTTATAAGGAATAGTATCGAAAGCCTTTTGGAAATTAGGAAAATAATATCGACGGCTTTTGTCTCGTCATAGGAATTGAATACTTCCTAGAAGCAGTCTAGTAAAATTGTCAAGCAGGAATTTTGTTTCTGAAACCGTAATGTGAATCTTTCATGATTTCACTTTCTTCTAAGTATCTAACATATTTATCTCTGACCATGGTTTCCATCAACTTGCACATTAGTGAATTTAGACTGATCGACCATAAATTGGCTGGGAGTAAGGAGGACCAGGAGGAAGAGAAAGAAAAGACTAAGAGAACGAGACAGACGAAGATAAGGAAAAAGAATAGAAAAACGACCACGAAATACAAGGAGCAAAGAAACGAAAACCAAGGAGAGACAGTCAAAAGAACTGAAGAAAAATACAACGTAAAACAAGGAAAGAGAGGAGTTCCGACGGACAAGAAGGCAGGCAGGCAAGTGGGGAGGCAGTAGGGCAAGAGGGCACAGTTCAAGAGGAGCAGGAGGTCTCTGTCCCGCCGTGACCCATGACCTACGTACAAACACCTCCATTATCGTAGCTTGTCCTTAGAGGCAACATTGGGTACGCAATTCAGCGGGAACCAATAAGCGCGCTCGCACACACACACACACACACACACACACACACACACACACACACACACACACACACACACACACACACACACACACACACACACACACACACACACACACACACACACACACACACACACACACACACACACACACACACACACAAGGAATGGGGCACGGGAAAGCAAAGAGTAAATTCAGGATTCAGCATGTTTTTACAATTACGTGTCCACCATTAACCTGCGAGTCTTAATTAAGCGTCAGGTGAGTGAGTTGCCTTGGTTCCCCTTGAGGATTTCTCGTGGGTCTGGTTTCCATATCAACAGTGTCAGCAACATGAGCGACTACTACAGTGACGAATATCACAACAAAGAAGAGAGCGTTACTTAATCTATCCTTCCCTACCCACTGTCGATCTTAAGGGTTTTCTCTCTTTATTTGTCTTTATCTATCCCTCCTCCTCCTCCCTTCTTCTCTTGAGATGCCAAGGCAAAACGCATGGCTTAAAGAGACCAAAAAGGTAAAAAGAAATAAATACATCAAAATACAAGGAAAAAAAATGTTTTATAGAATTTCCCTGAACGCAAATTATTTTTTAACGTGATTTTTTTTTTTTCATTTATAAGGAAAGTACTGATGAAGAATTATTAAATCTGTGCTCAAGCAAAAGTACAACTCGATCAAGTTGGATATCACGAAAAATATACATCTTCGTTAATTCCTTACGAGCCACGTACCCGGTGTGTATGCCATCAATGTTTCATATAATATATTGACAAAATCATGATATATTCTTAAATCTATCACATGTGAACAACTGAGTGCTGCACTGCTATAAACCACGTACTCTTATTTACCTACACTAGAATAGACTCTCAATACTACTCATGTTTAACTCCTACGTATAACAAATTCAATTAACTCATTCATTTAAACGGAGATCATAAAAACCAGCAAAACCACCACCACGACCACCACCACCACTATCACAGCCAGCACCACCACCACAACCTCTACTCCGTGCCAGGAAACCCTCGGCCTAACAGTACCTGCAGGAGGAGGCCATGATTGACACAAGGACCAATTGTGATCAAAACAAGTGACATTCCCTTCCATCAAAACCGGAAGCCCGTCGCGTCTCCAACATGACAGGTGGGCGAGGAGGGGAAGGGGGAGCAGGAAAGGGGAGGGACATATGCGGAGGAGGAAGAAAGGAAGACTTGTCAGGAGGAAAGTAAAGGGTGAGTGGCATATTTACAGCCGCATCTTCATGGTATTGGTGGATCAGCTGGTCGTTGCTCATACCACCTCCTCCTCCTCCTCCTCCTCCTCCTCCTCCTCCTCCTCCTCCTCCTCTTTCTTCCGCCTTTTGTTGTTCGTTTTTTTCTCTCTCCTTCTCTTCCATTTCTTTTTCTTGTCTTTTTCTTTATTTCCCTCTTTCTTTACTCCACCTCCGCTTCCTGCTTTTATTCCTGTCCTTATTCGTCTTATTTTTTTTTTCCTTTTCCTTCTCTTGTTGCTTATTTCTTTCTCTCTTTCCTCATCTTAAATTTCCTCCGCATGTGTTTCCTTCTGTATTTCTTTCTACTCTTTTTCTTGTATCTCTGTTTTGTCCTTCCTCCTCCTCCTCCTCCTCCTTCCTCCTCCTCCTCCTCCTCTAATTCTTTTCTTCCTTTGTGTCAATTGTCCTCCCTTTAACTTTCTTCCTTTGCTTCTTTCTTTTCCTTTACTCGCCTTTATTTCCGTCCTTTCTCATCTTCTTTTGCTTGCTTTTCTTGAAGTTCCTCCTCTGTTTCGGTTTCCTCCTCTGGTCTTTCTTTATGTACCTCTTCCGTCTCCTACTTCTCTTTGTCTTTCTTGTTGTTTCCTCTCTTCTTCCTCCATCTCCCGTTGTTCCCCTTCTCTTCCTTTGTTTTTTTCCTCCTTCTCATGCTCCTGTTTATCTGTCTTTAGATTTGTTTCCCATCTCTCTCTTTCATTCTTTCTTTAATTTACCCTTCTTCTATCTCTTTCGTTTCTTTCCATTTTTTTACGTCTGTTCCTTTCTTCCCCTTTCTCCTTTGTTTTCCTGTTATTGTTTTCCTTTACTCTCATTTCTTCACATTCTCTTTTACTTCTACCTCCTATTCCTTCTCCTCCTTCTTCTCCTCCTCCTCCTCCTACTCCTTTTCCTCCTCCTCTTCCTCTTCTTTTTTCCTTCCATCATTCCTTTCCCCTCCATCACCTCCGCCTCCATCCCACACAACGAGTGGACACAAGACGCAGAGCTCAAATATTTCATCACAAACACTGGTAACGATAATGTGTCTGACCGTCCTTCCGATATTAAGTGGCGGTGCTGGTGGTGGTGGTAGCGGCGGTAGTGGCGGTGGTGGTGGTGGCAGGGACAAAACTTTCGAGAGGAAGGTTTACAGAATGGCGAAGGGGCGGTAGTGTGGTAGTGATGGTGGTGGTGGTAGCTTTGTTATTAGAAATGGTAGTGATAGTGGGTGAGACAGTGTGGTTGTTGTTGGTGTTGTTGTCACTGGTGGTGGTGGTGGTGGTTAAGACGATGGCTGTGGCCACATGGTGGAGGAAGTAGCGATGGAGGCGGTGGTGGTGGTGGTAGTGATGGTGAAGAGCGAAAAGTCATCTTGTGCAGGAGGAGATCCGGTTAAGATTCGGCGTTTCTGTCACTCCCGCCTCGTTAAATCACGGATAAACCCAAGGGCCGGAATGAGAGAGAGAGAGAGAGAGAGAGAGAGAGAGAGAGAGAGAGAGAGAGAGAGAGAGAGAGAGAGTTCCAAATTATGAAGAGGCTGCCGAGACGAAAAGAGATCCAGGATACGTGAATGGTGAGGAAATAAAGTGAGGGATAAGAAGGAGAGAGGGAGAGAGGGAGAGAGAGAGGAGAAAGAGAGGGCTGAAAGTTAATCAAGACACTGCAGTGATAAGTTAAATGAAGAAATACGAGAGAGAAAGACGAGTACTGATGATGATGATACTGATGACGAAGACGACGACGACGAAGTTAATTAAAATTCTGCAATGATAAGACAGATGAAGCAATACCAGAGTAAAAAATCGCGTATTTGAGGAGAATAAACGTGAATAAAAGTAATAGTAATAATGATAATGTTGATGACAATGTTGATTGATGAGGTCAGTGAACAAATATGCGAGTGAAAGACAAGTTAAGTAGAACAGAAAAAGGAAGATGATGATAATGATAACGACAGCGAAGCAACAAACGACAGCCACTGGATATATGACCAAGGAATGGAAAATAAATGAAAATGAAGGAAAAAATTACAAATTTATCCGATATCATCAACCCATAAAGAGTGAAGGAGGAGAAAACGTCTTGAGGAATGAAATATATGACCTGATAAATAGAACTGAGAGAGAGAGAGAGAGAGAGAGAGAGAGAGAGAGAGAGAGAGAGAGAGAGAAAATATTGCATAGAGTAGGACAAGAATGGATAGGGTAAGTACGACGTGGCGGTAAATTACAAGGTTAGTCAGGACAAGGATGATATATAGCAGTGTCATGACGCAACAGTAACACTCACCTCCCGCTCGCACAGTGACGGCAGGAAGGCAGGGGGTCTGTGGCTGACAAATACTGGGTTATGAATGTGCGTGAGAGAGAGAGAGAGAGAGAGAGAGAGAGAGAGAGAGAGAGAGCTAAGACAGACACAGACTCAGACAGAAACGAATACCTACAGGACAGACAGTGACAGATAAGCAGATAAACAGAAACAGGCACAGAAACAAAGGCGAAGGGAGAAATGTAGACTAAACATACTATTCTTTTAAACCAAGAACAGTAATAACAACAGGAAGGACAAGTATTCCGTGTGTTTGAAACGGTAAAATAGTGAACAAATGGCTTTTATATTTTTGTAGAACGAATTAACCACGCCATACTGTATAAGTTTATAATTTAACCAGGTTTATCATATTTTCATACTATTTCATTGATAGGAAATGTCCAGATAGTAAGTTCGTAAATCTTTGCCTCAAGCTGTTCCCTCTAATGCGAGAAGTTTGGGGAAAAACTAATGAAAGATATTTGTTTTCAGAATCATCCTTCCCTTTCTGCGTGATTTAATGCAATGATTTAGGTTTCTTCTTACTACCCCGTTTTTTTTTTTTTTCTTTTTAAAACATGACTTCTTTCGTTAAAAACAATTTTCTTTATTAATTGATTGCCAACATTGCGTTGAATATCTGTCTTTTTTACTGTCTATTGTCACCTTAAGGGAACAAACACTAAAGAGGAGAGACTGAGATAGTTTGGACATCTGCAGAAGAGAGATGAGTGCGTAGGGAGAGGCAAGCTGGAGATGGATCCACCAAGCAACAGAGGGACGAAAGAAGTTTATGGAGACACTGAAAGAAGACTAGGTAGGAATGCGTGTAACATAAAACACAGGACACGAAGTAAAGTGGAGGAAGGTGACCCATTTTGGCGACCCTTTGCGAAAACAGTACCTTGCTCATGGTAGAAGCAAGAACAATTCCTCTCATGAACTCTTCTCAAACAGCCTGCCTGCCTGCCTGCCTGCCTTCATCTACAACGACACTCTCCCCTTACACACCACTCTCCCTCCCCCCCCTCACTCTCTCTCTCTCTCTCTCTCTCTCTCTCTCTCTCTCTCTCTCTCTCTCTCTCTCTCTCTCTCTCTCTCTCTCTCTCTCTCTCTCTCTATCTATCTATCTATCTATCTATCTATCTATCTATCTGTCTATCCATCTATATATCTCTCGCTCTCTATCTCTTCCATCTCCTGCTATCTTTCATCACTACTTGTGCCCTAACTGCTTTTCCAATCTTGCTAACTTCATGCCTCACCGCTCCCGCGGCCTCTTTACACATGACCTATTTTCTCTCACCCCTATTCTGTCCACCTGCTCTGACGCAGGAATTGACCAGTATTCGCAATCTTTCATCCATTTTACTAGTAAACTCTAAATCTCTGCCTGTTTCTATATTTCATCCTGCTTACGGCGTATACTCTTTCAATACAGAGAGATATTTAGACATTGTACCGGTTTTCGTTACTCCTTCTCTGACTGTAGTATAATGGGACAGGTATCTTCAGTGACCCTTTTTTCACGGTTTCCTAATAATTACCCTACATCAGCTTCCCTCCATCACTGATGCTGAATTACTAGTGCAACATACAGAAATTATTACCACGAGATTAGAGAAATCATTTGAGAAGCTATGTCCGCAATATACGCTTATCCTGTTAAAAGCTGCAAAAGTTACTCCAATTAAAAATGTAAGCGTATTTGACAAGCAAGCACCTTTCATATTTTCATTTCCATTTCTATGCAGTCTGTCCATTGAAAAAAATAGATAAAAGAACAACCCTGTCTACAATTACAGTTCCGAAAATTACACGAACCAATGAAGCTAATCCTGTAATTACCGCATCGGTGTGTGTGTGGGGGGGAGAAGGTAATAGACTAACATCAACAAAAATGACAAACAACAAAATGGAAAAAGAAACGAGAGTTGAGCAGAGAGAGAGAGAGAGAGAGAGAGAGAGAGAGAGAGAGAGAGAGAGAGAGAGAGAGAGAGAGAGAGAGATTACGACCGAAGATGTAAAGAACCGAATTGAGCAAGAAGAGAGAGAGAAGGAAGAGCAGAAGGCGGCGGACATGAGTGCAAGGGAAAATACACCTCCTGAGAAAGAAGTTAAGAGACGGGAAGAAATATGTGGAGAAGAGATATTGTGATTGGGATCAGGCGAGGCGATGGCGGGATGAAGTGCATGGAAATGTATAGTGGACGGAGATGATGATGATGATGGAGAGAGAGAGAGAGAGAGAGAGAGAGAGAGAGAGAGAGAGAGAGAGAGAGAGAGAGACAGACAGACAGACAGACAGACAGACAGACAAACAGATAAACTAACCGACACCAGACAGAGACAGACACACAGACACACAGGGAGAAAGAGATCGAGAAACAAAAACACACATCCAAAATAAAACAAAACAAACCGTAAATAAAGATTGTTCGTTCACCCACAGATACAAAATAGGCTTTAAAAAAAGTGTATAGAAAAATGCAACTTCAATCATAGAAAAAAGACATCATGGGGGAGAGGAGGGAAGGAAACACGGGGAACACAGGTATTGCACACGCCTCACCTGCAAACACGTGTACGTATTTCAAAGCGAAACTGAAAACTATTGGACAAGTTGGTCACCACGAAATGGGCAGGTACACTTCAAGGAAGGAAGGAAGGAAGGAAGGGAAGAGAGAGAGAGAGAGAGAGAGAGAGAGAGAGAGAGAGAGAGAGAGAGAGAGAGAGAGAGAGAGAGAGACAGAGAGAGAGACAGAGAGAGAGACAGAGAGAGAGAGAGCAGAGGGAGAGGGAGAGAGAGAGAGAGAGAGAGAGAGGACACACACACACGTCCACACAGCTCCTGATAAACTGCAAATATCAGCTGTTGTACTACTCTCTCAGCACTGGCTGTTTTACCATCCGTACATGAATGTACGCTGAATCGCTAAGTGCAATCAATTGATCAGAAATTGCCAATGTTCTCTTGCTTTGGCGAAAATAAGAAGAACAAAGGCAGAACTTGATCGTCGCGGCAGTAACTGCTATCACGTGGCAAGCCCGCCCACCAACTGTCCTGCTGCTCGTCAGGAAGAACAATCGTTTCACCTCAATTACCACCCTTTCTCGCTCTCCCTGTCATCGCTTGCTTCCTTTCATTTTTCCTTCCCATTCTTTCACTAGTACTGCCCCAGCTTCTGGAGGATCTGCAGGGAGAACGCAACCCTGGGTGAATTAACACCGTCCAGCCTCCCGATTGTATGACAGTACCCCCTCCCCTCATCAGCTCATTATCACTTCATCACTCGCGAATATGCCAGGAGATGTGAACCACCACCGCCTCATCACACGCCCCCTGGGTCTCCCTGGATACCAGCCAGGTAGATGGTGTGCCGTTTGCGGAAAACCACCTCCAACAAGACCATTATTGACTGTTCACATGGTGATTGCCCCAACACCTCCCACACCACATGTCTCGGTGACAATAATACCTTTGACTGCTGTGAGACTACTGCTCTGCGCGAAGCTCTGGGAATCACTGCCCTGTGGTATACCAGGCGGCCGAGGACGAGAGTCTAGAGGGAGACGCTGACCCATCTGATGCTGACTCCTCTGTTGCGCCTGCAGGAGATGATGAACTCGAAGATCTCTTGCAGTTAGAGCCTAGAGAATTAGTTGAGATCATTCGGCAACTAAGAGTGGAACTGACGAGGAAGAAAAACATCCTAAGTTTTTCGAAACCACCTCGCAAACACTGGCTGAGAAAAGGGATGCTGTAGTCACCGTCCTGGATTTCATTGACAACATTTCTTCTACAAGATCCAGCACAGAGGAACTTGACACGAGATCGATCGCTGCCACCGCTAGGTCTCACAGCATAGATAAAGAGTGGGATAGACAAGTGGCCTCCAGTAACGCAACAGCAAACTGGTGGACATCAGGGAAGCCTCAACCACTTCAGTCTACCACCAACACCACCACCACCACCTCGTCTGGCCCCAGTCACCCACCCCACCTCAGACTGTTACTGCTACATCTGAGGGTGAGACTAAGTCAGTCGTTGCACCCACAAATACTCGTAACACCAGGATCACGGAGAATAACAAAAATAACAAGAAGGAATTGCAGACAGGTCACTCTAGCAAACCAGTCTCAGGAAGCACTGTTTCATTCCGATCCTCGCCACGTAACCAGTCAAGAGGTTACTGCAAACACTGCAGGCGTAACGGTCACACAGAGGCCAACTGCCTAAGGAGGAAAAAGTGCACCTACTGTCTGCGAGTGGGCCACACTGTTGAGGAGTGTCGCACTCGTATCGCGCAGGAGAGAGAGGAAAACTTATTCCGCAGAATCTCAACTGAGCAGGCACAAAACAACGCCTTAATTGTTCAGACACTAAGTCGATTCCTTCCTCTTGCTCATCCTGCCTCTGGCCCTGCCTTACCCCAGCCTCTCACCGGTAAATGGGCACCTGTACCAGGAAATCAGGTTTATACAACATACCCACAACCGCTCTACCCTGACCCTAACCCCGCCCATTCATCCAATTCCCACCCGCCAAACTTCACTCAAACAGCCTGGAGTCATGCCCGCCCATAAGTCTCGTGATCAACTTACCATCATCTCTGCCAATGTCCGAGGACTTCAAACGAACATAGGAGACCTCGTCAATAGTCACGTGATTCCTCACACTCCGGACATTGTTGCAACAGTAGAAACCTTTCTAAATGAGTCAATTCCTGACAACTTTGGACACATGAGCGGATACACGAGATGGTATCGACGCGACAGGACGCGCGGAACCTTTGGTGGTGTTGCCGTTTCCTTCCACAAGAGTCTGTCGGTCCAACTACTTGACGTCACCCTTCCAAATCATCTTGAGATGATGTTTTTCAAGATATGGGCTCAACACCAGACCGTCTTGCTGTGTGTGTGTTACCGTCCACAGTGGCACGGTAATGAGCCCATTGCATTCCTCCAATCTCACCTCGATGAGCTGCTGCAACAACACACTTGTAACCACGTCGTCATTGTTGGTGACATGAACCAACACTTGGTTGCAAGATCTTTTGAGGAACTCCTCACAGTACATGGTCTCTCCAATTATGTTGATTTTCCCACTCATACTTCTGGCTCATCTCTAGATCCTGTCGTTAGCGATCTACCAGACAGTGTTGTCACCTGCACTCCACTCAGTGCTGTGGGATCATCAGATCATGTGGCTGTCCTGAGCGTAATCCAGGTTGCACCTCAGAGGGATGATGCTGTGACACGCACCAACTGGTTGTGGGGAAAAGCAGACTGGAAAGGTCTCTGCAACACCTTACAACAAACGCCCTGGAGCAGCATCCTCGTAGGAGACATCAATAATCAAGTACACACTTTTACACGTACTCTGCTCAAGTACCAAGAAAGGTATGTTCCTGCCATTCCTACACTGTTAAGCCCCTTGACCAGCCCTGGTTTGGTTACCAGTGTAGAGTGGCAGCTGATGAAAAGAGTCGCGCTTGAAACTGTATTCACGCCATGCTACCCAATTTAATAAGGAGCGCTACAAGCACGCTTGTGCAGCCATGCGACAAGTACAACAGTGGGCTCAACGACGCTGGCAAGAAGACCTTAAGACCAAACTCAGCGGTCGTTCAGTGGGTAGTAAGACCTGGTGGACCACACTTAAGCAGCAGCAAGGCCTGACATCAGATGATGATGTTCCACCACTACACAAGTCCGATGGTACAGTGGCCACCAAAAATAAGGACAAAGCTGAAGTACTTGCATCTTTTTTCTCCAACAAGATGTCAGTACCTGATCCTGAGCGCCCTCCTCCATTTGTGCCAGCCCTCACAAATGCGAAACTTTCCACCATTACCATCACTATTGAGGAAGTACGGCAACGTCTGTCACAAGTTGACACTAACAAGGCCTTAGGCCCAGACAACATAAGCCCTCATATCCTTAAGCACTGTGCCTCTCAGCTGGCTACACCCCTCACCGCCATTTTTCAGCACTGCATCACCACTGGAGTGTGGCCCACCCTCTGGAAGGGTGCCAGAGTGGTGGCAATACACAAAAAGGGCAAGAGGACTGATCCCAAGAACTATAGACCTATCTCCCTTCTCTCAGTTCCTGGTAAAATACTTGAAGCCATTATAGCAAACAAAATATCTTGCTTTCTCGGCTCACATCATCTACTTAATACCAAACAATTTGGTTTCAGAAATAACAGGTCAGCAGCAGACCTGTTACTTCAATTATCCACCACCTGGCATAAGTCCCTAGACCAGGGAAAAGACACCTTTATCATTGCTCTCGACATTGCGGGAGCATTCGACAGGGTGTGGCATCACGGCCTAATCACCAAACTGAACAGCTTGGGTATCCACGGGCATCTGCTCCTCTTGCTGCAAGACTACCTGCGAGGCAGATACCTCAGAGTGGTGATGAATGGACAAACATCAGACCAACATCCTATCTCTGCCAGCGTCCCACAGGGTAGTGTTCTCGGCCCTCTCCTCTGGAATGCATTTTTTAATGACCTGCTCCAGCTCATTCCAGAGGCACATGCATACGCCGATGACTGTACCCTGACATTCCCTTGCGACAGCGGTGATCACTGTGCGACTGTCGCACACATCAACCAGGTACTGCAAACCATAGTTTCATGGGGGCATCGATGGCAAGTGGAACTTGCTCCTGACAAGACACAGGTGATGCTGGTTTCCCGACGACACTCCCCCCCTGACACACCCACCATCTTACTTGATGGAAGGGCGTTACCCCTGCAGGCTTCCATCTCCATACTTGGTGTGGAAATGAACAGTGCCCTGACCTTCACTGGACACGTCAGGACTATAGCCAAGAAAGCCGCATGGAAACTTAGCTGCATCCGGCGCGTCTCACATCTCCTCGACTCCCAGGGAATCTCCACCCTATATGCAGCTCAAGTCCGCCCCTTATGGAGTATGCCCTCTCACCTGGTTGTCCTGCCCCCCCTCATACTTAAGCCTTCTAGACAAGATCCAGCATCGAGCACAACGCCTGATACGTCTAAAGGCCCCGCCAGACCAGCCGTCCCCTACCATGCAGCCTCTTCAGCAGCGTCGTGATGTGGCAGGGTTGTGTGTCATCTACAAGACACATAAGCAAGGCGCCCCGCACCTGACTGCACTCCGCCAGCCCTGGGCACAGCCACATGGCCACACCACCAGAGCTGCCACATCCAGGGTTCACCAACTCGTCGTCCCTTTTGCTAGGACGGAGACCTTCCTTCGCTCCTTCCTTCCACGTTATACGCGAATGTGGAACCATCTGGTTATGCAGACACAGCTTCACTACACCACCTCCCTACACACCTTTAAGTCTGCTGCCAATGCATGGATTAAACAACCATAGCATGTAAATAGCACATGTACTGTACGTGTCTGTATAATTGGTAATTTAGTTTTGCATATTTTAGTTGTTCCGTGTATTTAATTCCATGTCAAAGATAGTTCTCAGCAACCCTACTGAAGCTCTTGACTCACCAATGTATAAAAATATGTAATAAAAAAAAAAAAAAAAAAAAAAAAAAAGAGAGAGAGAGAGAGAGAGAGAGAGAGAGAGAGAGAGAGAGAGAGAGAGAGAGAGAGAGAGAGAGAGAGAGAGAGAGAGAGAGAGAGAGAGAGAGAGAGAGAGAGAGAGAGAGAGAGAGAGACTGTTTCCGATCTTCGGATAGGCCTGAGACCAGGCACACAGCACACACCGGGACAACAAGATCACAACTCCTCGATTTACATCCCGTACCTACTCACTGCTAGGTGAACAGGGGCTACACGTGAAAGGAGACACACCCAAATATCTCCACCCGGCCGGGGAATCGAACCCCGGTCATCTGGCTTGTGAAGCCAGCGCTCTAACCACTGAGCTACCGGGCCGTGTGTGTGTGTGTGTGTGTGTGTGTGTGTGTGTGTGTGTGTGTGTGTGTGTATGTGTGTGTGTGTATGTGTCGCGCAATACAAGAAAATTCGTCAAATATTTTACAAATTTGATCAGCCACCAGGCTAATATCCTACTGCAGGTTCTGTATAAAACATACCCACTTGCACACTTCCATCTATTACCTAACCTCCTTGTAAAGCTCTCATTTTACTAGACACTTACAACCTGACTACAAAGTCCCTCTCACTCATTCATTATTTGAGAGCCAATTTCTTCCTATCTCCTTAAATCTAAACACTGAACTCAAGGTGACTTAGCCTATATGAACTCAAAGGAACTTAATCTATGTACTGAATGTAAGATTGTGAATGAATTGACGCAGCAACATCATTAGCTTTATCTAGATTGCACCGCGCGTCTCTCCCCCGCTGATACCGTGGGAGAGGACAACCCACTCTTGGCTTCATTCATGAGTCAAGTCTAGCCGCGCTGTTACGTTAGCAATGCAGGGACCTGATAAAATCTATACAGATACTCCTTCTGTGATGAAATTTAATGGCACATCACCTTGACTACACTACATGGAGGGTGTGTGGTCAGTTATTTCTAGTTGCTATTTGGTTCTTTTTCTGTCTCCTATCTTCTCTTCTCTCCTTTCTTTCCCTCTCCTCTCCCTATCTTCTCTAATCTCCTCTCCTCCACTGACTTTCCCTTATATTACATTCTGACTCTCTTTACCATCTACCAATTCCCGTTCTTCCTTCTCTTCACTTCTCTTTTTCTTAGTCCACCATCTCCATTTAGCTTTTTCCTACTTTTCGATCTTCCCTTCCATCTCCCTTTCTCCCTTCCCTCCTCTTCATCTCCTCTTCCCTCGTCCTATCATCTCCATCCACCATACATCTCCATGTTCTTCATCCTCTCACCCGATCTTCGTCATAATATCTTAGCTCAACATTTTTTTTTTTTTCGTTTCCTTCTTTATTCCTTTTTTTTCTCTATCATGTATATTCTTACGTTCCTTCCCCTCCTCTCCCTCTCTTTAGTTCCTTGCTCGTTCACTGTCTGTCTCCGTGCTTCGGTGTATAATCATTTTCACATGACCGCGTTATTGCAGCACCTAACGATCATGAAGAATTAGTCAATATATCTGAAATTTCCCTATTTTTGTATGTATATTTGTCTCGGGGGCTGATCTCCCTCTCCCCTCCCATCCCCTCCCCTCCCCTTCCCTTCCCTTCCCTTCCCTTCCTTCCCTTCCTTCCCTTCCTTCCTTCCCTCCTCTCCTCTCCTCTCCTCTCTCTCCTCTCCTCTCCTCCTCTCTCTCTCCTCTCTCTCTCTCTCTCTCTCTCTCTCTCTCTCTCTCTCTCTCTCTCTCTCTCTCAGCAGCCCGTCCATCATCTCCCCAATCATCTCGCGCCGCCCGGACGGACAGAAAGACGCATCCAAGACTAATGGTCCCATCAGGTGTCACGCCGCCGGCTGCCTCGTAATGATCGTGGAGGTGAGGACAGGTGACCATCGATCAGCCCCACCTGGCGAGCATCACGGAGTAGCTGAAGGAGAGGTATAGGGGAAGAAGGAGGACGTTCTCTCTCTCTCTCTCTCTCTCTCTCTCTCTCTCTCTCTCTGGATGTGACAAAACTGAGAACGTCACCTGATTTACGGCCACTTTGCATAATGAGATCATTTGGCGATAAACAAGCTCGGCGTCCATTGTACCGTCAGCCTCAGTTAAGTGGGTGCATCGTCACCGCCACTCCCGCTGACCTGACAGAGAGAATGGCAGCGCCGGAAACACTTAGCTCGCTCGCTCACTCACTTCTGTTTGTGAATTCACTTTGATTACGAGAGCAGTTTGCGCGTCAATCTTAGTCTTTGTCAAGGGGAATTTTCTTTTTCGCATTGCTGAATACTAATGTTATTATGCCGAACATACAATTGTCTTAATGTATGTATGGAATTATTATGAAGACCAGCCATTTCAGCTACACTTAGAGACCATTTTTGGTATTGTTAGATAAGGTTAGCTAACCGACAGCTTAATTAGGTATTACATGGTACCATTTAGAGTAATGTTTCATAAAAAGGGAAGAAATTCATAAATAAAAGCAATAATAATAAAGAAAAAACTCCTTCTCACACCAGACTTGCGCTTCATCCTCGAGTCTTTTCGGAAGTTGTATTTTGTTGGTAACTTTTGATAGAAATTCGAGATAAAAAGATGGATTAACTTTTAAATCTCAAGTTTCTTTAGACGAAAATTAACAATCAAGTAATGTAAAATATCAATATCGTTATCTTTGAAAGCAGCATTCTCCTTATAAATAAATGAATAAATAAATAAGTAGTTCAATGATGTTAACAACCTTACCTACCATAATCCAGCTTAATCCAAACTTGCGAAACATCTCTCATGGCGTGATCCAATACAAGTACTCAAATTCATACATTTCCATAACTTTATGAAACGTAACTTTTACTCGTTTTTACATTCCTTGAACCGATATTTTCATCGTGACAATAAACAAAGAATTGATTTATTCCTTTTCGTTTCACAAGTTATCAAACTCATCTCATTTCCGAAGTTAAAATACGTTTTCTCCGTAGTTTGTCAAAGTTCGCATTAAAACACACGCCACCGATACCCAGCGCGTCCCGAGCCTCCGTCCTTTGGGGAAGAAAAACAAGGAAGCAGATGGACGTGGATTCCTCACCAATATGTAACACTCAAAACAAATTAATCAGAAAACTTCGTTCCCACTTACACTTCCTGGATTGCAATATTGCGCTCTCTCTCTCTCTCTCTCTCTCTCTCTCTCTCTCTCTCTCTCTCTCTCTCTCTCTCTCTCTCTCTCTCTCTCTCTCTCTCTCTCTTCCCACTCTCCCTCTCTTGGTACCTCTCTCTCCTCTCTCTCTCTCTCTCTCTCTCTCTCTCTCTCTCTCTCTCTCTCTCTCTCTCTCTCTCTCTCTCTCTCTCTCTCTCTCTCTCTCTCTCTCTCTCCGTGGTATGTGAAAGAGCAGCAGCAGCAGCAGTAGTAGTAGTAGCAGTAGTAGTAGTAGTAGTAGTAGTAGGAGGAGGAGGAGGAGGAGGAGGAGGAGGAGGAGGAGGAGGAGGAGGAGGAGGAGGAGGAGGAGGAAGAGGAAGAGGAAGAGGAAGAGGAAGAGGAAGAGGATGAAGAGGAGGAAGAGGAAGAGGAAGAGGAAGAGGAGGAGGAGGAGGACGAGTAAGAGGAACAGGAAGAGGAAGAGGAAGAGGAAGAGGAGGAGAAGGAGAAGGAGAAGGAGAAGGAGGAGGAGGAGGAGAAGACGGGGGGAAGAGGAGGAGCAGGAGAAAGTCAAGAAGTAAGAGAAAGGCAAGAAAGTGGAGATGAAGAACGACAGGAAGAGAAGATAAAGGATAGAGATAACAGACGGGAGGAGAGGAAGGGGAGACGGTGGCGGTGGTGGCGGCAGCGGCGGAGCAAGATGGGCGGAGGCAGTAAAGTATTATGTGATGATTTGGGAAGGAGAAAGAGGGAAGGGTGGCATCCATAAGGTATAGAGGTAGGCAGGTGGAAGGGAGGGTGAGGGGAAGGTAAAGGTCAGACGGGCTACAGAAGGGCAAAAAAGTAAGGCATGGAAGAAGAGAGGAAAGAGGAAGAAGAGGAGGAGAATGAAGAGGAAGAGGAGTAAGAGGAGGAGGAGAAATAGGTGTGGGCGGTTGAAGGTAGGTGTTAAATATGCGAGATTGTAGCGAGGAGGCGGAAGATGGAAGGATGAGGAGGGAAGGTGCGGTGGTGGAATAGAGAAAAGGGAACCAGATGAGGGAGGGAAGGGAAGGGGAGAGAGGGAAGTGGGGAGGTAGGGAAGGAATGGAGAGAGGGAGGAAGAGAAGGTAGGGAAGGAGAAATGACAGGGATGGTTGGAAATATATGTGAATTATAGGGGGTAACAAATGAAACACCACCACCTGCTTACACACAGAGGAGGAGGAGGAGGAGGAGGAGGAGGAGGAAGGAAAAGAGGAGGTAAGTGACAGCGTAAAGGTAAAAAAAAATGTTAAAAAAAAAACATGTAGGAAATAAAAACTGAACAAAAACCAAAAAAAGAAGGAAAACTGCTAATATCAAGAAATATAACACAGTGAAATGTATATATAGGCACGTGGGAGATCAAAGCAAGAGGAGGAACAATATCAATAAGCTGTGGGCATTACGCAACAGCCGAGGTAGGCACTGAAGAGGCGGGCAGGGCGTATGGCAGCGAGATCCGGGAGTCGCAAGCCGATATGTTTACATGAACGCAATCTGCATGTGCCTGTGTGCCTGGATGGACGATGAAGCGACTTAACCTCAACCAGATATCCTGCCCGCCTCACTAAACAAACTTTTCAGTGACGTTTACTTCTACTTGATCCATGCAGACTGGATGACACTGGAGACATAGGTCAGGAGACTCTTTAAGATTCTTTGAGTGGGAGTGACCTTATCCAGCAAGGAAGAACAGAAGCTTGAGTGCTGTCCGGAGATGAAGAGTAATAGCTTCACGTAACCAGACGCCTAAGAAATCCAGGTCTTATTGCAGTTTCAACCGATGCATATATAATTATAGTCCTTCACATGGTATATATCTCATTGCTTGAAGTATTTCTAGCCCCATTTTACTTTGCACAAAATGGTAGGTTAGATCAATTTACCTTAAGGGGGGGGAGATCCAGCAGGTTAAGGGGGAGAAGGTGTCCAAGGTGGGTAGTAGTGGTTGAAACTGCAAATTTACCGAAAATGATCTCCTTGGTGCTTCTTGCCGCCCTATAGCCGTTATCAGTTCGCTTTCGTCACCGTTCTAACAGCTTAACACGTAAAAAATGGTACTTTCAGCTAAACTCAAGCACAGTGTAATAGAATGTTTTAGAAAGCTACTCCTGTGAGCCTTTCTGTCATCAGTATCTGTTAGTTTCGTCACCATTCTAATATGCTAACGTAACATTCAAGCACAGTATAACCGAATGCCTTTGAAACCTATTTCCGAGAGCCTTTGTCATCACGTAATCACTATCAATTCGTTTCATCACCACATTAATAGGAGTCTTCACGTAACACCTGCCATTTCCCACCAAACTCGAGCACTGCGTAATTCCTTCCCGTGAGACCCGCCGTCACGTCACTGGATCCCACGGATCCCAAGCTTTGTGTGGGGAGGAGAGGCTCGGTGTGGTTCGAGCGCTCGTGGTTCATGTTTCAAGTCTCACTTCATCTATTCGTCAAGATCACGTGAACCCTCTCGACGGGTATTGGTTCCCCGCAAAATTGACAAAAAGTAACCAGCTCGGTTAATCCAGCCAAAGGCAAAAAAAAGAAAGTTAGAAAAAGGCCCACTTGAGGGCTGGCTCTCCAAAGAGTTCAAAAAGTGCCAAAACCGTCAGCCAGAATTAGGGGAGCAAAGGGGGCCGCCGTGGTACAGTGGAACCATGCCTGCTTTGGGGTCCGCGAGGTCTCCAAGCGCACGGGTTCGAATCCTGTCCACGGTCCGAGTTTAGGTTGGGCTTCCTTACTCGGGGCAACGGTTTCCTAGCGGGTGGGCTTTGAGATAGGAGGTACCCCAAAAAAGTACCCCCTTTAGCCCATAAATTCCCGTGAAAAAAAAAATGCCTCGATACCTCCCTCTTAAAAGAAGACAAGTTGTAGGAATTCGGAAATACAGATGCAGGGAGGGAGTTCCAGAGTTTACCAGTGAAAGGGATGAATGACTGAGCGTACTGGTTAACTCTTGCATTAGAAAGTTGGACCGAATAGGGATGAGAGGAAGAAGAAAGCCTTGTGCAGCGTGGCCGCAGGAGGAGGGAGGCATGCAGTTAGCAAGATCAGTAGAACAGTTACCATGAAAATAGCGATAAAATATAGAAAGGGATGCAACATTTCGGCGGTGAGAAAGAGACTGAAGACAGTTAGTCAGAGGAGGGGAGTTGATGAGACGAAGAGCTTTCGATTCCACCCTATCAAGCAAAGCTGTGTGACTGGAACCCCCCCAAACATGCGAAGAGTACTCCATACAGGGACGGATAAGGCCCTTATACAGAGTAAGCAGTTGGAGGGCGAGAAAACTGTCGGAGACGCCTCAGAACACCTAATTTCATAGAAGCTGTTTTAGCAAGAGATGAGATGTGAAGTTTCCAGTTAAGATTATGAGCAAAGGACAGACCGAGGATATTCATTGTGGGAAGAGAGACAGTTGAGTGTCATTGAAGAAGAGGGATAGTTGTCTGGAAGGTTGTGTCGAGTTGATAGATGGAGGAATTGAGTTTTGAGGCATTGAAAACTACTAGATTTTCTCTGCCCCATTCGGAAATCTTAGAAAGATCGGAAGTCAGGCGTTCCGTGGCGTCCCCGCGTGATCTGTTGATTTCCTGAAGGGTTGGACGTCTCTGAAAGAACGTGGAAAGATGTAGGTGGTATCATCAGCGTAGGAGTGGATAGGGCAAGAAGTTTGGTTAAGAAGGTCATTAATGAATAATAGAGAGTGGGTGACAGGACAGAACCCTGAGGAACACCACTATTAATAGGTTTAGGAGAAGAACAGTAGCCGTCTACCACAGCAGCAATAGAGCGGTCGGAAAGGAAACTTGAGATAAAGTTGCAGAGAGAAGGATAGAAGCCGTAAGAGGGCAGTTTTGAAATCAAAGCTTTATGCCAGACTCTATCAAAAGCTTTTGATATGTCTAACGCAACAGCAAAAGTTTCACCGAAATCTCTAAAAGAGGATGACCAAGACTCAGTAAGGAAAGCCAGAAGATCACCAGTAGAGCGACCTTGACGGAAGCCATACTGGCGATCAGACAGAAGATTGTGAAGTGACAGATGTTTGAGAATCTTCCTATTCAGGATAGATTCAAAACTTTAGACAAGCAAGAGATTAAAGCTATAGGACGGTAGTTTGAGGGGTTAGAACGGTCACCCTTTTAGGAACAGGCTGAATGTAGGCGAACTTCCAGCAGGAAGGAAAGGTAGAAGTCGATAGACAAAGTTGGAAGAGTTTGGCCAGGCAAGGTGCAAGCACAGAAGCACAGTTTTTGAGAACAATAGGAGGGACCCCATCAGGTCCATAAGCCTTCCGAGGGTTTAGGCCAGCAAGGGCATGGAAAACATCATTACGAAGAATTTTGATTGTAGACATGAAATAGTCAGAGGGAGGAGGAGAGGAGGACAAGCCCAGAATCGTCCAAGGTGGAGTTGTGAGCAAAGGTTTGAGAAAAGAGTTCAGCTTTAGAGACAGAAGAGATGGCAGTGGTGCCATCAGGATGAAATAAAGGAGGAAAGATGAAGAAGTGAAGTTATTTGAGATGTTTTTGGCTAGATGCCAGAAGTCACGAGGAGAGTTTGAGTTTGAAAGATTTTGACATTTCCTATTTATGAAAGAGTGTTTGGCAAGTTGAAGAACAGACTTGGCATGATTCCGGGCAGAGATATAAAGTGCATGAGATTCAGGAGATGGAAGGCTCAAGTACCTTTTGTGGGCAACCTCTCTATCATGTATAGCACGAGAACAGGCTGAGTTAAACCAAGGTTTAGAAGGTTTAGGTTGAGAAAAAGAATGAGGAATGTACGCCTCCATGCCAGATACTAACACCTCTGTTATGCGTTCAGCACAAAGAGATGGGTCTCTGACACGGAAGCAATAATCATTCCAGGGAAAATCAGCATAATACCTCCTCAGGTCCCCCCAACTGGCAGAGGCAAAACGCCAGAGGCACCTTCGCTTTGGGGGATCCTGCGGAGGATTGGAAAAATAGGACAAGATACAGAAATGAGATTGTGATCGGAGGAGCCCAACGGAGATGAAAGGGTGACAGCATAAGCAGAAGGGTTAGAGGTGAGGAAGAGATCAAGAATGTTGGGCGTGTCTCCAAGACGGTCAGGAATACGAGTAGGGTGTTGCACCAGTTGCTCTAGGTCATGGAGGATAGCAAAGTTGAAGGCTAGTTCACCAGGGTGGTCAGTGAAGGAGAGGAAAGCCAAAGCTGGTGGTGAACATTGAAATCTCCAAGAATGGAAATCTCAGCGAAAGGGTAGAGGGACAGAATGTGCTCCACTTTAGAAGTTAAGTAGTCGAAGAAATTACTATAGTCAGAAGAGTTAGGGGAGAGATAAACAGCACAGATGAATTTAGTTTGAGAGTGACTGTTAAGTCGTAGCCAGATGGTGGAAAATTCGGAAGACTCAACAGCGTGGGCACGAGAGCAAGTTAAGTCGTTGCGTACATAGACACAACATCCAGCTTTGGAATGAAAATGAGAATAGAGAAAGTAGGAGGGAACAGAGAAGGAGCTACTGTCAGTTGCCTCAGATAGCTGTGTTTCGGTGAGGAAAAGAAGATGAGGTTTAGTAGAGGAGAGGTAGTGTTCCACAGATTGAAGTTTGCTTGCTCATATGTGATAAATTTTACACATAACCTACTGTGAGTATATGAAAGGAATACATGTAACTGTTCCATTAAAAGAATTATCTCAACAAAAGTGTGTTTAGTAGCATTAACGCTAACAAGCAAACTGTATGATAAATGTTTTTATTACGATTTCTTGTGTGTGTGTGTGTGTGTGTGTGTGTGTGTGTGTGTGTGTGTGTGTGTGTGTGTGTGTGTGTGTGTGTGTGTGTGTGTGTGTGTGTGTGTGTGTGTGTGTGTGTGTGTGTGTGTGTGTGTGTGTGTGTGTGTGTGTGTGTGTGTGTGTGTGTGTGTGTGTGTGTGTGTGTGTGTGTGTGTGTGTTAAATTAGACATGATCCATTATGAATATATACAAAAGAACACAATTATCTGTTTCAAAAAATTAATCATGACTTAACTGCAAAGCACATTTCGCAACTCTAAGTAAACAAGTCAAAACTAAAATGCTTTACTTTGATGCTTCAGAGCTACGTCATCTCACCTACAGGGCCGTTGAGTCTCTGAACAGCTTGACATCTCAGCCTGGTCTACAAGTTTAACACCACGTCCTATTAAGAATTAAGCAAGTCGTCACCATGCTTGGTACACGTATAAACCAAGAGGTGGACAGCTGCACAGTGACAATGGAGAGCATGAACTGTATGTTTAGTTTTCCTTTCTCCTTGTGCTTGTCATGTATTGTTATACCGAATTTTAATCATCAAAACAAGAGAAGTATTAACACTAAACATGGGTATTTATTCTTCCAATGTGCTTTCGTGTAAATAGTGTTACTATTAGTTTCAACCAATAAACACTGCGGAAACATTTACGTTACAAATTATAAATGTCTCGACACCCAGTCATTTTCAACAAATTCTTCAAGCTCAAACACCCACACACACACACACACACACACACACACACACACACACACACGGCCCGGTAGCTCAGTGATTAGAGCGCTGGCTTCACAAGCCAGAGGACCGGGGCTCGATTCCCCGGCCGGGTGGAGATATTTGGGTGTGTCTCCTTTCACGTGTAGCCCCTGTTCACCTAGCAGCGAGTAGGTACGGGATGTAAATCGAGGAGTTGTGACCTTGTTGTCCTGGTGTGTGGTGTGTGCTTGGTCTCAGGCCCATCCGAAGATCGGAAATAATGAGCTCTGAGCTCGTTCCGTAGGGTAATGTCTGGCTGTCTCGTCAGAGACTGCAGCAGATCAAACAGTGAATTACACACACACACACACATTCATTCTCTCTCTCTCTCTCTCTCTCTCTCTCTCTCTCTCTCTCTCTCTCTCTCTCTCTCTCTCTCTCTCTCTCTCTCTCTCTCTCTCTCTCTCTCTCTCTCTCGTCTAGCCTTTAATATGTTCTTCAGGTCCCCAGTGGATCGTCTCGTGACTTAAATATGAACTGGAATCATGTGCCTCGAACCATAGATCCACAGCACCGATTTTCACATCCCGGCCGCCTGGCAGTGAGACACAATCTCAAACTTTCCCTCTCAGGCCGGCAGACCAATAGAACTCCCTCGGAAATCCTGCAAGTGTTTAGGCGGGAGAGACTATACAAAGGTCACGCAAACATTACTACAAATATGACTAACAAATATATATATATATATATATATATATATATATATATATATATATATATATATATATATATATATATATATATATATATATATACGAACAATTATCTCTAAATGCGCTTTTCATAGCTGACCGATATTTTTTTATATTCAACAGTTGTGGTCAAGGGTGACATTAGGGCCGAAAAAATGGCTTAGAGAAAAAAAAAAAAAGCTTCATAGAATATTAGTGTAACTGAAGTAAAGGCCTACTGGAAAAAGAGGCCAACTAGAAGAAAATTTCAGATAGGCATGTAATTATTTTAATATATATAGAGACTCACATATAAGATGGAATGTTTTTTTCTATCTTCCAATATATTCGTGTCTTTTTAAGTCTTCCATGCTTAGATCAAGGATGAATGACACCGAAGAACAGAGAAGAAACGAATGTGAAAAGAAATGAAAAAAAAAAGAAAGAGCGCGAATATGACAATTGTTGAAAGCAAAGCAGCGGGAATGGCAGAGAGGAAATGCGAGAGTGACAAAGTGTGGTGATGTGATGTGATTTGAGATGAAAGAGAATGTAAAACGAATAACATTAGCAGATGGAAGCCTGAACCTGGCACGATGCATTGAAAGTAGGAATCTGCAGTTGGTGCTTTCGTGAAGGATCTAAAGGTCATTAAACTTGTGTCATCTTTGAGAGTGTGTAATGAAGTTGCTTGAAGATGAAAAATGGTAAGGAAACAAAAGAGAGAGAGAGAGAGAGAGAGAGAGAGAGAGAGAGAGAGAGAGAGAGAGAGAGAGAGAGAGAGAGAGAGAGAGAGAGAGAGAGAGAGAGAGAGAGAGAGAGAGAGATTATGAAAGGGGTTCTCAACCTTTTTATCGTTAAGAACCCCCTGAGTTATAAGACCATCTACCCGAACCCCCAGTATTATCACATGGAACATGAAACTCAATATATAATGGTACTACAAAGGATTTTATTAGATCAGCCATCTAAGTACCCCTGGGGTTTCGCGCTGTCAGGATGGACACTGTCCATGACCTAACATCATTAGGTCTCTATGACGCTGAAGACGTCTATGCAGAACGGTTTGATTGGCAATAGACAATCTCATTATCAGACTTTGATTTCTAAGTTATGAAAATAAACTCATTTACGGGGCTTCATATGTTCATGGTGTCTTGTAGTTTACTTACTAACCTAGAAGGAAAGAAAATATCATACTAACTTCGAGTCATCAATTGAGGAGGAAGTAATTTTTGTCCCAGGAATAGAGCTAGATGGTATATGAAAAAACACACTTCATAGTTATAACCTAACTCTACTATTATAGCGTTTTTGTCGTAGATACATGTTTGAAAATACTTTACCTATCTTGATATCTCCTTATGTGACAGGAAAATATCCAGAAATATACGATATGCAGTTGACCATCTTTTCTGTGAAATATTACGATATCTGTTGAATCTGGCAACTTCAACGGGAGTTTGGGTCCTCTCCTAGTGTTTCCTTATATTTGAAACATTGATATTTACATGTCATTGTGATCCGGGAAATAAAGGAAACTAAGTTTGCTTTTTCTAAGAGCATAATAAAGAAAAGTTATGTCTACAGGTGGCAGTTTATGTATAAGACAAGCAAACCTATGTGCACTCATCCACTCTATCCAGAAGCTTAACTAATTTTCAAAAGTTCCCCAATAGTTACACAACTACCATTGGTCTACTGTTTCTATCCAGTTATCTACAAACACGTACACATTCACGGCAGCAACATGCAAAGTACACTAAATACTCTGGAGCAAAGCTGCCTCACCTTGTTTCATTAATCAGCTAACTCTTGCACACTTTCAGACCAAAGACATTTTTCATTTACCATCGACGATTTTATATTCGAACTTTCGGCCTAAAGTTGCTGAGGGCCATGACGGCCTTGGGCGCCGCACGGGGGAAGGAGGTGGCTGTTGGGTCCGGCCTGGGGCCCAAGGCAGGGAACTGGCTGCAGGTCCTTCTTTTCCTTAGTGGCCTCAAGCTTCACTACTAGTCGTCCACTTGCAGCGCCTCACGCTAGGCAAGGGTCGCCATAAACAAGAGATCAATGTCTACCACTCACCGGATGGTGCCGTAAGGGGCCCTAAAGGGGTGATAAGGGCTCCTTGCATAGAATATGATGGTGAGTGGTGTGTACGGGTCCCCTTCTTATAATGACACCGGGCTGAACAACTCGCCATGAACGCGGGCACGCTGTGCACCATGAGCCAGGCACTGACAGTACCAGTGGTCCTTTACGTCAGGTTAGGTTAGGTTAGGTTAGGTAAAAAGGTCTCACTTCATGACAGTGTTTGGGGAGTGGTGTGTGGCGGGTCATTGCTCATGGCGACCCGTGTGAGGCATTGCAAGGTTGCATCGTCACTGCTCTCATAACCACGGGACTGGGGTTAATCCTTTCGGGATGAAAAGTTTCGTCCCAGTAGGTAATAATACTTTGAATCGTTTCGCCATCGCCGCACCGTTAGCCTCGATAAACGGATCGTTATCCTCTACAAATGCATCTTTACCGTGGACACTGGAATCGCAACCTGTCGTGGAATCCCATTGTTAACGTGGACTCATTTTCCCTTGCGACTTCAAGCTCACTGGTTGTCGTCAACTTGCAGCGCCTCACACTAGGCAAGGGGTCGCCTTAAGCAGTGTGCCGTGTCTACCGTCCACCAGGTGATGCCGTGAGGGGCCTTTAAGGGGTGATAAGGGCTCCTTGCATAGAGTCTGGTGGTGAGTGGTGTGTACGGGACCTCTGCTTATAATGACACCGTGCTGAACAACTCGCCATGAACGAGGGCACGCTGTGCGCATTGCACCAGGCACTGACAATACTAGTGGTTCTTTACGGGGTGAAAAGGACTCACTGACAGTGTTTGGGAGTGGTGTGTGGCGGGTCATTGCTCATGGCTATCCGTGTGAGGTGCAGTAAGGTGGCAGCGTCACTCTCCTCGCAGTCAAGGGTCTGGGGTGAACTCTTACGGGGTGAAAGGGTTCGTCTCAGTACCTGTGTAGGCAAGTGAACTTCAATTGCGTCGCAGTGAGGTGGCAGCGCCACTCTCCTCGCACCTAAGGGTGTGGGGTGGACCCTTACGGGGTGAAAGGGTCTGTCCCAGTACCGGTGTAAGCAAGTGAACTTCAATTGCGGCGCAGAAGGTGGCAGCGTCACTCTACTCGCACCCAAGGGTCTGGGGTGGACCCTTACGGGGTGAAAGGGTTCGTCCCAGTACCTGTGTAGGCAAGTGGACTTCAATATTGTGTCGTGAAATCGCATCATGAGAACTGGAACCACATCGACAATGTGGAAACACGCATCGTTACATTGGAAACTGAAATTGCATCTTGATCGTGGAAACTCGCATTATTATCGTGGAAACGGGAAAGGCATCTTTATCATGGAATGGTACCGTTGTTTTGGAAACTCGCATCGCTATCGAGGAAACTGGAATAACACTATTATCTTGGAAACTCGGAGTGCTATCAAGGAATCTGGAATCACATCTTATTACTCGTATACACACTGTTATCGTGGAAGCTCTCGTGATCGTCGTTCGTTTCGTTATCTCTGAATTACTTAATTAGTCTTGGTATTATTCTTAGCTTCCGTAATAATAGAGATGTTGGTCATTTTCATCTTATCTCTCTTAATGTATTTTTTTCTTGGTGTATAATTTAGTGTTCTTCAACCTTTTCTAAGTCCATGGACCTTTTCGAGAAGCAAGGAGGACTATAAAGAAATGCTTCAATATTTATAATTTTCCCCTACTTTAAGACTGAAAATCGATAGATAACATTATTGTATATCTACCTGAAGCTATAGTTTTTCGGTCCTAAACAGTCGTTATAGAGTGCGAAATGTACTATAACAAAATGCCACATCTCAAAAACATCAGGCTAGTGTTCCATCTGAGTGTAATATTATGAATAAATCGTAATACTTTGATTAATGTCAATAGAAGAGGACCCAAACTGTCACATTTTCAGTGTTCGCAGGTTGAATTAATTCAGGAATGGGTCAGCATCGTCTCGCGGTACAGAGTAGTCGTTTCTAAACACTGTATTACGATGTATTTATTGATTTACCATGCTTTTACTCGCTCCATTATTTTTCTGTTATTATTCTACCATGGTATTTCTTTATAGTTACTTGAGTTTATACGACTAACAATATGATATAGAGCAAAACATATAGTCTGGTGTACCAAGATCTTTCATTTCTAGAGACTTAGATACAGCACGGAACCTTAACACACATTTCACCTGGCTTCTACACCGGTTAATTCTTCACAAGAAATGAGTAGAGCAATATTTGTTGGGTTTTCTTTATGAGAAAAAAGAAAATTAGCGGCCGAAACAGAAATAGTCCGAGGGTGCTGTAGTGTTTTCATCACTGTGTTCCTAAGTTCTGTCTTGCCATAGCCTGAACATGGTATTCAGTTCAGTTCAGTTGGTAGGCGGAAGTGTAGCCTGGATATCGACACTTCCTGATGTGTTTTGGTTTGGGTTTTGTCTGGGTCTGTAGCTGTAAGTAATTATTATTTAAACTTTTTACTTTATGTTCTCCTATTTTCCAAAAATCATATATCATTTCTTTATTTTCTTCTATACTAGATTTTTCAAAAAGTAATTTTCCAATGAGATGTTTTTCATTTTCTGGGAAAGGACGCTGCCAATTGGGGTGTCTGGAGCTTTCATTGGTGTAGGCTGGGCAATGTAGGAGGAAATGTTTATGCCTTTAGACTATAGATCAGGGGTTCTCAACCGTTTTTCTCGTTAAGAACCCTCTGAGTTATAAGACCATCTACCCGAACCCCCAGTAATTTGACATCGAACAGAATGTTAATTTAGTGACTGACACTAACTCAATAGGCAAAGGTATTCTGCAAAGGATGTGTCATTAAATCAGCCATCTCAGTACCCCTGGAAATCTTCTTGTGAACCCTTGGGGATTCGCGAACCCCAGATTGAGAACCCCTGGTGTAGCACATCCATGATAATTTCCCATTCGTTTTCTAGGAGAAGGAGCGACTCATTAGCCAAAGCTATTTCATCCAAAAATGGTTTGCTGGCAACCACACTCTCTAGCATATCGTATATGGATCCCCAACGAGTATCACAGTCCAATTTTGGCAAAGCTTTTCTCTTCTGTTTGAAGATAAGTCGCATGTTCTGTGTGTGTGTGTGTTGTTTACGACTTTACGCACTGCCCCTAGAACCTTCTTTATTCGAGTATTAGAGCTGATGACATCATGCACACACAGTTGAAGTGTGTGAACTGCACACCTTACAGAAATCACACCTTCTGCTGCAGTTTTTATTCCACTTAGAGTCTCATTTTTTTTTTTTTTTTTTTTTACATTACAAGGGCACTGGCCAAGGGAAAACAAAGTGTTGGAAAAAAAAAAAAAATCCCGCTGGTTGCCAGGCCCTGTTAAGAGGAAAGTAGAAAGAGAAAAAACAAAAAAATCTAAAAGGAGGGTCCAGTTAACGTAAGAGGTGTCTTGACACTCCTCTTTTGAAAGAGTTTAAGTCATAGGCAGGTGGAAATACAGACACAGGTAGAGAGTTCCAGAGTTTACCAGTGTAGGGAATGAAGGAGTGAAGATACTGGTTAACTCTTGCATTAGGAAGATGGACAGAATAGGGATGAGAAGAAGTAGAGAGTCTTGTGCAGCGAGGCCGCAGGAGGGGAAGGCATGCAGTTAGCAAGTTCAGAAGAGCAGACAGCATGAAAACAGCGGTAGAAGACAGATAAAGATGCAACATTGCGGCGGTGACTTAAAGAATCAAGACAGTCAGTTAGAGGAGAAGAGTTGATAAGACGAAAAGCTTTAGATTCCACCTTGTTTAGTAAAGCTGTGTGTGGATCCCCAGACATGAGAGCCATACTCCATACACGGGCGGATAAGGCCCTTGTACAGAGCAAGCAGCTGGGAGGAGAGAAAAATGGACGAAGACGCCATAGGACACCTAACTTCTTGGAAGCTGATTTAGCAAGAGTAGAGATGTGAAATTTCCAGTTTAGATTTTTAGTGAAGGATAGACCGAGTGTGTTTAATGTAGAGGAGAGGGAAGTTGAGTGTTATTGAAGAAGAGAGGATAGTTGTCTGGAAGGTTATGTCGAGTAGATAGTTGTAGAAATTGAGTTTTGAGGCATTGAACAAAACCAGGTTTTCTCTGCCCCAATCAGAAACAAGTGAAAGATCAGAAGTTAGGCGTCCTATAGCATCTCGCCTTGAGTCATTTAATTGTTGTTGGGTTGGGCGTCTGTTGAACGCTGTTGAATAATGCAGGGTGGTATCATCAGCATAGGAGTGGATAGGGCATTGAGTCAGATTTAGGAGATCATTGATGAATAATAGAAAGAGAGTGGGTGATAGGACAGAACCCTGTGGAACACCACTGTTGATAGTTTTAGGGAAGAACAGTGACCGTCTACTACAGCAGCAATAGAACGATCGGAAAGGAAACTGGAGATGAAGGTACAGAGAGAAGGATAGAATCCGTAGGAGGGTAGTTTAGAAATTAAAGATTTGTGCCAGACTCTATCGAAGGCTTTCGATATGTCAAGGCCGACAGCAAAGGTTTCACCGAAGTCCCTAAAGAGGATGACCAAGATTCAGTTAGGAAAGTAAGAAGATCACCAGTAGATCTGCCTTTACGGAAACCATACTGGCAATCAGAGAGAAGGTTGTGAGCTGATAGATGCCTCATTATCTTCCTATTAAGGATAGACTCAAAGGCTTTAGAAAGGCAGGAAATCAAAGCTATAGGGCGGTAGTTAGAAGGATTGGAGTGGTCACCTTTTTAGGGACAGGTTGAATGTGAGCAAACTTCCAGCAAGAAGGATAAATAGAAGTAGAGACACAGATGAAAGAGTTTGACCAGGCAGTGAGCGAGTTCGGAAGCACAGTTTTTGAGAACAACAGGAGGGACTCCATCCGGACCGTAAGCCTTCCGAGAATCAAGGCCAGAGAGGGCCAGGAAAACGTCTTTATAAAGAATTTTAATTTTAGGGATGAAGTAGTCAGAGGGTGGAGGAGTAGGAGGAATATGCCCAGAATCATCCAAAGTTGAGTTGGTAGCAAAGGTTTGAGCGAAGAGTTCAGCTTTAGAAAAGAAGAGACAGCTGTAGAGCCATCTGGATGAAGTAAAGGAGGAAAGACGAAGAAGTAAAGTTGTTAGAGATATTATTGGCTAGATGCCAGAAATCTCGAGAGGAGTTAGAATTGGAAAGACTTTGACATTTTCTATTGATGAAAGAGTTTTTAGTAAGTTGGAGAATAGATTTGGCATGATTACGGGCAGAAATATATAGGGCATGAGTTTCAGCAGTTGGATGGCTACGGAACCGTTTGTGAGCCGCCTCTCTATCATTGACAGCACGAGAACAAGCAGAGTTAAACCAAGGCTTTTTAGCTTTAGGGTTAGAGAAAGTATGAGGAATGTATAGCTCCATGCCAGAGATAATCACCTCTGTTATGCGCTCGGCACAAAGAGAAGGATCTCTGACATGAAAACAATAATCATCCCAAGGAAATCAGAATAGTACTGCCTTAGTTCCTCCCACTTAGCAGAGTTAAAATGCCAGAAGCACCTCCGCTTAGGCGGGTCCTGAGGCTGCACTGGAGTGATAGAACTGGTAACGGAAATTAGATTGTGGTCGGAGGAGCCCAACGGAGAGGAAAGTTTAACAGAGTAAGCAGAAGGGTTGGAGGTTAGGAAAAGATCAAGAATGTTGGGCGTGTCTCCAAGGCGGTCAGGAATACGGGTAGGGAACTTCACTAGCTGCTCTAGGTCATGAAGGATAGCAAAGTTGAAGGTTTGTTCACCAGGTTGGTCAGTGAAAGAAGATGAAAGCCAAAGCTGGTGGTGAACATTGAAATCCCTAAAATGGAGATCTCAGCAAAGGAAAGTGAGATAAGATGTGCTCCACCTTGGAAGTCAAATAGTCAAAGAATTTTACATAGTCAGAGGAATTAGGTGAGAGGTATACAGCACAGATGAATTTAGTTAGAGAGTGACATTGAAGTCTTAGCCAGATGGTAGAAAATTCTGAAGATTCAAGATTGTGGGCACGAGAGCAAGTGGTGTCGTTACGCACGTATGCGCAACATCCAGCTTTGGATTGAAAATGAGGATAGAGCAAGTAGGAGGAACAGAAAAGGGGCTGCTGTCAGTAGTCACAGACAACTGTGTTTCAGTTAGGAAGAGAAGATGAGGTTTAGTAGAGGAGAGGTGGTGTTCCACAGATTGAAAATTAGAACGAAGGCCACGAATGTTGCAGAAATTGATAGTGAAAGTATTAGATGAAGTGTCAAGACACCCAAGGTCGACAGCAGAGGGCAGTCCGACCTGGGGACATTTATGGTCCCCTCCCAGAGGGGACTCCGAGGCAGGGCGTGGTGAAGCCATTATTAAATTTTGATTTGAAGAGAGTGTAAAAGTGTAAGGTGTTGTAGTGTAGTGTAGGAAGTAGTAGAAGTTGTCTTTAGAGGGCAGGCTGCAGCTGCTCAATTGTATAAATGAGACCACAAAGGGAACCGGGAAGAGAGGACACGGGAATCACTCAGTCTGCAGCACTGCCTACATCCCCGTAAGTACCTCTCCTGGAGTATTCCACCGGGCGGCAGGTGACTACTGCCTACTTTCCTTACGCAAAAGGACAAAGGGAAGGGAACTGACCAGATGATGGTGAAGGTGGAAAGGGAATGGAAGGAGGAAAGGAGGTAATGGTGTGGAAAAGGAAGAAAAGGTTAGGACGGTAGATGAGAATGGAGGAATGGAAGGAAAGATATGGAAGATAAGAAGAGAGGAGGAGGAGGAGAGAGGGAGGGAAGAGCGGCCGCTTTATCAGCGAAAAGGTGCACAGAGAGAGAGAGAGAGAGAGAGAGAGAGAGAGAGAGAGAGAGAGAGAGAGAGAGAGAGAGAGAGAGAGAGAGAGAGAGAGAGAGAAATATTTGAACGTTGAACATTTATTAATAACGAACAGTAACAATTTGGAGGCATATACATATATACATAGTGTGACTGTAATTAGCCTTTTAAAGCAGAGCTTTTTAGGCAGAGAGAGAGAGAGAGAGAGAGAGAGAGAGAGAGAGAGAGAGAGAGAGAGAGAGAGAGAGAGAGAGAGAGAGAGAGAGAGAGAGAGAGAGAGAGAGAGAGAGAGAGAGAGAGAGAGAGAGAGAGAGAGAGAGAGAGAGAGAGAGAGAGAGAGAGAACACGACGATAAAAGAAAGATAAAGACACCTGCTAATGAAGGGAGGAGTAAAAAGAGACGAATTTATGAGAAAAAGATGAAGGGTCTCAATTAAGAAAGGCGCAACCCCCCTCCCCCTTCTTTCTCCTCCTCTTCTCCCGCTTCGTCTCCCTCTCCCACTTTACCTTGCATTGCTCTTCCCGCGAGCATTTACAAGGCGGCAGATTCATGAAACGACACATTTATGGGGCAACACCTCTATCAAAAATTCACATTTACACGATGCACTGCTCCTTCACCAGACGCTACTAGGAAGGACGCACTAGTAAGAAACGTGAACGAAATATCCACACAAAATCAACGAATGAAACTAACACTATAAAGAAGTAGAGAAGTGTTCCATATACTTATAATGCCAATGAGAGTACTAGTAATTTGGTTCACAGAAAAGACAGGGAGACATGAGTAGGCGACGTGAAGGAATTAAATATACAAAAACAAGCGAATAAAATGATGGCAGTAAAGAGGGAACGAAGGGATTGATGTACGTACTTAATGTGATGTGGCTCATGGGGAGGACAGGAAGACTGTTAGGAAGGTACATATCAGTGTGTAATGATACTATTGGTCATTACAGCGAGTAAATAGACAGAGGTGATGATTAAGACATTACTGACTGTATTGGAGGCATCAGATAAAGAACAGGGAGAGAGGGAGATATGTATGCAAGGTACAGACGAGGGTGTAATGATGCTATTGGTCATTAAAGCGAGGAAATAGAAGTGGTGATTTAGTCTGGATGTCTGGGAGAGGTTCAGTATTGACTAGATTCAAGGGTACGGCGCTGGGTGGGACTGGTGGGGGAAAGGGAGAAAGAAAACGAAGGGTGGTAGGGATGGGAGAGAGTAACCCGGAGGACTCAGGATGTGGGTCCGAGGGATATATGAAGTGGTGCCTCTCGTATATATCATGCCTTTATCTATTCAGGCGGCCCTCCAATATATCTATCAGCGCCTCTTCGCGTCATCCAACGAAGTGTACCTCTTCAGAGACCCCGCCTATCTCAAATACACATCGCACCCACGTCCTCTTCTCTTCCTGCCCGTCTCTATTAACATCTTCTTTTCCTTCACCTCTTCTCCTTTCCACCTCCTCCTTCCTACCTTCCCGCGTCCTCTCCTCTTCTCTTACTCCTCTCTTTTTTAACGTTTTCTTTTCTTTCGCCTATTCTCCTCTCCACTACCTCCCTCCAACCTTCCCTCCTCCTCTCCTTCTCTTCTACTCGTCTCTTCTTAATGTCTTCTTTTCCTTCGCCTTTTCTCCCCTCCACCTCCTTTTCTTTTATCCCTTTCTTATTTTCAATGTCTTCTTTTCCTTTATCTCTTATCCCCTCCAGTTCCTCTCTCCCCCTGAGTTACAGCGTGCTACTCCTTCTCTTCTACTCCTCGCTTCCTAATGCCTTCCTTTCCTTCACTTTTTTCTCATCTCCACCTCCTTTTCCTTCCTGCCTGCCCTCCTTACTCCTCTCTATCCTTCCTCCTTCTCCAGCCAATTATAGGACAAGTTGATTACCTCGGCACGATCCAAGCGTTCTAATATGAATGATGATAAGATCCTTTTTCCTTTCGCAATATCAGATTTTATACTACTGAAAACAGCTGCATATGTAGTTGAAAATAAGTGCTTGTGTCTTTAATTCACATTCCTAGAAAAATAATAACCTTTGCAGTGTTCTTGTGTTGCATATAAAAGACTAATACCTATAAAAAGAGTCTAGAAACATTTGTCCTATTCACTGCTACGACCTCTTTATATTAAGCCTCACACTGCGCTAAGCACTCCCCGGTGACCCTTAGGCAGCCATCCGTTAATTTCTTTCACATGTTAAAAAAAATTACGTCAAGAGCACAAATAACAGTGGAAATACTGCTAATGATGATTTAACTAAAGGAAAATTTTTTAAACTTAGTCTTTTGTTTAAATCTTCACTTTTCTCTATGAAATCAGTAGAAGTTGTTGGTATGCAAGAAAGTAGACAACGAAATATATATATATATATATATATATATATATATATATATATATATATATATATATATATATATATATATATATATATATATATATATATATATATATATAAACATATGTGTGCGTGTGTGTGTTGTGTATAGTGTAATATGTATGCAAGTACACGGCAGGATTTACTAACAATAGATGTGTAATCACTGTATTACTATCCTGTCAAACATAGGCAGATAAAAAGAGGAAATTTTTGCCCTTGGAACCTGCAGATTTGTGGTCACTGAGCAATAAAATGCGTGTTTTTCTGTTTTTATGTGCAGGGTGAAAGCTTGGCTTAGGCTTCATTAGATGGGCTTTTTGCCTGTCCATGGAGAGCTCCGTGTGTGTGTGTGTGTGTGTGTGTGTGTGTGTGTGTGTGTGTGTGTGTGTGTGTGTGTGTGTGTGTGTGTGTGTGTGTGTGTGTGTGTGTGTGTGTGTGTGTGTGTGTGCGTGCGTTTCCACTGCTAAGTTCAGAATAACGAGGTAAAACCAAAGTACAACAACATACACTGCAAATGAAGGCATTGTGTGTCATGGAAAAGTAGAAGCTCTGAAAATATTTGATTTATGTATAAATGATTGATTCTTTTAGTCATTTTTCCTCGTATTCCTACAGCAAATATTACCCACACGTATCATTTTTCGTATAAACTTGAAATGTACATACACTGCAGATTTCTATTGGCTCACTTGTGCCTGTCAATGTTCAGTTCTTATTTCTGTATTTTCATTCTTACAAAATTCTTCCTCACGAAGCTGATTATCGCTTGACGCTCTCAGCAGATCCATTTGAACTAAACCCACCTTACTGAGTTATCGAGTCTTGTAACCTCAACATCTATGTTT
>NC_059297.1:11094410-11111910 GCF_017591435.1 Portunus trituberculatus
AGACCTTTTGTTTCCTATTTTCTGCTCTTCGTCAAGAGGCAGATGTGGAGTATGTGACGAGATGTCATCATGTCATTGTCTCTGATATCTGCGAAGAGCCATCATTTCACCTCTCAATAATTGTCGCGCTTAATTCGTCAAAAATCTCGCTGTCACAACATTTCTCCGCCATCTTTTTATAATGTCAATTTTTTAAATGATGTAATGATATTTGGAGCAATTTATTACCTAAATTTCACAATACAATGTCAAATGTATTGCTGCAAACCAGCTCATCTCTTCAAATAAAACTAATTACAATAATTACAACAGTATTTTTTTCCTATTTGTAAATGTTTACACATGCCATGCCGGGAATCACGCTGCGCACCAACGATGAAGCGACAAAATAAACCGCCTAATGATGGAATCATATCTGCACGTAATGATACGTTTTTTAAACTGTTTTATCGTATTACTCTTGGAGAGAAAATTCAACACGGGCCGCACAGCCGGCCACTATTGTTGACAGCAGGAACGGATAACTCGAGCCAGTGATAGCTGCTACACTGATGCTAAATATACATTACGCCTAACCCTTGCCAACAAAGCATCATAAGACCACCTTAAAGTACGTAATATAACCACCAATCTGAAAAAGAATTGATAAGCAAGACACTTTCTTGGCTCATCATTTTTTTTATCCTCTTACTTTCTCAGTTCTTGACACCTTATTCTTCATTTCCCTCACATTCCCTGTGAACCCTTCATCTAAGTTAATATTTCCATCAACACGGTGCTTTCTCAAAGAATAAAATAGTTTGCGTGCCAGGATAAGCAACACAGACCACTAAAAGATATCAGTAAAAAATTGATCATACTAGACAATATGTTAAAAAAAAAAAAATAGACGTGATTACGCTCACTATATTGGACAGTCCGGTAGCTTGAAGGAATAAAGCATACTTTATTTTCAACTTTTTAATCTATTCATTTGTTCTATTTATTTATCTATTTTCATTTATTTATTTGTCTATTTTTTCCTTATCTAACTAAATAAAGAGCAAAAAAAAAAAAACGTACTGTTATCTCAGCTCATAAAACAACCTATGAACATCCATTTTTCTTCTTAATGGTAGAGAAGACTTTTTTGTACATTGTTTTCTTTTTTTTTTCATGTGAAGGCAGCTGACCACGGAAAGAAAAACTGTTGGAGGGAAGGAAAATGCTCACTTAATTGCTCTTCCCGAAAAAAAAACAATAGAAAATGGATTCCTGTGTCTTAACTTTATTCCTTACACACTTCCATCACCTGCTTGATCTATACCAGCTGTGTTCATGCGGCTCTCTTCCTTCCTCTCAAAGTCTTCTCCTAAATCCACTGCTCAAAGCCGCTCAGAGTGTTTGGTCCATAAGTTAAAGCCACCGATTATGTTCCTTCTCACTTCAAAGAAAGAAGGAAATTATTTTTCGTGGTGCTTTATACTGACAGTACTTTACTCTCTGGCCTATCTCAGCGTTTATCCATCTTTTGATGCAACCCCGCCGACACTGCCATCACCACCACCACAACTCCCACCACTACTACAACAATCTATAACAGCCACAATAACAGCAGCAGTAGTAACAATAACAATAACAGAAAAATAATAACAACAGCACACAACAACAATACTAACACCACTACCACAATAAGCACCACCACCACAAACAACAACATCAACAACACAACGGTTGAGGCTAAAAATCATACCCACATGTGTGTGTGTGTGTGTGTTTCACTGTTTGATCTGCTGCAGTGTCTGACGAGACAGCCAGACGTTACCCTACGGAACGAGCTCAGAGCTCATTATTTCCAATCTTCGGATAGGCCTGAGACCAGGCACACACCACACACCGGGACAACAAGGTCACAACTTCTCGATTTACATCCCGTACCTACTCACTGCTAGGAGAATACACGTGAAAGGAGACACACCCAAATATCTCCACCCGGCCGGTGTGTGTGTGTGTGTGTGTGTGTGTGTGTGTGTGTGTGTGTGTGTATATGAGAGAGTGGGTGAGGATCGAGAGCTTGATACCTACATAATACCAACAAAGGTTTATACCACACTGAACAAAATACCAAGCGTGACGAGGTGTGTGCTGAAACGAGCAACAAAAGCGTTATTCTTAGCATGAGAAAAAAATAACCGACGAACTAAGAAAGGTGATATGCAACGAGTACATATTTCCCCCCTTCATTATTCACTCTGCCACATATAACTCAGGCAGTACGTGAAAAATGTAAAAGATATTTGTGCAATTGATCCAAGCCACAAAAACCAGCTCCAGGAAATACAACGGAGCTAGATTATGGAGCAGGAAAGCTACCAAAATAACGCATTATCAATATCAACTTCAAACAATAAAACGAGCAAACAGGAAAAACTCATGCTGATAAAAAAAAATGAATAACTGACAAGAAGAATATTTAATAGCCACAAAGAATTCATATCTCTAGCCGAGAAAGAAATGTACAAGATTCCAAACGTGAGAGAGAGAGAGAGAGAGAGAGAGAGAGAGAGAGAGAGAGAGAGAGAGAGAGAGAGAGAGAGAGAGAGAGAGAGAGAGAGAGAGAGAGAGAGCCATCACTCGGTAAAATTAAGGAAAAGAACAGAGATGATTTTACAAAGAAATCCTAAAATCCTCCCGAATGATCAAGACTCTGATAAGGAAAAGAAAAAAGGAGAGAAACATTTCACAACCTTGCATGAGAGAAATAAAACATCCTACTTGGAAATGGGAGGAAAAAAGGAATTCACAAATATATTGAGCAAAAAAAAAAGAAACATTACCAAATCCTGCATAATAATAAGACAAAGAGGAAATACTTGGAGAATGAGATTTACTTTACGTTCTGTGTAATGAGAAAAGCAAGGAAGGCAATGGAAAGAAAAGCAATAATAAACTCCCACACTAGTATATAGCAAAAAAATAAATAAATAAAAACACATTACCAAACCTGGCATGATAACAAAACAAAGGGAAAATAATTGGAGAATAAAATCTGTATTACGTTTCGTGTAATGAGGGAAACAAAGCAAGAAAACAAGCAGGAAAGGAAGCATGTAGCGAGTCGAGAGTATGCTTGATTTGGGCTGGACTGGGCTAGTGGCCAGTACATATACGTCCAATGCTGACCAACACAGACCAGTTTAGTGATCTGACATCATGGCGCACACACACACACACACACACACACACACACACACACACACACACACACGACAGAACTTCACTGATAATTATTGTATCTACCAATGTTCTCTCTTCTCTCTCTCTCTCTCTCTCTCTCTCTCTCTCTCTCTCTCTCTCTCTCTCTCTCTCTCTCTCTCTCACATTCAGAAAGCCATGAAAATATCGAACCTACCTCATTGCAATACAGGAGAGAGAGAGAGAGAGAGAGAGAGAGAGAGAGAGAGAGAGAGAGAGAGAGAGAAAGAGAGAGAGAGCTGCTTTCCTTATTTGCCTCCCCTCTTTTAACCCCGTCAGTGGCGTGGGCAGTGATTGGGTGTGTGCAGCATCGCCCTAAAGAATTATTTGTTTTCTTCTCTCCGTCAAGCTAGAAAAGCATTCCCGGTGAATCTATTCTATTATATCATGCACCATTCCTCAGGTACCAAGTCATAGAAACGTAAATAGAAGAATGCCATTTTTTTTCGTTTTTTTTTTTTTTTTTTTTTTACTATGTTTTGATTTTGTAGATATTGGTTTACTGTTTTCTCATCACTGGAGTTCTTATTTCTTTATGCATATAAATATGTGTATAAAACAACAAAGTCATTTCTAATTTTGCTACATTAAGCTAAATAAGTTTTTTTTTTTTCAACATATCTACCTAGTATATACTTATGACTGAAATTCTGATTTTCTTCCATACAAAGGAATTTAGTCAAGAACAACTAAAATTAAAAAAATAAATAAATAAAAAGACTGAATGTGCTAGTAGTCCCAAGATTCCAAAGGAATACTCAAAATATAAGAAGTGTCTTCATATACTTTCAGATCGACACGAATAAAGTAAGTATACAGTTTGTGATAACAAAACCAATCGCACGTTATGGAGAGTCTATGACAGAAAGGTATGCTTACAGAAAACCAATGAGGATGTGAACAATTCATTAAACTTATCCAGTGCATGAGACCGGATGAAAACAGAAATGGACTTGTGATTTAAAGAAAAACGTATGGAAAATTCATTGCAAGGAGAGGAATCTCGCACGTTGCTAAATAGTTATATTAAGATTAAAGGAACCATGATATCCTAAGCGAAACATAAATAAAGCACACAAGAATAAACGTAACTAACATGAAAGTGACATTGCTCATTTAACGTGCAATAAAAGCAACAATGAAATAACGCGGTACACAATGCGTAAACTTTGCTAAGCAAATACTACAAGTCATGAAACAATACATTGATCAGAATGTTTTTTTTTTTGGGGGGCGGTGGGCTTAATAGGACTCGTTAACTTTTCATTTACATAAAGACAAAGAAGCGCTGCACTTAGCAGCTATCTTGTAAATGCAGTAAGCCTTGTCACCTAAAATATATAGAAAACTCAGTTATCTAAAACTGAAGGAATCAAGGAAAATAAACTAAATTAATCCTCACACGTTCTTAAAGAGAAAACAGCTGAGAGGATTTCATTGAGAAACAAAGTAAAGAAACGAGACCAACGAGGTCTTTCAAACTATATATGATTTTAATAAATCAAGTAAAAATAACAGAAAATTATATTAGGAGCCTCTCTTTTAGCACCTCATCTGTCAGCTCGCTGCTTTTCACAACTATCACTGATTATTCCTACTCCCATGCGCGTGGTGGTCGCGTGGCCCTGGCAGAAGGCAAATTTAGCGTAGCGGGATCTGGCAGGGTAGCGCAGCGTGTCCGAGTCTCGGTTGTGTGTGTTTTATTAGCATCGTCACTGCCGCCAACGTGACCTCGACTTGCGTGTTTAACATTCCTGCTCGTAACACCAACGTTCCTTTGCCTGTCTGTGCTTCTCCTCAGAAGCTTTTACTGGACTAAGACGTATGTTACCTCAGTTATACTGAATAATCAAGTTTTCATTAACTTTTTTTGAGAATATCCCATTTGAATTATATTTTCTTCACATTCATTTCATAAACATACTATAAACTAGAAATGGCAACAATAAAACCACTTATGTCATCAAGAAATTAATCTTTTATCTAAATCAAACCAGTTTTCTACTTTTAAGAAATCCTTCGCATCATATATAAGCCACACACACACAATACACAAATCTACACGCACGAAGACCACACAGAAACCACAATAAAAAAAAAAAAATTAAATGTAAAACAACAAACAATGCAAACACAGACACACAACCAAACGAAACAGTAAAACGAGAGCAGGAGCATTTAATGGTAGTTACCAGTCGCTACAAATTTCCTGCACTGCCCTCGGTGAAAATCTCAAGGGAAAAAGAGTCCAGCCCTTTCCTACACACTTAAAATATTCTCAGACAGCATTGCAATGGGTGTTTGGCCGTAAAGACGATAATAACTATAACAGCAATGACACCAGGGGTGATTCGGCGTATTGAGAGACCATCTCGGCCCCTAAGGTGATGATCCTCTTAGCTAATAGTTGAAAGAGAAGAGGAGGAGTAGTAGGAGGGAGAGGAGATCCAAATATTCACGATTTGGTGTCTCCTAAAAACTAAGCCTTCTGAAGATGTGTGTGTGTGTGTGTGTGTGTGTGTGTGTGTGTGTGTGTGTGTGTGTGTGTGTGTGTGTGTGTGTGTGTGTGTGTGTGTGTGTGTGTGTGTGTGTGTGTGTGTGTGTGTGTGTCTAAGTACTTGCAGATTAAATATGTAAATAATGCATTCACATCTTTCACTATATATACGTTTCCAACTAAAGAAATAATGACAATACACAAACAAAAGACCACACACACACACACACACACACACACACACACTCTCTCTCTCTCTCTCTCTCTCTCTCTCTCTCTCTCTCTCTCTCTCTCTCTCTGTCATTCCTCATACCGCGCTGCCCACTCAGGTAATGTTCTTTTATAAAAACACCTGACGCGACGCTACCTCAAGGAGAACTAACGGAACTCGAAAACAACATTACCACGTCAATCACATTGGACTGACACAATAGACAAATTAGTCGTAGATATTTGGCAACCCGCCCTGATGCGTAGTGGGGTTTCGCCCTTTAAATAAAACAAGTGTAGTAGAAAGCAAGGGCAACCGTGAAAAACAACAGACATAAAAAGATGCGAGGGAAAGTGTGGAGCGGGAGACTAAGGAAAGAAAAGGAGAGATGAGAAATAAGGGAATGAGGAGAGAAACAAAAATATTTCGTTAAAAAGCATGAGGGACTGTAAATAAAAGAGCGGAAAAGATGCGATGGAAAACACGCAATTTGAAAGAAAGGAAAAGAACTGGTAACGTAAAGGAAAGAGTAAAAAGAGGATAGAGGGGAAAATAAGAGAAACGAGAAAGATTAAATGAAAACAAGGATGACTAAAAAAGTAACAGACGGAAAAAATGACAGCACGATGAAAAGAAGAGAACATGTAAAAGAGGAAAAAAAGGAAAAGATGAGAAAGGCAGGGGAAGAAGAGAAAAAAAGAAGGTTATATCAAGTAAAGACGATCATGAAAACGGGAGATAGATAGATAGAGAGAGAGAGAGAGAGAGAGAGAGAGAGAGAGAGAGAGAGAGAGAGAGAGAGAGAGAGAGAGAGAGAGAGAGAGAGAGAGAGAGAGAGAGAGAGAGAGAGAGACAGAGAGAGAAACTAAATTAAATAAAGACAACAAGGAAAGAAACAACAAAAATTACAGAAAAAGAAACATGACGAAAGACAAAAGCTAAAAAAACATTGAAATCAAGACTAAATTAAACGAGGGAATAGGGAATTAACTTGAAGCGGGAAGAAACCTCTCGGGACATTAAGAGACTTAGAATGACTGGGACGAGTTTACGTCTGAAGAGGAGGAGTGAGAAAAACGAGACTCGAGCAAGCAGAATTAAGGAGCTCGGGGCGGCGCTGCAGACCGGACGGGTGGAGACGAGTGGGAAAACATACCGATAAAAAGCATGGAAGAAGAAGGAACACCAGATAAAAGGCATAGAAGAAGGAGAAGGAACACCCGATAAAAGGCATAGAAGAAGGAGAAGGAACACCCGATAAAAGGCATGGAAAGAGAAAGAACACCCGATAAAAGGCATAGAAGGAGAAGGAACACCAGATAAAAGGCATGAAGGAAGAGGAAGGACCGATAAGAATAACGTGAAAAAAGACTGATCTCCCGATAAAAGATCTGAAGAAAGACCTACCGATAAAAAAAAAAGCATGGAAAAAAAAGACCACGCGATAAATAAAAAGTATGGGAAAAAAAGACTTCCTTATAAAAGAAAACTGATAAAGAAGCACATCCGGATAAAAGATAATGGAAGAAAATGAAAGATAAAAGACTCCTGTTTAAGAGCATGGGAAAAGAAAGTCCTCGCGATAAAGGAAAAAAAAAGGCAAGACATGAAAGAAAAAAATGGATCTGCTGATAAAAAGCATAAAATAAAAAGGACATAGCAATAAAAAGAATGAAAAAAAACAGTATATAGAAGAAATCACTCATAAAAAGCATGAGAGATTAATTTCCCAATAAAAAAATCAAGGAAGAAGAGACACGAACGCAAGGGAGGGACTGAATGTATGCGGTTCACGTAGCTGTAAGTCACAAAGGAGCTCACAGTCCAAACGCAAGCCTTGATAAGAGCAGCGGTGCAGGGAAATTTACATTACCTCGCAAGGCCGTGAAAATATTACACATACACTAGGCGAAGATACCATCACGGGGCGAGAAAATAAGCAAACATTATTGGTTTAAGAACTAGAGTTATGATTCACGCCACGGTAAGGAAACACCCTCCATATTTCAACAGTTTAAATTTACGTGTAGTTAGGTTTTCTTTACCACCACCACCACCACCACCACCACCACCACCACCACCGTCATCACTACTAATGTTATTATGGTTGTTGCTCTTGTGTAAAAGTTTCATTAATAATTGTTTTGTTTCCCTAGATTTTCCTTTTTAAGTCCGTAGGTGCAAGATGTGAGGAAAATAATACTGCATAGCTCAAGACACTTCTCCATCTTTAAATAATCTTCTTAGTCCTTTTATCTTTAAGGAATGGAACCACAGTGGGCCTTTTGTATTTAATCACAAACTTGTGTTGCCCTTGGCCAGTACTTTCTCTAAAAGATGTAAAAAAGAAAAAAAGGCTTCAATGGCAGACATAAACAAACATTACCACGATTCCTTAAGAAAAATAACATCACCGTCACTGTTGTTTACTGCTGCTGCTGTTGTGAATAAAAAGAAATAACAATTCTCGTATTTTATCCAGGTCTCCATCTATTTAAACCATTCATCTACATAAACGTCAGGAAAAATACGGCACACGGCTCTGGCTTCAAAGATAAACACAAGTACACCTGCCCATGATTCCTCAAAACTAATCTACTCGTAAATACAAAAGGTGAGTGAGTCCCAAATATCCGGCCCGCTCCACACATACACCACCCTCTCCCCGCAGGTGTGCGTGCGCGTGATGCGGCGGCGGGGCAATGGCACGAGACTTCACGAATCTGATGCCGCTCACCACTATTTTTAATGCGACTCCCCTGCACGCTCGCCCTCTCTGCACTGCGCTCCCGTAAACCATGTTAAAAAATTACACGTTTTCTGCGCAAATCAGTTGGGTGGGACTTAGTGATGACGTGTGTGTTCCATTCGTTCTACGGTAATGATATTCCTGAGACATTGCAGTGTGTGTGTGTGTGTGTGTGTGTGTGTGTGTGTGTGTGTGTGTGTGTGTGTGTGTGTGTGTGTGTGTGTGTGTGTGTGAATAGCTACAAATGAAAATATTTGAATAAATTTACACAGGTGGATAGATAAAACAATTGTGTGAACATTATTATAAACATACGAACAGAGAAACTAATATTGGTAGTCAAATGTGTACATATTCATCATAAATAGATAGATAGATAGGTAGATAGATAAGTAGACAAACACAAAGTGAAACAAATAGACAGACAATACGTACACATTGACAGAAGCAGATGGAAAGACGCTCAAAATTAAAACGCTATTTTTGATACAGACCGATCTCATTACTCCACCATAGTAAGTCACACAGACACACACACAACACACACACACACACACACACACACACACACACACACACACACACACACACACACACACACACACACACACACACACACAAATACGCTGTGTGCCCGCCGACAGATTCCTATCAAGCGTGAAGTTTAAAAAGTACCCCCAACCATCAGGCAAAAGCAAGGCCATTACACAAGCCGCAGTGTTAGAAACTATGCCAATAAACACTTTCCATGATGAATTCTACTTTTACTGAACCGTTATGGAGAGATGCTGGCTGTTCCAACGATGCACCTCTGCCCAACATCAGGGAACTTCGTCGACTCGCAAGCAAATCGTGCCTGAATTCACCCACACACTTTCGTGCTACAGTGCTGGTGCTGACGGCTGCACGCAGTGAAGTGTCAGTATCGAATGTTATGCTTCACCGGAAAACGTATTACGTGAACAAAAAATTGTAATTGTGGTCAGTGGTGTAAGATAGGTAACTTGCCTCATAGGATACAATTTATCGAGATACGTGCATTTCAGAGGCATTGTGCCACAACTTCAAGGACAAACAAATGTCGTAAATCTTGTATTGTTATACTCGTCGTTTGTTGACATTCAGAGCACATTTATCTTTTATGTATTCATTTATTAATTTTGTGTTATTTTATCTTTATTTCGTCTATTTATTTATTTTATGCTATCAAACTGAGAAAATGAGAAAATAGGAGCTTGAATCAGTAGTTCTAAGCTACAAATTTACAATAATTGCTTTAAATGTAGGTGACTGATAAAACTTGTACAACAGTGAAAGGTTTGGTTTTTCATTTCTGACATCATCGTATCCATCCAAAAGATTCCCTATTTGAGATGTTCTTTTTTTGACAAAAAGTTCTCATTTGAAACTGGCATTTTTTGAGAGCTTTTTTTCGTCTTTTTTTTTTTAGTCGCCCTCGGTCAGAACTCCTGTTATATGAAGCAAGAACCACTAACACAATAACTACAACCAATAAAACAACAACAACAACAATAACAACAACAACAACAACAACAGTAACAGCAGCAACAAGAACAACCGTATTAGGAAACAACTCGGCACGTATGTACAGTACATCATGAGACACAGTGCAGTACCGCAACACAGCCAGCCACCGCCAAGAGGCAGTACGGGTAGAAGCGAGCACCATCTGGCTTCGGACTTAATCTTCTAATGTAGCGTTTCTTAGCCTGGGGTGTTAGTATCCCAAGGGTTGCTGATATTGATTATAGGGAGTGCTGGGAAATGCTAAATACATGCCGGTAAAATATCGGTATTCCTAACTTCCTAACGCGGGATGGCCAGTGCTGAAGAGGTACTTTTTTAACGAATGTATTGAATGTGTGTGTGTATGTGTGTGTGTGTGTGTGTGTGTGTGTGTGTGTGTGTGTGTGTGTGTGTGTGTGTGTGTGTGTGTGTGTGTGTGTGTTACCTATAATTACGGGGTGCTGGACTACCTTCACCTCACTACAGGTGAGTGCTATGTCGGAAAAGGATAAGAAACTCTGCTTTAATATTAAGCAAAGAGGAAGCTCCATCTCAATCTTCACCTACAATTACTCTACTCTTGACTTGATAACAGAGATAAACACCAAAACAACGAAGGTCATAATTCATGTTTTACCCCCGCAGTACCAAAACAGAACAAAGTAAGCGCAGTCATTCACAGCAGTACCACCAAAACACAGTAATGAAGAACGACACAGGACTTTAGGTAAGGCCAATCCAGTCCAGCAGAAGTAAGCTAGTAGTACATCCCTCGCCGGGACAGCAAGAACCCCAAGAGGGCAAGGAGAGAGGCAGACTTACAACACCTCCCTCAGCCATCCGAGGACCCTGGAGGAGGGACGACAGAGAGAGATTGTTGAGTAATCCCAGGAGGGTGGTGGGAGGAAGGACCTAAATATTACACTGACATTCTAAAATGGGAATACTGTTTACCAAAACCTTATATATTTTTACGTCCAAATATCTGAGTATGTTGACCTTCAAGATGGCCACAGACAAGCCAACCTGCTGCCCTCTCTACTGGCGTAATATACGTGATTGTATCCCAGGAGTGTGCCGCCAAAACGCAGCTGGCCAAGGATCCACAGAAGTGATGAACATAATGGAAATGATATACAAATGTTTGTTTGCTGCTTTTGCATTCGTGGGCGGCTCTCCAAACTGTGATAATAACAAAAGTGGGATATACGTAGTATTTTGACAATCTCTCTCTCTCTCTCTCTCTCTCTCTCTCTCTCTCTCTCTCTCTCTCTCTCTCTCTCTCTCTCTCTGTGTTAGGCCTCTAATTCGTTTAGAGTGATAATTTTGAATCTTTTGTATGATTCTTAACAATAACTATCGAAACATTCTGCCAGCGAAAAGAAAAAAAAACAGACCACAAAACAAATTGTAAGAAAGAAAAAACCCGAAAACCCAGCCTATGTAAGAAAGAAAAGCAAATAACACATTTTCAATCATTATCTCATGACTTTCGTGTATTGTCGCTTTGCTTGAGTGCATTCACTCCTTCATTCATAGCCACTGTCATGACGTCACAGTGTATTCGCGGAAAGCCATTGGCCGTCTTGATCCGTGACATCACCACCACTACCACGTATCAATGACGTCAAGACCTCATCATCCCCTCATGCTCTAAGAATTTCGCCTTCTGACACACACACACACACACACACACACACACACACACACACACACACACACACACAGGTTGGCAATGAGCTGTTTCTGTACCTCTGTGATGTTGTAATCTAGCATCTCATCTCTTCTCGCCCTCACACCGCGGTCTTCCTCTCAATGTTCCGTTACGTACACCTGGCACATCCATCCCGCAGCCACCCGCTAGTCCGCACATAGAAGTGTTCCTAGCGCCCTTTGCCGCTCCCTTACGAGTCTGATGTCATAATTTTTCCCTGACGTCACACCTTGCCCCTACTGTATTTATAACTATGACGACTTGGATTTGCACGGAAGGCCACGAGGCAGATGGGACGGAAAGAAAACGAAGTGGTGGTGGTGGTGGTAGAGTAGGAGGAGGAACGAGCGCTGACTCAGAATTCCCAGTACACCATTATATTCTGAATAAACAATGGAGGAGAAGCTACTGCCAGACGGGTTTCTCTTCCTCCTCCTCCTCCTCCTCCTCCTCCTCCTCCTCCTCCTCCTCCTTATTTTTTTTTTCCAAACTCCCTCTCCTCCTCCTCCTCCTAGTCCTCCTCTTCTTTCCCCATTTCCTGCTCTTTCTCCTCTAACAATTAACCTAACCATTACCATAAAAAAAACATTAACAACCAAATAACAATGCTAGTAAATTTGTGATGATAAAAACAAATGTTTCTAATTGATACTTTTGATTGAAGACATGACATATTAAAGAAAAGAAAGTGCAAGGTATCTAAAACGGCGGTAAGGTGGTGGTGGTGGTGATGGTGGTGGTGGTGACAATGACGATAATACATAGCGACGCTGCAGAGTAATGGCGTTGAATAATGAAGGGAAAATTGGCCAGGAACCAGGAAGCAGTGGTGGTGTTAGTGGTAGTGGTGGTGGTGGTGGTGAATGGCAGAGCTGGGAAAGTGAATACCTGAAGACGTGACGCAGAACAGCAACACCCCCACCACCGACACCACTGCCACCATAGATAGAGAGAGAGAGAGAGAGTGGAGGGGGAAGAGGGAAAAGGGGACTGAAGACGATCGTGAGGTTCAGAGGAAATAAGAAAATGCATCAAAAAGTTGTGATGATAAAGAAAGAAAGCATGAAAATATATAAAAGAGGAACAATAATGAATAAAGAAGGGACGCTGGTGGAGCTACGCTTTCATTTGAAATATAAAAAGAATTGGTATTGAGAAATGCAGCAAAGAATCTAATTAACGATGAATGAAGAGAGAGAGAGAGAGAGAGAGAGAGAGTGTGTGTGTGTGTGTGTGTGTGTGTGTGTGTGTGTGTGTGTGTGTGTGTGTGTGTGTGTGTGTGTGTGTGTGTGTGTGTGTGTGTGTGTGTGTGTGTGTATGTTTGTGTAGATATTGGTGCATGTATTAATCTGTTTGTCTATTTGATACACACACACACACACACACACACACACACACACACACACAGTTTCATAGAATAATTTACAACAACAAAAGATGGATAAGTAAATGTAAAAGAATAAAAATAACCAAAGAATGAGCAATGGAGAACAGAGAGGACACAGCGAGATAAGGAAAAGGAGAAAGAGAAGTTCGAAAAAGAAAAATGAAAAGAATGGGCGAGGAAGGTAAATCCATCACCAGCCTCGCGGTCACACATGAGCAAAACTTCTCGATAAAGGCAACTTCCCGAGTCTGTTTCTTATCGCCGCTGACACACCAGACTTTACTGATGGAATTTTCGTATAAAAATGACGAAGCCACTCAGTGATACATGAGTGGATGTTATTTCAGGGAGGAAAAACTGCACTAGATATCACTCGAGTCACGTCTGAGAATAGCAAATGATTAATTATTTCTTATACTACGAGATGTTTGAGTTATTGATTGATAAGGAAAAATATAAAAGTAAAAGGATATTATGTCATATCTAAGAATAGCAAATGATTAATTGATTATCAAACTGAGAGATCTGAGTCATTGAATATTAAGAACTAAGAGAAATATATATAGTCACATCTGAGAATAACAAATGATTAATTATTTCTTACACTGTGAAAGATTTGAGCCATCAAATAATAATGGAAAGAAAGAAAACTGAGAATATTTAAATTATGAACGTACCGCAACAAATCCCGACTTCATTTATCTTATCTAGCATCACTAAAGTTGGTGGTTTTCTTTCACTTTTTTTCGTATTGCAGCTTTGAATTATTGCTGCATGGTGAACATTATACTTGGGTGCTCCATTTTATAAAGAATAGCGACCTGGGACTATAAATCACACACACACACACACACACACACACACACACACACACACACACACACACACACACACACACACACACACACAAAGACAACCAATCCCCAAGCAAAATAAGTAAGATCATTCATTAAGAGAGAATCTACTTCACAATGAACTGTTAAAATGTTATAATGAACGTACAAAAAAACTAATATGGTGTGTGTGTGTGTGTGTGTGTGTGTGTGTGTGTGTGTGTGTGTGTGTGTGTAATTCACCACCACCACGGTCATCTGTTGGTCACCCAGCCAGTCCTCCCCATTGCGGAGCGAGCTCAGAGCTCATTGACTGATCTTCGGGTAGGACTGAGACCACAAGACACACTCCAAACACCGGGAAAGCGAGGCCACAACCCCTCGAGTTGCATCCCGTTTCTATTTACTGCTAGGTGAACAGGGGCCACATATTAAGAGCCTTGCCCATTTGCTTCGCCGCTTCCCGGGACTCGAACCCGAACCCTCTCGATTGTGAGCTGAGCGTGCTAACCACTACACTACGCGGTGTGTGTGTGTGTGTGTGTGTGTGTGTGTGTGTGTGTGTGTGTGTGTGTGTGTGTAGATAAGTGGGTGGGTGTGTGTGTGTGTGGGTGTAGATGTTGGTGTTTGAGTGGATGGTTGTGCTACAGAGCCATAAAGACAGAGCGTGGGAAGGGGAATGAATGGATGGATGGCTGTCTGGCTGCTTGGCTCAGGAGAGGGTGAAAGGGGCGCTCTGCTCAGCCAGGTATTAGGTCTCCGTGTTTGTTTAGGTGTGTGTGCCAACCGCCGCCGCTGACGAGTGTGACTATGGCGTTAATGTGGGAGCTGCTTAGTCTGCTGTCACTTGTTCGCGAGAGAGAGAGAGAGAGAGAGAGAGAGAGAGAGAGAGAGAGAGAGAGAGAGAGAGAGAGAATGTGTGTGTGTGTGTGTGTGTGTGTGTGTGTGTGTGTGTGTGTGTGTGTGTGTGTGTGTGTGTGTGTGTGTGTGTGTGTGTGTAACGTTGGAATAATATGTGCACCTGATCAATCGAGTGCCCTAATTGGTTGATATTTTGAGGCTGTTACAATAGTTATCGTCACCTTTATCTCATCACTATTATCATCACTACCGTTAGCCATTACAAGCCCAGCTCACTTATATTTTCTTGTCTATCAGGTATAAATAGTTAATAGTTACATTACGTATCCCGCTGACTTTTCTCTTACTCCTTCTGTACCGAGTGTTGGTGCATATGTTTTAAGAGGACCTTTCAGAAAACCTTTAGTCCGTATTCATTTGATAATCCGGTGCTAGGGTGGTGATTATTTCATTCGTTCTGGCTTTCTTTCTATGAAGCGCTGCCACCATTGCACTGCACCTCCACTCATAAGACCTCTCAATGTTTACGCTTACAGTTAATGAGCCAATTAGTTACGATTACTGACTCCTGCGTCTTTCAAAACATCACCCCCACGCACCACCACCTGCAAAGAACTCTCCTCACTTATTTCTTTCAGCACAAAGACTGGAGCATCTTTTCTTGCTTTTTCATACTATGTCATTTTGGAGAAGAGTATTTTTGTAAAGGATATAAACACATGTAGACAGACAAACAAACAGACAGACAGACAGACAAACTGAATGATAGACTGACTGACTAACAGACTGACAGGGATAGATGGATACACACACAAACACGCATGCTGTATATCCCTGTTTTTATCATCAACCTCGATTATTTATCAGCATTACAAAGACTCCTTTAACCTCTTCCACCAATGCATACATAGATATACATGCATACATACATACATATGCATACACTTATACATATGAACAAATAATGAATGAATAATACACTTAATAACATCCTCCTCAGAGGCATCCATTTCATGAAGAGCAACGCCAAGTTAAACAAGTGGCAGAGAATACATACAGTGTGTACATTTACAAAACAGATGCTTAGTAAACTTCTTCACCGAAATAGTAGTAAACATATTCACTGTAGCGAGAAGGGAATTATTATTATTATTATTTTTTGTGGTTATTCACAAACATTCAGTGTGTGTGTGTGTGTGTGTGTGTGTGTGTGTGTGTGTGTGTGTGTGTGTGTGTGTGTGTGTGTGTGTGTGTGTGTGTGTGTGTGTGTGTGTGCGCACGTGCTTTGTTCAAGGTATTAGAGAACTTGATTAAAACAAGGAAAATAATACCGAAGAACACACACAGCCAAACACAACCGCAGACACAAGAGTAACACCTCGTAACCCAAACTAACAAATATCAAATCAGATTATAAAATGCCGCTCACTACACTCTCATCGGGCCCTTTTCACTTATTTTCCAGACAATTTTGAAACTTCATGCCAGAATCCCCCTTACATGAAAAACAAATAAGAGAGATAGATACTTAGAACAGCATGTAAAAATAAATGGAGCTTTATGCACCAATTATCCTCATTTGGTCAGGCGTCAAAATGCGAAATAACTGTATGGATCACGGAACACCAAACAAATAGTGGTGAAAACAGTTAAGTAAATTCTCATACGTATCAGAGAATCAAATACATAAAGCACAAAAATAATACAATTATCATAAACACAACCAGGGACATAACACACTGAAACACAAGGAGATGCACGCAAACAAATGATACTAAAGATAAAAGGGAGAAACAAAAGAAAACAGAAAAAAAACAAAGAAGCAGAAAACTAGATATAAATGCAAATATTCACCCAGCCAGCCACCCACCTACCACACACACGCACACACACTAAAAAGATTAAAAATTCGGCAAAACAAGTTCTACGAGTAGAAGTGTGTGTGTGTGTGTGTGTGTGTGTGTGTGTGTGTGTGTGTGTGTGTGTGTGTGTGTGTGTGTGCGCGCGTGCTTCAGGCTGGAATTAGAGGAGCGAGATAAAGATCAGACGTTCCATCGCAGCCTTGTTATTTCCCGGCGAGGTAAAACGTTCGGGCCAGCCTAATTTGGAGCGAGACAACACCAGCCTCACACACACACACACACACACACACACACACACACAAGCAGGAGGAGGCGGAGAAGAAATAACAGAGGAAGGAGGAAGAAAGGAAAGACCCGCATACACTAGGAAAAAAAATATGGGATACAGAATGATAGAAGAGCCTTGGGATAGACGAGTAAGATGGGAAGGAGAAGAAGAAAAAGGAAGAGGAGGAGGAGGGTGTAGGCGGGGTTGGGTCCGTCCAGGTGGATGTCTCAATATAACAGGAAGATGAATAGTTCTGGGAGACTCCTGACCGCGGCAAGCGCTGAGAATATACGGCCTCGGTTTACTTCCTAAGATCTTGAGTTAGGATTCCCACGCGTCGCATAGAAACTAATTGAA
>NC_059297.1:11116910-11124410 GCF_017591435.1 Portunus trituberculatus
TGCGAAACACTACAACTATGTACTTGTAGAAAATTCCATCTACCCTTTCCCTCTTCACGAATCCCCTAGTTCACTCAGCTATATTCATTCCATCGTAAATCATTCTTGTTACTATTATCCTGTACCAAGAACAGGCATATGCATAATTTTCCTCCAAACACTCACTAAACCTGACCCTAACCTGATCAAGTGCAGTGTTTTGTGGTCAATCCTTAACATTTATGTAAGAAATCTGGGAAATATATGAAAAGAATTATCTCAACACAACTGGAGTTTCTGAATTCCATCATATTCCGAACATCGTCCCAAGTTTCTTATATTCTTAAGTTCCTCGAATCTCTAAACTCGATTATATGCACTCTATTTTACCTCTTGAATACGACCACTCCATTCCGCCCTCAGCTCTGGTTAACAATGGAATTAATGATGTTCTCCGCGATGCAAAGGCGACCAAGGAGCGTCATCAAAAGTAACTGTTTATAACTTGAAAACTTTAGCGCAAAAGAAAGGAAGAGAGAGAGAGAGAGTGTGTGACAGAGAGAGGTTGCGTGTGAAGTGATCTGAGCCAAACACTTTGCTGGCGACGATTATTCCCCGCGGTATGAGGTGCTACCTTCGTATAATACAGTCACGCAACATTGATTCATTCTCTCTCTCTCTCTCTCTCTCTCTCTCTCTCTCTCTCTCTTTACGTACTACTTCACGAGATAATATGCAGTACGTAACTGTGTTTTCGTGTGGTAATAATTTGAGAACTGGAATTAACTTTACGGTGATCAAGAAAATATGAAAAAAATAATGAATATAAAGACACCAGAGAAATAAACCATGATGCCGATAAAAGCAATAGTACATAGTAGTCTTCCTTGATCAATTACCATGTAGTGTTGAGTAAAAACATTCACGCACGGAACGAGGGCGGGAGAAAAAGAAACGCTGTCAGTCAACGACAATGAAGTATAACGACATGGCATTGGCTACGCTTCTCTCACTCTTAATCGCCTACCACAAATCAACCTCACTAGCTATCTATCTTCCTACAGGCACACACACAAGAGGGCACATTTATTATTTGTATTACTTATTTTCTTCCCATCTCTTTTTGTCTTGAGATATCTTAGATGCAACTGTCTGTACCTATTTCTGTATACAGTGCTTATAAAGGTGAAAGCTCCAAAGAGTGTTAAGATAGATCATCTAGGCCATTGTCTTGTATAGAGAATGGAGTTACGAATCAAAGATGGACGTTTTGGAGTCAGAAAATGCTAATATACTCTGGAGTCATGAGCGTTAGACCATCAGACGGACGGCAACTCTCATCATGTAGGAACAAAAATTAGCAGAGTTAAAAGTGAGAGATTATGGATTGAAAAATAAAAAAAGAAAGAAAGCAAAAGAGATGAACGATTGTGCATGGAAAGGAAACAATAGAGATCCAAGAGAGACTTAGAAGATGCAGAATAATCCAGGACAGGTTAGTTTATTCTCACGCCATCCACAATGATGCTTTTCTACGCCTGTATACTGCCTGATTGTTCCCACGTGCCGCCACTCCTTTCTCTCTCTCTCTCTCTCTCTCTCTCTCTCTCTCTCTCTCTCTCTCTCTCTCTCTCTCTCTCTCTCCCTCCCCTCCTTTTCATCGCCTCGTCACTTAGTCATTCCTATATTAAGATTTCACCTTTCTTGACCTGAAAATAGCAAGACAACCTGTTTGTGCCGTGCGTACCCAATCTATTAATTCAAGCCACTCCATTCACTGCACAGGTCATTTCGCGTGGGCGTTTATTATTCACATCAAATTTCAACGAACCTGTCTCTCTCTCTCTCTCTCTCTCTCTCTCTCTCTCTCTCTCTCTCTCTCTCTCTCTCTCTCTCTCTCTCTCTCTTGTGCAAGTTTTAAATTAGTTTAAATTTCAAGTTGTTTTGAGGATTTTTTTCCATCCATCCACGATAAGATTTAGTGCGATCCCTCTGACCTTCTCGTTTTTAGAAAAAGCGTGAACTTTCGACAGCCTTCATAATGAGATGTAAAAATAAGGAGATATTTTTCTTATAATGAGACGTAAACATGCAATTAAAGGCTATGTGAGAAATAACGCGTTCATTAATAAAGGTAGCAAAGGTAGCAAAGGTAGTAGTAAAGGGAAGAGCACTGAATGAATACAATATTTTCACCGTTTTACCTGACTCTTAATAAGCTTATAGGGAGACTACCCAAATTCAAGAGGGAGGTTTCATTTTCTGTCTTATTCTATGTGAGTCTTTCTTGTTTAAATGTTTTTGTTGTCCTTGAGCACTTTTCCTCTCTTACATGAAAAAAAAAAATGAGTATAATAATTTAGCAAGAGTTCTGCATAAGTGCTATGATGAAACACTTATCAGAAGCCAAACTAGTCGTCTCTATGGTGGTTGAAAATTATCTTTATGAGAGAACGATACGTATAAGAAAACGAAACCGAGTTGTACATTGACAATTACTAAACTATTAATGCTTTTTTTTTTGTTATATATTTATCTTAGTATTTATTTCTTATACATTCCGACGCTCTAATGGAGATAGCTGAAGCTTAAAATGGAGTAGTTTTACAAGGATTTTACGTCATCAATGAGAAACACGTCCTTGAAAACTCGACTAACCATCTTTGTTGTCCTTTAAAAATAATGATAGAAACAGAAAAAAAAGGAGAGCAACGTGTTACTGAATCTTTCTAAACACCACTACAAACACCGTACACCACACAACAGGAACAATTCCTTCCATCAACACAAACATCCATCACCACACCATCGCCGCCACTGTCATATCCGTCACTGACAGTCAAACGACCAAAGCCAGCCCACAGTGACGTTTTAGCCTAGCATGTAGCCGCCTCGTTTGTCCTCCCCTCGCAGCCTTCAGAACCCTCCTGACGCGGAAACTTTGCAAACAATAACACAAATGATACCCGTTGCTCGTCACTTCATCTGATGTGCTCGGCGTTCAGCCAAGTGCACCACAAAGCTATGGGACGGCGTGTTGACAGAGGAACCACCAGCGTCAAGACACCGCCGTTAGTTAGGCCATGAGCTCCGTACTTCTTGGCTCTTCTATTAGTTGATCTTGCCCAAGTCTCTCTCTCTCTCTCTCTCTCTCTCTCTCTCTCTCTCTCTCTCTCTCTCTCTGTGTGTGAAGCGCACGCTCAATAATGGCTCCGATGAGGCCCAAATCAATACACTTATTGTGCAGCGTAATGTTGAGTTTTAAAACGCAAATTATTCAATACATTAACAATCCCTTGTACTTCTAAATATCGGCAGCTGGTGCTATCAAAACAACAGCAACCAACATACATCAATAACAACAATTACAGCTGCAATTTCACCTTCAATCAATCAATCAATCAATCAATCAATGGGTGTGGATAGCACCAGGCAACTAAGGCCATAAGGCGCTATGGCAAGCAAAGGGGAGTGGTCAGGATAATTGTAGGGTTAAGGGTCTAGTGGTGTTGGGAAGGGAAATGTACCTTATGGTAAAGTCATTATATCGAGTTAAGACCATTGATTTGTTTTAGGTAGGAGATGAGGTGATCTACAGAGATGATTTGTGACTATGAGAATATCACAGAGCCTTGGAGGGTGGGAAAGGGATGCTTAATGAGGGAAGGCATGCAGTTGTTCGGGCAGCAGTATATGTAGGGCAGAAGAGGAGGATGTGGGAGACAGAGAGGACTTCATTACAAGTTGGGCATAATAAAGTTGTTCATGAGGTAGGAGTGGGTGAGGTTGGTGTGACCAATACGTAACCGAGCCAGTGCTGTTTCTGTAGGTCTATTTTAGTACCGCGGGTTCAACCAAGGAGAAATAGAGGGTCTGACTGCAAGTAATTTGTTTGTTGTGAGTTTGGACCAGGAGGACTGCCAACGGTCATACAAGTATTTGCGGGAGAATGGAAAGTAGTTCGAGCATGTAATATACTGAATAGTCGGAGTACCCGATGATGCGGCCGTGCGAGCCAAAAGTCCACTCGCTCATTACCACATGGCTTGGGATCCAGCAGAAGTGGACGGTCTTTTTCCGTGTTGAGAGAAGAAATAGCCAGTCCTGGATTTTGCGGACTAATGAATTAGTAGATGAAATAGACTGGATAAGTGACAGAGTTAGCAGAATCAGTGAAGATATTAAAAGATGATGATGGATAAATGGAGATATGTTTTAGGGCACAGAGGATGGCAAAGAGTTCAGTGGTAAGAACACTGGAGACTAATGGCAGGCAAAACTGTGAGTGTTGATTAGGAAAGAAGATAGCAAAACCGGAGCCATCAGCAGACTTTGACCCATCCGTATAAACTGGGGTGTCTGCACTGTGTCAAAATGTGTTCAAGAAAGTGGGCCTTCAGAATAGGCGGGGAAATCTTAGACTTAGAGTTGTATACCACAGAAGTGTATAATGATAGGGTAAGAAGTAACCAGGGCAGGAAGGTATGACAATGAAATGGAAAAACATCTAGGTTGAGAATAGGAGAAGGAGGAGAAAGGAGAATTAACATGCAGACAGGGTAAGGGCGAGGAAGGTTAGGGTTAGCAGTGAGTTTGGCAAGTATAGGCTGACGGACATCGAGTTTCAAGGTGGAAAACTGGTGAAGTCGTCCATAACAACAAAGGGAAAGGAGGGCACGGCGCAGAGCGAGGCATGGTAAGCCTGACTCAGCATATTGGCTTTCAACAGGAAATGAACTGAAAGCACCAAGAGCTAGGCGGAGCTCCTGGTGATGAACTGGATCAAGTAAGCTGAGGAAAGAAGTGAAGGCTGAAGAATATATATGGCATCCATAGTCAAGAAGAGAGAGAATGAAAGTGACATGAAGATGTAGAAACGTTTTGCGATCAGCACATGAGATAGTGTCTGTAGTAGATGAAGGCGACGAAGGGCAGCGGTTTTAAGTGACAAAATGTAGTGAATTATAAAGTAAGATGGGAGGTGGGGTACTTAGAGCAAACGGGAGGAGAGGATGTAGTAGGTTTTGGATGTAGAAAATCGGAAGCCATGTTGAGCAGCCTAGGATGAGGCTAAGGTAACTGCAGTCTGAAGGAGAGAGAGTAATTCTGAATTTCACTTTCAACAACAAAAAACAACTAACTACTACTTCTACGTACTACTACTACTACTACTACTACTACTACTACTACTCCAATATTACAACTAGTACACCAACGATAACATAAGCAAACATACCTAAATATCCCTTATGTGTAGCCCAAACCCACCAATGAACACTCTCCGTGAGACCACCACAAATCGGTGAGGCTCCTGTTGAAGGTTTCACTGCGGTTCGATTACTACGAGTTGAGAAAAGGATCGTAGTTCATCTTTAACTCCGCCTCGAACCAAAGTACCCTCCATGCATCCCCTTCTTGACAAGTCTTCCTTATTATCAACTATTGTACTTCCTTATTCTATTTCCGCTACTTTCACTCATTTGCTAATCTTTCTGATCGTCTCGTCCATGCTTAGCTAAGAAATCTTTAGGCGAAAAGTTAAATGTTTCACTATTTCTGTTGATCACTGTTACATTATCGGGTGGTCTGTGTGTGTGTGTGTGTGTTTCATTGTTTGATCTGCTGCAGTCTGACGAGACAGCCAGACGTTACCCTACGGAACGAGCTCAGAGCTCATTATTTCCGATCTTCGGATAGGCCTGAGACCAGGCACACACCAAACACCGGGACAACAAGGTCACAACTCCTCGATTTACATCCCGTACCTACTCACTGCTAGGTGAACAGGGGCTACACGTGAAAGGAGACACACCCAAATATCTCCACCCGGCCGGGGAATCGAACCCCGGTCCTCTGGCTTGTGAAGCCAGCGCTCTAACCACTGAGCTACCGGGTGTGTGTGTGTGTGTGTGTGTGTGTAAGGGAAGAGAGCATACTACTGCAAATACATTCAACTTTCAACTACAAGTCTGAAATATGCAGATGGATGAATTTGTAACCTTTATGCATTAGAGAGAGCAGCAAAGGGAAAAAATAACAGGCTAATACTGTTCCCAAAAAGAACCAGAGACAAAAGAACCAAGAGAAAGGACGGCTCATTTTATAAGATGTCTACATGATCTCCTTTAAAGCAGTTCAGTGCATAGGGGACGGAAAATGCAGAAACTGAAGAAGAATTCCACAGTTTATCAAAAAAAGAGATGAGAAACAAAGATACTGGTTAATCCTTCTATTAGTAAGAAAGACAGAAGACTACTGAGAATAAATATTAAGTCTAGTGCAGCGAAGCGCGGGATGGGGATAAGGCAGCCACTCATTCTAATTTATTAGAAGGGTTGTGTACATTGAAGCTACCGATATGTTAAAACAATATTAGTTATGCTAAGAAAATAATGAATAATGACATAAAAAGAATAATGATTGAGATTGCAAAGAATAACCCATGAAAAACAATAGTTTCTTTCTTTTATAGTGGAGAAGCGAGATATAAATGATCGCCTCGAACATCATTGATTAAGAAAAATTCTCCTTCAACATTTTTCAATCGAGGGAAATACTGAAATATATAAGCACATAAACTGTAATAACGAAAAGATCAACATCTGTGGCTTCCTGAGGCTGGCGGTGGTATAGAAGGCCTGAGGATAGAGGGAATATAAAATTACATCCAACAAAGAATTGTCTGGTGCAGCATTCCACGAACAATCTTGGGGAAAGTAAGGAAGACAGAGTGAATTTTAAACTGGAAGAAAACATTGATTTTCGAGGAGGTTGCTAAGGTCATGTCGATCAAGGCTCAAAGCTCAAGTTGTGTGAGCAAGACTTCACGGGAGAGTAGACAAAAAGAGGGGGATTCATTTAGTTATATGTAAGAGAAATTATAAGATTCGCAAGGTGTGGCTACACAGGTATTCACAAGTATATTTTCTTCGTCTTCTTTTCATATACAAAATAAAGTCAGTTTATTTCATTACATTTTTTTCTGAAACATATAAAAAAAAAAATGGAAGCGTATTGCAACATATGGATGGCAGCTGCCGGCATGATCTACAATTCTTTATTTTTCTTTTTTTTTTCTTTCAATCTGAGGAGGATTCTAATTAAGGGCGACAAAAAAAAACCGTAATAAAAATCTACTAGAGAGGCGTGTTACTGTGAATAATAGTCCAAAAGAATATCTAAACTTACGATATGTATCCTGAGTAGTGACGAGAATATATGAAAAATAAGGTATGTAGTAGGTAGGTATGTAGATGACAAAGTGCGAGGGAAATATTTTGCAGTATAAAGTTATTCCGACAGGGATATATGATGCCATCGCGCCACTCTCCTCTCTCCGTGGATCACTCACTCCAAAATATCCCGTCCGACCCTTCAGCAGCAGGACCAACCATCAAACCCTAAAATATGAATAAATATATAAATAAAAAATAAACAAAATACTACTACTTGTACTAGACTACGACAACAACCACACCTACAACTACAACAACTACTACTGTTAATACTACTACTACTACT
>NC_059297.1:11129410-11164410 GCF_017591435.1 Portunus trituberculatus
ATATGTTCGTAATTCAGTCATGAACAATGACAACTAGGTATTAGTTTCTAGATACTTGCCAAGGTGGGTTTTCAATGAATCCACAATATCTGTGTCAACGATGCTTGATGGAAGATATCTATATGATGAGTGGAAAAAAATGGCTTCATTTGTTTAAAATTGTTTACTTACGTATTGTTTCTTGTGACATTAGACTACTTAAGTGTTAGAAAGACTTTAGGGATTGTATTTGTGAAAACGTTAAAAATTTTATAGACCATTATCAGATCCCCTCTTAGTTTGCGTTTGGAGGCACAGAGAGTTAAATATGGTTCTTTTAGACGTTTTTCATAGAGTTTATTGCGAAGCCTTGGGACTGTTTTTGTTACTCTATGTCTTATTTCTTCATTGCCTTTTCGCAATATGGTGACCAAACCGGACTACATTGTGCTCAAAATAAGGACGTGCGAGGGAGTTCTACAAGGTCACATTTTCTTTCAGATTTGAAGGTAAAAAATCTTATGAAGCTTATTAAGTAATTAGCAATTTAAATCATTTCAGTGCAATGTTTGCTTGGTTTAAGATCTGTTGTCACTAAAACTCCTAGACATTTCCCAGTATCGACATTTTTTATAGGGATATATTCACTTTATAATTAACCAGCAGATTATTATCTCAAATGTGTAATACATGGCATGTATCACAGTTGATATTCATAATCCACTTTTCAAACCATTCATTGAGTTTATTTGCCTTTTTTTTTTTTTTTTTTTTTTTTTTTTTTTTTGCTAAATTTTACGTTAGTTTGGTAAGTTAGCCTTGTTAGCAATTTCAGTATCATCTGAGAATTTTGACAATTTTCTTATGATCCTATTGTTAATATCAATGATATATCATATTATAGAGATGAACGATCCTGAAACTGAGCCTTCAGGAACGCTGATCCAACTAGAAAATTTACCGTTATTTACTAGTCGCTGTTTGGGGTCTATCAACCCCTGTCCCGTCCACGCAGCGAGACCATTTGATATGCCATGACCTTTAGCTTTGTACAGGAAACTAATCAGATGTTTTTGTTTCGTTTTATTCTTTCATAAAAAAATGATAATAATAATAAGCTATATCTATTGTCCTGGCATTAGCATACCTGTTACAGATGTGAGCCTTACGGAACGGTAATTGTGAAGGTTTTTTTCTTTTTCTCTAGAGATAGGTGTAACATTTGCTAGTTTCCATTTGACCGGGACTTGTGTAATGTTTATTTATTTACATAATAATATGAAGAGAAGTTAGGTAAACATGTTTTTAGCTTCTTTCATTATTAGTCCTGATGTTTGGTTTATTCCATTCCTTTTACTGATCGCATTTTTTCCCCTCCCTCCAAAAAATCTGTTGTTATCTATGATTTGAGTGTGTGCTATATATTCATAATTGTTTTCCTTAGTGAATATGGATGCAAAGTTGTCGTTTAGATTCTCAGCCATTTGCATTTCATTGTCAGTGTGTTTACCATTTTTCAAGACCTGAGAGCTGATTGTGAAGGTTAATGGGTTTTTTTTTATCCAGTGTAATTAAAGAATTCCCTTGGGGAGGAGAGAGAAGAGGAGGAGGAGGAGGAGGAGGAGGAGGAGGAGGAGGAGGAGGAGGAGGAGGAGGAGGAGGAAGAAGAAAAAGAAGTAAGGGAAGAGAAAGAGAAAGAGAAAGAGGAGGAGGAGGGGAAAAGAGAAGAAATGAATTGCTATTACTACCTATACACCAGGTAGATGGTTAACAAGGATTCTGACAAATTATTCAAGGATTGAATATCTACAAGACATTGTAGTTATTGATTAAGTGTACGAAAGAGACAAATGAGGAAGAACATATTAAGTTTAGGACGATAACTTACGACACTTCGGCGACGTATTTCGACAACTTTCAAAAGGCTCTAATTGAAGTTGAGGTTATACGGACTCTAAGGATTTTTTTTTTTTTTTTTCTGCGATACTATCAGCACATTAACAAGGTTTCTACTTTATCATAGGAAAAAGCATGCATAAAAACCCGGCTAATCCTCTATGTGGCTTTTGAAAAAAATATATATATGAGAGAGTAAAAGCGTTTAAGAATTCGAAAAAACGTGCAGAGGATGACGGTAGAACGTGACAAAGTGACGCATTCAAACTCGATACAACTAGATTTGATAAAGGAGGAGAAAGAAGTTCGTTTCAAACAGGCTGACTGGGGACTATAATAGACTCGTGTTTGAGGTTGTTAGCGTATAGTCAATGAAGCTTTGGGAGGTTGGTCTGAGTTATGGATGGGACTGCATGTAGGACTGCATCGGGATAAAATGTAAGCTGTTAGTGTAAAGAGGATTAGTGTTAGTGTATGTCTACTCAATCTGTTTTTTTTTTTTTTTTTTTTGTCTTTCTCTCTCTCTCTCTCTCTCTCCTTCCTTATTTTATCTTAACATGGAATCATTAATGAAAATAGGGAAATACTCATAAAAGTCGTACTTATAGGCTACATAAGCCAATAAAAATAAAAAATGTGCAAGAGACTATACATATAATGCACGCCATAATTACTTAACACATCATGGAGCAGAACAGAACTCGTCCTATCTGTTTATAAAATCAAAGGAAAAAGAAGAAAAAAAACGGCACCTTCACTACAAGAGATTCTGGGAAATTCAAGTGTGTTTACAGAAAACTGATCTAATCTTAGATCGTTTACGTAACCCAGCTTAAAACTCGACTGACTTTTTTTTAGATTAACCAATCACAACTTTGCCATTTCCCAACAACATCTTCGTCTGAGCTATAAAAAGCCGAAAGGAGTCACGTGATCACACGAGCGCAGCAAGGTGGTGGTGGTAGTGGCCGTGCCTAACAGAGGAACGTCAATTATTGTTCTTCAAGCTGAGTCACTCGCAACGCCCGCCCGTCCCACGCCCGCCCACGCCCGCCACCACACAATACAGGGATGATGGCATGTGGACCCTCCATGCCGTGGCCGTCTAAGAGAGAGAGTGAGAGAGAGAAAGCAGGGGAGATATGGTATCTATAGTCATCAGTGCCACCTCTAGATTTCCTCCTAAAGGCAAGGAGAGTCATGGGCGCGAAAAGAGGCAAGGCAGTGGTGTAGGAATTAAGAGTGTAGCAGAAAATAGGAAGCAAGCAGGTTTGAAAGAAAATGTGTAAGTGGGCGGACACAATGAAAGGGGAAGGTAAAGGATGGTAAATTGGATGGGTTAGAGGTGCAGATAATTGAATATAAAGCAAAAATATATGGTGATTACCACAAGGGATACGTGTTAACTCAATAAAAAAAAAGAAGGCTACAGGGAGGAAGATATAATGAGTAAAGGATATGAAGGGGACAAAACGCACTAACAAAAGAAAAGGGAATTTAATTATATGGTGGAGAAGAGGAAGAGAAGAATAAAGCAAGAAACAGAAGAGAAGTAAAGAAGTACTACGTATGGAACAGGATTAGCGCATTTAATAGATGCTATGAAAAATTAGTAATTGTCTAACTGAAATACCTCAACTTGTCAGATTCCTTGCAACGCTGAGTCAAATAACTTAAGAAATTAAATCATCAAGAAAGGAGGAGAAGAAAGCAAGATATAGAGGAAGAAAAAAAACAGTTCGGGGTATAGAGTAGAGCTAGTGTGTAAAAGTAAGCATGATTTAGGAAATGGAAATAACAGTTACAATGTCTCATGCGAAATAAGAAAAAGTAAATGTGATTAAGAATATTATGATTATTAAAAGTTCTCTAATGTAATGGAAATATCTCAACTTGCAAAATTCCCTGCCACGTTGATAAATCCACCCATTTTCATGATGCTGGTCAGTGATATGCAGGGAACCAAGTTTTCTCTCTGGCATAGTCATCTACGAACCGTAGCACATTATGCATCACGGCAAGCATTTCTACTTAAAAACTCCAAATATTCTATGAAAGTAACAGTGAAAATAATGATAATGATAATAATAATAATAATAATAATAATAATAATAATAATAATAATAATAATAATAATAATAATAATAATAATAATAATAATAATAATAATAATAATAATAATAATAATAGCAATGATAGTAAAAAGTAATAATAATAATAATAATAATAATAATAATAATAATAATAATAATAATAATAATAATAATAATAATAATAATCATTATTATCATTATCATTATTATTATTATTAAAATAATAATAACATAAATATGTGAAATTGATATATAAACACATTAATAAAGAAACAACAAAATCATTCAAATTCTTCAAACCAACTCATCTTCGTTCTCGGCCCCGTTTTTTATTCATTATTTCATTCATTATTTATTTATTAACTCATTCACTCGCTGTTTCTAATCTATTTATTTTTCTACTTTTTTCTTACGAAGAGAGAAAACAAACTCTTGTCTCGGCGTCTTATCTCAACAACTAAATTATCAAAGTCTTTAAGAGCGTTTCCAAGACCTCAGTGATATTTCAACACGACGACTTGTAATTTGCTAATTAAGAAAAATGCCTTAGAGAATCCGACTAACCAACTCGCTGATTTAAAAATACGTAGTGTTAGTAGAGGTCCGTGGGTTTAGCAACACAGTTTTCTGTCATCAAATGTGAAGCCTTGGCACCAAATGGAAATCTGTGGCTATAGTACCAGTAACACTCCCTTACCTCGAGCTGATCAAAGTTACAGTAATTCCAGCTGGATCCGACATTCGTATCCAGGAGAAAAGTTTTGACGTCCATAATTTGTCAGAGGAGATTGAGATTTTGAATTTCACATTTAAAGCTACACTTGGTGAAGGAGGAAACTTGAGTAAAAATGTGTCTCTCTGAGAATGGAGCGATATGTTAACTCGTGATTCAGCACACTCAGCTGACTCTGGCAAGGTTAGAAAGGAAAGATGAGTTTTGTTAAGGAAAAAATGGGTACTTATAACTGGAAAGGCAGTGATGTAAGTCCAATGTCGTGATGATAATGTAACCGAATATGACTTCAAAGGTAAGTATGGAAGAATTCGTTCTCGATATGAAGACATTCCAAGCAAGGTGTTCTACTGAAATCCCATAAAATAAATATATTTTCACTTAAAAAATAATAAATACTTATCTATGTTCAAATTAAATGCATTTGTAACTATTTTTCCACATTTTATAAGATTCATATTGAGAATAAATAGAAAGAAAACGTTCATATACTTCATTTACTGTGCAATACTGTAAATTATAAAAGGCATATAAATTCATGATGATGAGAAAGCCGTCTTTCAGTCTCAGTATTTCACATACAACGGTATGGTATGATGTTCACTGTCCACTAAAGAGAAAACTGGCTGGCATCGTCAACTTAGAAATCCGTGTTTTCTACGACATTACTTACCGTAACATATTAACAAAAGATATGTACATACCTTGTGTATCTTTGGATACAAATGATACATACCTCCATGAAATGATGAAGCGAACGGGTTTTCTTGCTTCACCTGCACAAACCGCATTAGAATCGAGAAGCCATCATAGGACGACAAGGACACAGGTTGAGTTTTGGCTGAAAATTAACGGTGTGGCATTGAATAAAGAAGAATCGGCGCTCATCACTATAGGATTACAATCCCTCTTCACTATCGTATATTTCGTCACAACAAAATGCTAAAAAAAAAAAATTCACAGCACACACATGAAGTACACACCGACACACTCACGTTCACTACGGGATAATGATGTCACAGCAGTGTTGCCATCCTCAAATTTCTTAATTTACAAGACTAAACATCAAAAAATCCCTAGAATGACTAAAATATCACAAGGTTTACAACAAATGCAAAGTAATATTACAATTTTTGAATGAAGTTTAAAACTCATCTAAAATTTGACGAATAGTTACAGAGACGCAAAGAAGTTTCTTTCTTACCTATTGGTAGCACAAATATTAAATCAATACTAAATGAATTTGTCAAACTGAATGAAAAATAGGCAAAAAAGATGAGAGGGATGCCGAAAATTGCAAGAAGTGCAGCTTTTCTCAGTAAAAATCCCATGATTCCAAGATAAAATTCAAAATCCCAAGATCTTGAGAAAAATCAATCGCAACGCTGAGTCAGAGTTGCACTGCTTTGATTCTCTGTTTCGAGTCCGCTCAGTACTGTTTCATTACGGAAAAGTATTTCTTAGAATAGTACCTACTCGACTTTCATTATCATTTGAATTGTTTTCCATATACGAACGAACATATAAAGTGATCTTAAAACATCTGTGTGATGACTACAGCTAATTGATAACATTTAAATGTCACTATTGGCTATTTCATGCTTTTATAAGTTTTTGTTGTTGTTGCTGTTGTTGTTGTTGTCGTTTACATCTCCATTCATATCAAGAAATATGTTCAGTTCAATTCAATTCAATAGTTTTATTGTTGTTTTACAACAAATGAAAAAGTCGGATCTTGCCAACTATTCCCTAAACCGTTAGCTAGTATTACAATAAGAAATATGTTTTTCATTTATATGAAATGATTCCTTTCTACGTAGTAACTTCCCATTTCATCTTTGTATGCAAGAGGGACGTTAACTAAGGGCTACAAAAAAAAAAAAAAGTCTACTGCCAGTCTCTAAATAGCAGAAGGAAGAAGGTACTCTAGAAAATATAGTAACCAAGTGAAGGAACTAGCGGTAAGCGGTACTGCGGTAGTATGATCGGCAGTCTGGCAATGGTGCACTGTTAAGTTCACGATCGTTGGCCTTGTTTTCCATTTCTCTGTTCCATTATGGTATTTATCTACGTACATTACGAAATCGAAAGGAAATGCAGTCTGCAGTATAGCAACTGCCAGATCTTGAAGCACTCCAAACAGCTCCGGGACCATTCCAAAGCAAGGAAACTGGTGAAAAGTTTGTTCAGACTCATGAGGGAACCCTGCACGCCATGTCACGCTACAACCTCCTCGATCTTCTGCGACTCCAGTCTCTGATCTTTCCTCTGATTCTTCTGCTGCATCTACTACTACATTTTTTGGTAGCTGTGATTTACAGGTTAGTAAGGATGGTGCTGGTTGTTATAGATGCCATACATGGTTTCACCCAAGTTCATAATTGTGGCAGTCAGAGATGGATAGTTATTCGTTATTTCTGGCCCCTTTCTTACAGTCATTCCTGAAGTAGGTGGTGAAGGCATAGAATTTGTTAACATTCAGTGTAGGGCTTGCTCTGCTAAGATAAATAATGGCTAAGGTAGTGCCGCCGTGGTACAGTGGAACCATGCGTGCTTTGGGGTCCGAAGGGTCTCCAAGCGCACGGGTTAGAATCCTGTCCACGGTCCGAGTGTAGGTTGGGCTTCCTCACTCGGGGTAACGGTTTCCTAGCGGGTGGGCTTTGAGATAGGAGGTACCACAAAAGGTATCCCCTTTAGCCCATAAATTCCCGTGAAAAGCCCACATGGTATAGATAAAAAAAAGAAAAAAAGGAAACCTTATCTTTCTTGTTAGTAGTTTTAATCACGCTGTTATATCCGAGCTTACTATAATGATCGGTAAATTTAGTCTAATACCACACTTTCTCTTCAGGATGAAACGTTTTTCTAATAGATTTCGACATGTGTTGAATGAATCTGCACTTTGTTTCAGCTGCGAATCAACTTCTTGTTTATTCCTTCCTCCCGCCCCTGCTCCCGTCCCTTCCGAAAACACGATTTTGCGGGAAAAGGAAGCATATCATTACAGAAACAGGCTGCAAACTATAAGAAAAAAATTAACTCATTTGATTAACCTAAACCTAACCAAACTTAAACCTTACCTAACCTAAACCTAAGCCAAGTCCTAACCCAAACCTAACTTAACTGCGATGGCTAAGAAATGCATGACATCATTACCTAATTGGTGGTCTGGTTCTTCCTCACCACTGGAAACATCACTGAGAAAAGCCAGTTATTGGTGTTGGCCACTTTACCAGAGATAGAGTTTCGTGCCCTGGACTAAGAACTGGTGTAGCAGTGTGTTGTCCTTAAAGAGGTACCAGGCCAGGTATTGATAGAGATACTGACTGTATACCCAGCTACCTCACCCACTTTTTAATGTCTTTCCAGAGACATTAATGTTCTACTTCAGTGTTTGATGGATCCACAAAGTTTTCAGAGTGGTTGGTTTAATAATGGGTGTAGCCCAGCTTTTCAATGTTATTGTAAGCTCTCCAGCTGTCACTAGTCATAATGGATCCGTGGCAAATATACAATGGTACCTCGCCATAATGGGCACTTCCGGGATGAGAGGGGTGTCCATTACTGCAAATTGTTCGTTACTGAGAGAAATTTGTCTGCGAGACCATTAAACACCTCCCTTATCCCTTTTCAGTAATATTCTCTTTTAATAACATTAGAAAATAATTTTAACATTTAAACAACCTTATTCAAAACTCGGTGCTGAAATAAAAAAAGCTCATTATTATTTAAGAAGTCTACCTGACCTGACACACCTTAAATATGTAGTCTTGCTATGGACTATTGTTATGCTGCAAGCTTGTCATTTGGCCACCCTCAAAGCCAATCTAAAGCAGTAATCAACATGAGCAAGTATTTCTTGGAAGAATTACTTGAGAGAGAAAGAAAGAGAGTGGGGGAGGTTTGGAAAAGTGGTTGTGTTGGTGACATCGTGCTTACTTTCTGCCACCACGCTGAGAACAATAATTTGCTCATTATGCCATCTAGAAGAAAAAAACCTAGCCCACTTCATACTAAATTACTTTCAGTTAAAAGAAGTAAAAAATGAAATCATAGATATTGAAAGACTGGTAAATGAAGACTAAAATCAAGTGATTGGGGAGTTTTCTTTGGGAAAGAAATCCTAAAACAGATGAAAAGAAAGTTATATTAATCATAGAAGTGTAAAGAAAAGAAACTGAAAATGAGCGAAAGAGAAATTATATCAACAGTGATGGTTAAATTTGATACCTTATAGTTTATAGACATTACAGCAATCAGTGCTTGCTAGACATGTGCTGTTGGAGCACTGTCACACTAGCACATTTTTGCCTGCACTTTTCAACCCAGGCTCTCTCTCTCTCTCTCTCTCTCTCTCTCTCTCTCTCTCTCTCTCTCTCTCTCTCTCTCTCTCTCTCTCTCTCAATGTGACAGTATCATTATCCTCACTTGCCCAACAGCTTTCAAACAGAAGTGCTTAGCTAACATTTCACACTGGCTGGCTGTGGGTCCAACCGAATTGGGCCCAATTCACTATGCATGTCACTCTGGTGACCCACAGGCAAGCAGTCACTGCTCTCCACCTTATTACAAATTTAGTGAATTGTATACAAACCAAGTGAGTTACAATGGTATCTAGCTTGCAGGAGTAGACAAGCACTTTTTTTTTTCTCTCTTCTTACTTCTTTATTGCATCTTATGTGTATTCATCTACGTGGCCACACAGGAACTCTGGATTCATGGAAAAAAAATTGCCATTACAGTCCAAAAAAAATTTGGTTAGTATCTGAGCAGTCTGTTGTTGAGTGAAATCCATTACTGTGAAGTCTGTTATCACAAGGTACCACTGAATTGTTGTATGAGTGGGAGAATTGTATCTTTGTCCCATTGGGCCCACCAGTAGCATAACAAATCTTTTCTTATAGATGCACTCTATTCCCCCTCCCCAAACACTCAAACTTGGGACAGCACCCGGCCTCTCTTGCAGCGTAGACCAGGGTGAATACAGGCCACATTTTACATCTTTTATTATAAAATCTACACAAATCAGCCAAATCAATTGAAAATTTGTGTGAAGGTACCTTACTATGTGATACATATTCCCTGAAGGAAAATAATAATTTTGATAATCATTATAGAAGTTATTAATATAAATAAGCAGCCTACTCTATGCCAAAGTCCTGGGGTGAATGGGGCCACCCTTTGGGGTGAATTGAGCCATCCTTTGAGCCAATAAAGTTTTAATGTTTTTTCAGTATCTTTTATGTATATTTCTTTTTCTTTTCACCTCTCTCTCTCTCTCTCTCTCTCTCTCTCTCTCTCTCTCTCTCTCTCTCTCTCTCTCTCTCTCTCTCTCTCTCTCTCTCTCTCTCTCTCTCTCTCTCTCTCTAGAATATGTTTTTAGATTTATTATAGTTCTTATAGGCCCCATCCACACCTCGAATCTGATAAGGTGTTGTTCCCACAAGCTTTATGGGTCCACAGAACACATATTTCACATCAACAGTCATCAACATCATCCCTTTTTGGCCTGTCATATGTGTCATTTGGTTTTCTTTCCAAAAACTTCATTTTCAAGAACTCTTTGCCACACATAATCACACGCCCAATATTTGCTTTTCCATAATCCACCCCATAGTAGCCATTTTCTTCTATTTCTCTCTTTTTCTGTATTCCACTGTACTTCTGACCATTAAGCATTAAACATTGCAACACCTTCAATTTCTCCATCTTCGTCCGTGTCCTCTATACTGTTGATAGAAGAATGACTGCTGTTCAGTAGCTCTTCCTCCTTTGCTGAACTGGGCTCCTTTAGTTGAGTGCTGTTGCAAATCTCTTCCTTGATGTCCTTTCTTCTGGTTCTTTCCTTTTCTTTTCTACAGTCTCTTCTTCAAACTCTTCCAGAAAGTCGTCAACATCTTCTTCCCCAGATGAAACTTCTTTACTTTTTCTTGTGGTTCTGTTTCTTTGTTTTTCTCCTGATTTCTTCTTCTTTTTAAGGATCATCTTTTCTTTCTCCTCGGCTGCTTCTAAGAACTCATCATGCGTTATGACGCGACTATGGACATCTATTTTTCTTCTTGCCATTGTCTGCCTTTTACCACTAGTGGTTGGGTAGGGCTTTCTGAAAACATCTGCCATTGTCTGCTCAAAAGAGGTTGAAGTGGAAATCATCTCTCTGGGAGAACTGACCTTTTTTTGGAATCACTGGTTTGTGTACTGGCTCTAAATATGCCTGGACATTTTTGCATAATTTATACAGATACAAACCAGTCTTTTTAAAGGCCATTTTTACATTTAGGAGACTGAAACATTCATTCCCTTGCCCACCAAATCTACAAATTCCCCTTTGGTAATTTTCCGAGTAGTTTGCTGCTTGCCATTTGGCAATAGTGGCATCCCACCTGGTCTTCAAAGGCTTAAAATAGCAAGCATCAAGAGGTTGCAGTACATCAGTGGTGTGAGGAGGAAGTTTAATGATGGTTATAACTAAAAAAAATACACCGAGGTGAATCGGGCCACTCATTGAAGTGCCTATAGCACAAAAACTAAAAGAAATTTTTAATTTCTGATTAAAACATGCAAAAGAACAGAGAATTATTTATATGACCTGCAATTTTTATAAAGATTCAACAAAATTTAGTGTACTTTCAGGAGAAATTGAATAAAAGTTTTTTTTTTTTGGATACAAAAATTTTGCAGCTTTGAAGACACACTTTTTGGGATGCCCTAGGAACCATAAGTTTTCGGTCAGGACCAAAAACTTTTTTAAGTTTGTGTAGGTACTGAAGTGGGCTTTCAAGCCCAGTATTCACTTTTTTCAATTTTCAAATTTTTAATTAATTTTTGAGTAGTGGCCCAATTCACCCCAGCTGGCAGGGAGGACCAGTTCACCCCGGTCTACGATACTTGTGGTGCATGATGTGCATCTTGTCTATTTCCACTACTATTTTTGGACCACCAATAATATAAGAAATCTGTCACCTCACTGCAGAAAGATCGCCAGTCTATAGACATGCTTGGTAATATATCCAAATACCTTATCATCGTTTTGTGGTCTGAGTGCCAACTTAACCAGTGATATACAAATAGAACCACTTTTTTTCAAGCATGTAGACACATGTTCTGTAAAAATATTTTTTTTGTGTTGCTGGTACTATAATTACAGAACTTTTGCTTTCTAGTTTTGGGGATAATATAACTCCCTGTGCGCCTCCAAATGTTCTGGCTGTCTTCCCTATGTTGGCACAGTTTTTGGAACATGGGGTACTCCACCACCCTAGCGAGTACACTGTGTTCTCTTATGAGATTCCTGCTCCTAGAATCTTCAAAAAACAAGTGAATACACCGGTAACAGTGCACGCTACAACCAAAGCATCTTCCTAAGACAGATTCATATATTCCAAACAAAGCCACTTCCCTTGCCATGCGATGAAATATGATGCTATGATTGGCCGAATTGATTCTATATTTTCTTATTGGCTAATGGTTTCATGTTCAAATGAAAGAACCAATCATTGTGATTAATCTTGTGCTTGCACAACAAATGTAACATGTGCACACATAAATGAACACACCTAACCAGCATTCCTCAGTGCCCATTGCCCACCTGTTCATCCCATGTGTGGGTGTGTCACTTCCCGTTGTTGACATAGCATTGAGCTCGTTCTTTCAAAAATTTTAAAAATAGCAATTTGCGATGCGGTATGTACGTGTTCAAACTACTCAGAATGAGAAGCTCTATAAGATGAAAAGGGTAAGAAAAGCCATGTTGATTTGGTGTAACACTGTAAAAATACCTAATGATCAAGTCTATATCCTCTTGGAGCATGTTATAGTAAATTTCAAGACTAGGTGCGTGGGTATTTCTTTTTGTTTTCGGATCCTTGGATTCGTTTTCAAACTCTGCCCAGATATCTTGTGGGTATTGCCACTAGGTGGCAGGTTGGTTCCTTCCTGATAAGGGGAATCTTAAGCACACATTGGCACCATTACCTGGCTGACTTCCCTCTGGTCCACGTTTACGTTCTGGTCAGTTAGCAAGCCGGAATCTGCCCTCTCATCAGGTGTAGTGCTTTAGCAACTTCTGTTCATCTTGAGAAAGTCTGTGTAAATATGTAAGTGGTAAAGTATGTGTAAAACCTTAAGATGTGTGTTTGTTCTCAGAGAGGTTCCAGTGCCTGTGGGTTCTCTATCCCTACAGTACCTATAGTCTGAATTAGGATTAGATTAGGAGTCTTACTGAAGCCAAGGTCAATTTGACCCACTCCAGGCAGACCCAGATAGGATTTAAGGAGTGCCACAGCTTGGGTGGCACCAGATATCTAGGGCAGTGAATAACATGTGTGTGTGTGTGCTGAGGGCAGCATGTGGGGGTTTGCAGTGAAGTGTATTGTTTATTTTGATAAATATATGTAATAACACCAGCCAGCAAGTTGTTGTACATGTGCTCCTGTCCCTTAGGTTGGCCCTGTGGAATACTGATTCACCATCTGGATACACCACACCACCACTAGTCTCCACTGCCTTAGACCACTCGCTACCAGTAACCACTTCTGTGTAGTGGTTCAGACCACTATGCTTGCCCCTTCCAATCTGGGGGACCTGTGGGAAAGCAGAGTAGCTCTTCAAGATTGTAGAAGGTAGGTATAGGCCAGAAGCAAAAGGAGGTATATAACCACGCACCCAGTCTTAATATTTACACCTGTTTTGCTTTGGATTGTTTCCTAGGCCACCCTTCGTCTTTCTTTACCCTCCTAGATAAATATTTTTTTATTATCCAGTACTTGGTCACATTTTTTTCACGTGGTTTATTATATCTCAATTAGTCTTTGTCTCTTGTTATTTCTAGCACTGTTCTGATTCCTGTGTCTTCTTTCTTGCTCTTTTCCCATTCCTCTTGGCCTATAATTCTTGTGGCTTCACCATCTAACTCTTGTCTTTGTACACAGATCATCTCTCTTTCTGTTATGAAATGTTCTATTGTTTTTTTCTCTCCTTTCATGATTTGCATTGTTGCTATAGAACATCTCTGTTTATACATTTAATTCTTGCATTCCACCTCCTACTCTATAGTTATTCTCTTGCTCAGTCATCTTGATACCACACTTCTTTTCCTATCTTTTCTGTATATATTTCTGTATCATCTTTGTGTGCTTTTTGTTTCCATGCTGTTCCTATATTCTTTGGGGCCATCCTTCTCTATCTTATTCTTAATTTCTTTGACTGTCATTTCTTGCCATCCTTCTTGTAATCCTGTTGTGTTCTTCCACCTTCCTGTTTCTCTTTTCCACAATTCTCTTTTCCACAACAAACTGTCCCTGTATGTGTAGGAATTCAACTGATCCTGCTGTACTGTCTATGGTAGCTCACCTCAGCCATGTGGCAAACTTACTTGGTCACTAATATGCCATGCTTGGCTTTGTACTGACCTTTCCCTCCCACACATAAGGATAAGCATTGTATATTTTATTCAGTGTTAACTGTATTGTAGAGTGTTTTATTATTTATTAAGATAATATTTATTACGGCATGTTGGCTGTCAGTGTTAATTTACTTGGTATTGTGGAGACTCAATACTCGAACTTAATTCTCACCAAATGGCTGTTCAGGTATCAAAATGTTCAACTACCAATCAGGTAATTCATTCTAACTTTAGAAAAACCTTAAGTTTACAAAAATATCAGTGTAAATTTTTTTTATAACTTTTAATTGTACATACTGTAAGTGAAGGTTACTGATGGATAATGTAGAAGAGAAGGGGAGGAGGAGGAGAGAGGTTATTCATCAGAAGACAAGTGTACCAGCATCTGGTATACCAGAATACCAGTATTTTCATTTCTATATCACCAGCATCAGAGCGTGACAACTGGCGGTGGTGGGGAAAGAGAGGCCAGAGTTTTGTTTACTTTTGAGTACCAGATATTTTCACCACTGATAAGCCTCTTTGGTGCCATTTTAAGTATCTAAATGAAAAACTACAGACAGAACACAGGAGAAGAATGTTATTCTCGCAACCACAGCATGTCAACTGATGGAGGGGGGAGGGGGGAGGCCAGGAGCCATTGTGTAGAACCACGTGTGCAGACGTTCTACTACAGGTATTTTTTCGAGTATTAAATCAAACTTTTGCGTTCTAGTATTGAAAAGTTGGACTATTAACCCGCGCGCTGCTGGCCACTTTAATCCTAAACCAACCTGTGGTGCCGGCCAATTTTGCATTTTTTTTTTTTTTTTTTTTTTTTTTTTTTTGCATTAAAAAATCCTAAATCATGTGAAAATAATGAAAGCATGCCAAAAGTTGTCTTTGAAAGTAAAAAAGTAATAAATGAAAAATCATCACATGTACGAGTATGTAGGCTACTCGTATGTTATAAGTTAGTAGTGGTTGGTGTATTTTTACCGCACCGCCGCTTTGCTGACGAATTGTAGGCTTCCTCATATGTGTTTGCATGTGTGGTTGCATATTTTCAGCTGTGTTTGCCATGAGCACACTATTTTCAAACACAGCTGAGTTAGTTTAGAAATGCAGAAGCATGTGATATTCTTTGAAGCAGGGTACAATTCACAATCCTACATCACACTCAGTACACTGAAATTGTGAGTCAGTGCGCTTCTGAGGACGTCTGGTTGTGTGGAGTACAGGAAGTGTGTTTTGACAAATAAACATGCTAGAATTTTTTTTTTAGGTTGCCGCCGTGAATTTACGGTGGTGGCACTGACCGTGGGTATGCTAGATCCTGTAAATTTACGGCAGTGGCACTGCGCGGGTTAAGACGTTCGAGTATTGAGTCTGCACTGTATAGTTATTGTGTCATGATATTTATCGTTTATCGATAATCAGGTATTTTGCTGACACCCATACAAATGTTTATTACTTTGTTAATTCATTGTGGCATGGGGTGTTGTGAAAATACTCAGTGACCTGTAGAATGATGTGTATTATGTTTTATTTATTATAATGTATATATTTAAGTGATATATTACATGTTTATTTGTACTTCATGTCTGGATTTTTCTTCAGATCTCCGTTCCTTGTACGTACTTGTTTGGGGCATCACAATGTACCCGAGCACTCCACAAATTTATGACCACAGAGTGAGCTGAATAACCAGCCTTCTGATCCCGAGTCATCACAATAATACAGCAATGAGGTATACTGTGTGTCCTTTATCTATCATGCACTCCACATAATGCATTGTATACTTGGTTGGCCCATCTCTCCTCACCCATTGTATTATTTTCTTCAATTAGCACAGCTTTCCTTTTTGTATTTTCTCCTTGAAGAAGCTGGATCCCATTTCTTCTCACAGTACTTTTGTTACTCTGTTCCTTGGGGCTCCTAAGCAACACCTTTCATAGAATTTTGGATAATTTAATTAAAGCTTACCAATATGTTGTCTCAACTTGCGTGGGACTTAATACCACACAAGTGGAGACAAAGAGAGTAGAAGAAAAGGAGGTTGCTACTGTTTAGCCCATTTGCTGTGGATATTGGCTGCTGCTGCAAGCTAGCCCAAGCTAAGTATAGTGAAGACCTTCCCTTAACCTTAGCCCAAACCTTGCTGTTTAGAGGGGGTCTGGTGGAGGTAGCACAGGATCACAGTGGTGCCACATGGTTGTTGCTGGTATGGGTATTTAACTCTACTATTGGTGGTGTTGAGTGTCTGAGAGAGAGTGCATGTCTCACTCATCCACCTACTTTTATGGGCCTATATAAAAAAGAAGTGCAGCATGTGCCATGATCTAGACAGGTGCTAGTTTCCCCAATAGTGCATTAATTTAACGGCATGTTGTGATCGAGATTTGAAAATTTTATTTTAAAAAAGTTGTAGGATTTTGTACTTGAAATTTTCAGAATATTATAAGCTTCTGGATGTCTTTGTTGTGTATGAATATTGATGTGATAGAGTAATGACGTCGTGCATAGAGTTGCTTTTAAAATGTCATTCAGGCCTTATTTTAAGTTTTTTTGAAATGTGCTTTGGCATGGACATACTTGAAAGATGCGTAAAGAAACATAGAGAATGAGTTTTTTTTAAATTCCTCCATATGTCATGAGATGATTTTTTAAAGTTTTTGCATTTCATGATGTCATCAAAACAGCATGAAAAGTGGTTATTTTGCCTCATTAAAAGCTTTCTAATCACTTTAGGGAAAAACCTGTCTCACAAAATGTTACCCCAATCCCTGTCAATACGCACACCAAATTTCAAGGCAGCTTGTATAATGGTTGATTTTATAGTTTTTTTTTTTTTTTTTTTTTTTTTTTTTTTTTATATCACGAAAAATCATGTTTTGAGATACAGCTCTTTAATGTTTTAAAAGTTTAGCACCCCACGTTATGTGTTCATCAAAATTAGTAGATTTATTATATGTTGTGTGTTGATTTATAGAGAAACTGCACACAAAGAATGATATAATTATATCCATATTAAGTACTTCATTTTAGGAGCTCTTTACCTTGTGGTGACTCTATCAAAATTCTTGGCTCTGGTTGTTTGTGCCTTTGCCGGTAGATTTAGCTCACTGGTGGGTGTCCTAAGAATGCTATTCCACAGAATTGTGGTTTATTTTAAGTTTTAACTATCAGATGGCACCTTTTTCATTCCCCATGAGATAATCCTCTCCAAGTAGATTTTTATGTTTCTAATCAAGACCAGCACCTCCAGGTATATATGTTTCTCCCTCTGCTTTCGTTTTCTCCTGGTCCTCATGTATTTTTCTAAGTTTCTTTTCCTTGATTTCATCTTTTTTCTTAGCTTCTGCTATCAAAAGTGACAGGCTCTTCCTGTCCCTTCTTTCGAAAATCTCCTTCCCTGCCATGCCAAATGGCTTCACCTGCCACTGAGCCAAGGTTGAATCTGGCAATAGCTCAATGAACACCATGCTCCATCCTTAGGTGTGAATAAAACTTGGTCTTCGGTAGTCATTCCAGATTACATTGTGCAGGCTTTCATTGTTGTTTTGGATGTCGCCTATGCATTTCTCTAGAAGCTTGCTGTCACAAATGCGTAGGTAAGCTGATATGATGTTCCTTACCATTGCCGGGCAAGGTATGTGCGCATATGCTTCTTATGGGAGGGTAGTGGAAGATTTTTTGTTTGCCATTGCTCGCTTGGCAAAACAACAACTTTTTCTCCCGTCTGGGCATCCACTGTGCTGAGGCTTGGTGTCAGTGCTGCTGAAATGGTGAAGTGTTGCATAGATTGCCCTCTTTATATCCTCAACAGTTGTCTTCTGCTTTATTGCACTGGCAAAATATCCAGCCAGTCACATTACCTTCACTTGAGTAAGTGCACCCTCTTTCTGGCCATCCAATTTATGCACATGTTTAGCTTGAAGAAGTGCCTTACTCAGTCTTTTCTGTATATGATTAGTATACTCAGTTTTTTCCATGACAATTTCATCTCCATATGGCTTCGTATCCTGAATAGCAGAAAATCTTTTTGAATCACCATCAGAGATTACAGACATGTACCTGAATTTGCACTTTTCCACACTTCTTCAAAGGATTTTCCAACCTTCAACTTCCATGGCTGATGAGCTGCCATGGAAGTTTCTGTCACACTTGCTTTCAATCTGTGACCACCATTCATTTCTATCACGGTCCTTGTTGCCTGTACACACTTTGTAATACTTAGACAGCAAAAAAAAGAATCAATTATCATGCCAGTTGTGGTTTCAGTCACACTCATGAAATGTAATTGGCTGTGAAACCACACTTTGACCATGAGCCATCACAGGAAATCTGGATGGTTTTTTTTTTACCTCCGGAGCACTAGGCTCTTTCTCCTTCAATTTACTGTGCATCTCTTTCTGCACATGTTCCAGCATTTGCTCATATTTCTCTATACACTTAACCCTCGGCTATTGCGCCCAGTTGGGACTGAAATAGCCACGCCATAGCCGAAAACGCGATAGCCGAATTGATCTTGGCGGGAAGGCGGTTTTGGCCAATGAGCGCTCAGATATCCCATGATGTCATGGCTGGGCGCGCGATAGCAGGCATCTGAGGTCACGATAATGAAACTTTAGCAGCTTTTCATGGGTACATGATAGCAATACAACGCGATAGCTGAAGTCGCGATAGCCGAGAGTTGACTATACTTTTTTTCTCAGTGGTCTTGGCAATTCTGTAGTAGGTATTTTCACTTATTGCAGGCATATTGAATGCTGCTCAGAACTCAATGGTTGAAATATACCCACCCCCTGAATGCATGGTGGCTCTTACTATTCATTCATTGACATCATACACATTCCTACTGCCACCAGAAGTACGCCAGGTTTTTTCAATCTTGCAATTATAGCAAAACACATTGTAAGTGTGTAACATGCTTCTCTTACTCTCATTCACCCTCAAATTCATACCACACTTACAACAAGCAAATGACTTCACCCACTTTATTAAACTTGTACTTTCAACAAGTATGTAATCATAGCTACACTCATCAAAACTTGGTTCTAAGGAAACACTGACTTCAAGTTTCATTTCTGTAGCAGTTGATGGTGAGGACTGCCTTGGTTGAAAAGACAGAGGGGAAGGAACCAGTATTAACAGTCGCGAGAGACAATGCAGACATGATGAAGGTAAATGCCTCTGTTTTGGTTGATGTTTTCTCCTCTTCTCTCTTGTTTTCATTCACCTCTTCTCTCTTCGTTTCATTTATCTCGTCTCCTCTCTTCTTTTTTCTTCATCTCTTGCATCTTCTTCAGCTGCTGTAGCCTATTTTGTTTTTTTCCCATGTTGCAGCAAAGAAAAAGCATAAGAGAGCTTGAAACACTTCTATTTTTGCCTTTTCTCTGTTGCACTGGGGTCACTGGGTGCTCAGTGCTGTATGGCTGCTGCATAGCAGGAAGAAGGCATGCAACTTAAAGGGTGGACTCTCACCAAAGACAAATATTAGTGGTAAAATGACAAGGAAAAACAAGCAATATACCACAATGCTTAGAGAGTGTTTATTGCGCCATGCCCACCTTGTGTACGCCACTTGTCTCCCTTTAAACGTGTAAGAATGAATGTTGCCATATGCTCATCATTCATATACCATATGAATTCTGAATATTTTTCTAACAATAATTTGCAGGAATTGGAAAAAGTGAGTTTCTATCATAATTTACTGAATCTTGACGGCAGCATGCCCTTAACTAACAACCTATACCTTATGTATACACTATCATACTGTGCATTATTTATGATATACAGTCAACTCTCGATTAACACGAGTTTGAATAACGTGATTAAGGAGATATGACTAAATAATGTGATTTATTCAATTTAATGCTGGTTAACTGGACTCGATGATGTCACATGTACCAACCCTGCTTCTTGTGAGAACTTCACTGAGACACTATGGGCCTGATTCTTAAAGATTACCTTCCACCTTCATCAGTTGAAGGATACTGTCTGGGAGAAATCAGTATTCGTAACAGCGAATGTTGTCTTCCTACAGCTCAGGAAGGCAACAATCAGACAAGATTTATCTACCTTCGCAACAAAAGTGAACGAAGACCCATGTCTTTGCATGAATTTTGCCTAAATACCTGTTAATATTAGTTAGTTTTTTTGTGTGAATTAATTGCCTTTAGAAACCTAAAAATATATAGGATATTGTTCATATAGCCTCCTTTTTTTCCCCAAAAAAATTGTGATTGGAACCAAATTCAGGAAATAGAAACGGAACAACAACATCACCGCTGCCAGATTCAGTCACCGCATGTCCATCTCCCAAGTTTTCTGTCAGAATCCTACTTAGCTTACAATCAGATGTATGTCTGTTGTTTATAAGTACTCATTTATGTAGATTGCTGGTGGACTGTCCTCTTCCCATAGCATGCACAGTTGAAGGAGGTGGCAATTCTCTCCTTTGTTAAGGCCACTATATGGCCATCTGTGCTTTTATTTAGAAGCACTTTTCCCTGGCTCACCAGGTCTATTAATAAATCACAATCTGCAGCTGGAATAGGGTTGGTTCTCTTTGTAAAATTTTCCATGTTGCCTGTGGTGGAACCATGAAACAGCATGGTCTGGACTGCATGGCTTAATCAGTTGAGTTGAAAGTAAACAAACACTGCTACCAGTCACCACCAAAAGTATGCTCCTCCTTTATTTTGTTAAACACATTAATAATAACTATATGAATATAGAATAATATTCCTGGCATATAAAATCATATGACAAATCACGTTGAATATATTAATGATTTTTTTGTTTCTCAGAAAAGAAAGATGTGATATCCAAGCAAAGTGATGGTGAGTGTGAGGATGTGTTTTTGTTATGTTAGTGACTTATAAATGTAATTACTTAAAAATGAGAATGTGTGTTTTTATCGTTTCTATCACCTAGTGATTTATTAGTAGTTTTTTTAAGGTATGAGTAACAAAATCCCCAAAATAGGCAGACTTTCACAGTGGACAGAAATTTAACCCCCCTGTTACCATTGTTTACTATGGAAAAATTATGTTTGAATAATGTGACATCTCCAGGAATGTAACCTTAAGTTAATGGATAGTTGACTGTATTCCTGCCCAGAAAATCAAGAGGTTATAGATACAGGCAAACCCTGCATAACGAATGGGTTAGGTTAAAAAAAAAGTGTTTGTTATGTGAAAATTCATTGTAAGGGTACCTAGTATAAGTAAAAAAATAAATAAATAAAATGAAATAAAAAAAAAAATCCAAACGCGTCAAATTCAGACATGGCAGTGGATGGTGGTGGTGGTGATTTGGCGGCGTTTTCAAACTCGGCTAAAATTTCCCCAATAAAAGTTTTGTTATAGCAGGGTTTGGTGTTCATTATGTGATTTAAGGTTAATAAAACAAAACATTCGTTTTGGCGAAAATTCGTAGTGTAAATGTTCATTATGCAGTGTTTGCCTGTACTACCTTTATGGGCTAAGGCTTGCTATTGAGGTATGAGTCATACGTGATTTAACAACACTACCAATTTGACTCTGCTCCACTTCAGGAGGTTCTGCTGGAACATTAACCCACTCACCCCATCCATTTACACTGATTTCTAAGGTATATAGAGATTCTTAACCCCTTCAACGCAACGTGTATTTTGTGTCTTTGTGACATATCTGACGACGCACATACTGTGTCACGGCTGCATTAGGCTAAGATGGTGTGATTTTTTTCTCTGGATGTTGTATGAGAGCTTTCAGAATGTAGGTCACATATGATACGATGGCTTACTTGACTTTCATCATTATTACAGAGGCTTGAGTATGGTTCACTTATATCTGGATAAGTTCTGATGCACCCTGCTGGCAATTATTTTATTTATTTTTTTTTATGGTACCATTATATAAATTTACCATAAAATGAATGTTTTCTGTCATTTGTCATCTTTAGAAAATGGCTAAAAGCAGGCAAACTATAATATTGTTTTCTCTAAAATTTGTATGGGTTTATTTTATAATATTGTACCTAGTATGAAAAATCACTTATTATCATTATTTCCATAGAGAGAGAGAGAGAGAGAGAGAGAGAGAGAGAGAGAGAGAGAGAGAGAGAGAGAGGAGATATACTACAAACTCAACACCATAATGCAGGCATATTGATATGAGTATAGTCTTTTATCATCTCAGTTACCGTATATTACTCTAGGGAGAAGGATTGAGTTTTTTACTTGCTCACTTACTAGAACTCGCTGTAACCTATATCTTATTGATTCTCGCTCATTAAATTAACTTAACTGATACATTAAGGATGTAGGTTTACTAGTACAGATACAAGTTTAATTTGTTCTGTGATGGAACATGTGTCTCAATCAACTCATAACTTGAACCAATTTTCCCAATTAAAATGAGTTGAAATGCCATTAATATGTTCCAGCCTCCTTCGGAAAAACAGCCCAATTTTTTTTAATGTTTTTAGGTATGAAAAAAGTATTCATAAATACCAAATTTTGTGTAAAAACATAGTACAACATAACAGAAGATAATATAAATATGGGAACAGCTTTATAAAGTATATTTATCTCAGAGGTCAGGGGTGCGCATTCCACGAGACAGTACGATTACACCCCAACATCTTGCTCCCTCTCCTCTCCTCCTTCACTTGGTACTGTCGATCAACTGGAGCATTTAAAAATAGCTACCCACCTTTATTAATTACAGAAGACTCGTTGACAATTGTGAACTAGACACTGTAGATATTATTCATAGAATAAATGAAGTTTTAAGTAGGCCTGAGGAGAGAGAATAGAAGACAGAGGTTTGTTTACAACATTGTTCACATTGCAGAGGTTAAGTGTAGATGAAGGAGGTAGGCAGAGGTGGGAGGAGTTTGTTTTGTCTTTTCTATTCACTTAATTGCTCAACTTCTTGTTACACTCTTAATGCTACACTTTATTGCTTCATCTTTTTTTTTTTTTTTTTTTTTTTTTTTTTTTCAATTAACTTAATTTTTTTTTTTTTTTTTTTTTTTCTGTCTACAGGGCATTTTGCAAAGTAGCTGTTCAAGGTTTGTTTCACCCTCTTTTCTAGAATGTTTTGGATCTGAGTTAGGCATATGTCATTACATAGTGCCACTTGCTTGGGACCAATGGTCAGACAAAAGAAATTTGGCTATTTGATTACACCAGAAAGCACAAAATGCTAGCACAACACGGTAATAGCTTCCATGGGAGAAAAAAAAAAAAAATGGAATTATAAGCTGAATGCGTCGAATGTTGGGCATCGCTGCGCCAACTAGCGGTGGCGTACCTGGACCTACCTCATAACTCGAGTTTTAGTTTTGCAAGTCGGAGCGAAAAATTGACCGAGTGACAGCTCGTATCTTGGATTAGTCGTAAGTTGAGCTGCTCAAGGTTCTACCATATTGTTATTATTGTTTATATTTCTGAAGATAAACTTTTGTACTAAAGCTATTATTACCTTACTTTCTCATGTACACTTAGATACAAAGCATTTAAGGCAGATGTACTACTTTGTACTTTCTTACATTTAGATACAAATCTGATAATTCAGCCCATTAGCTGTAATAATTTTCCAAACTTGTTGAACTTCTCCCATTCAATTAGAGTAGATTTACTTTCTGGAATAGTTGGCATTAGACCTGCAGACACAACCACTTTTTCATTTATTACTTTGTCTAAGTTTCTAGGCAATTCTGGCCAAGATTCTCAGTGTGGCAGCCAACTTTACCTGCTCCACCATAGTGTCATTTTATAGATACTCACAGTTGGAAATCCACTCTTTTAGGTATAGGTGAGCTTCAGAGATTTTAATAGCTAAATTACATTATTCTTTTATTTCTTGCTCCTTATCACCAGTCCCTTGTAAATTATCAATATACAAACCCCTCTGCAATTTTTTTATGCCTTGTTGGTCTAATATTTTCCAGATCTCTTAATGATTGCATTTAGTAGAAATTAAGAACAAGTGGCTCCAAGCAAAGTTACTTTGAATTTATAAAGAACAAAGATACTGTTAGGATCTGAGGGGTCATTAGGCCACAAGAATTTTGTACTATCTTGATCTTCTTCATTTAACTTTACCAATAAATGAAAATTTTCATTGTCACTAATCCAGGAATATTTATGCAGTTGAAATCTTAACAAGATCTCAGTCAAGTCTGTTACTAAGGTAGGTCCTGTGTATAGACAATAATTTCGCGGCTTCCAAAACGAAGTGGCATATCTCAGTTTTTCCTGTTTTTCAGGAGAGCAATTTAAAGTTTTTTACAATATGCTTTCATTTACTACAGGAATAGTTTAAAAGTTATTTAGGTGGAGTTAACCTACATATATAGCTATAACTTAATTTTTTAAACCATATGCCCAGAGTTTCACTGAATGAAGTTTTTAAGTACAGGCAACCCCCGCTTAATGAAGGTTCACACAACAAAATTTTTCTGCAATGAAGGTTTCATTTTACTACCATCTGCTCATTTAACGAACACTAAACTCACTTTAACAAGTTTTGTCCAGGTAATTTTTTCCAAGTTTGAAAGCCCCGCCACATCACGCAAGCCAACAGGCTTTTGAATACACCAGTGCCTCTCGTGGACAACACGCGCACCACTCACTCCCCCCTGTTCAAAACAATAACAGCATCAGTAGCAGCTCATCTTTCCTCGCTCAACTTACCACCAAAACGCCCTGCATGTCTCCTAGCGTTGCTAAGAAGACCAGGAAGTCTCTTACTCTCGAAGTGAAGCTGGATATTATTCACAGACACGAGAGGCGAGAAAACTAATAGCATTGCTTGCCACCATCTTGGCTCCATCTACTGTCTCTACTATTTTCAAGTCAGCAGACTCTATTAAGAAGGCTGGTGAGACCGTATCTTCCTTGCAAGCTAAAAGAACCACCTGAACTCGTGATTCTACAATGGATAAAATGGAAAGCCTTGTGGAAATGTGGTACATAAGTTTTGTATGTGATACAATGATGCGCCCTTTGTTTACATTGCACAGGTTGCCGGTTAGTGTCTTTCCCGTTTCACTCTCCCTCCCTTCATAAATTTAAGATCATCAACATTATAAAGTTACGTACATACATACATTAGTGTACATTATAATGACTTAAATTAAACTGCCTAAATGTTTAACTTCATAATTTTTACTTTTATTAAAACTTTCACTGTACTATGATGCACTCTCGCTTTGTTTACTCTCAATGGAAGTTTTCAAGTCAGGGGTTAAACTTGTTATAATCGGTTTGCTTAACGAAATTTCGCTTAACAAAGGGTTTTTAAGGAATGTAACCCCTTCGTTAAGCGGGGGTGGCCTGTATTTTTAAGGGGCAGAAGATGATACGCCTGTTCGTCTTATGACCTATAATTTTAAAGTAGAATGCTTATTTACACCACAGATACTCATTTTTATCTTTTTAATCAAACGTCTCTCTGACATGGCAAATTGTGAACTTTCTTCAGATTATCACTGAGTTATTCCAAAAAGTAATGTAATTTATAGATCTTATGTAACTTTGAATACTTAAATTAATGAGCATGTCGTACCTCACTGTATGTTAAGATAATATGACATGAGATGAAATGGCGTGAAGGAGCTGAAAAATGCTTAAGACGTAGTAATAAACAACATGAATGTGAAATGAACTTAATATTATTTATTGAAACAAAATCGATATCTATTGTTCTTTGTGTGGGAATTAACATCCCTAAAGGTTCTAATCTATAGGCTTGATGCATCGATGCATCCAAAACAAATAGCAATTACTTGAATACTCGGGTATTTTCATAAGTGAAAACGAAAGGAGTTATATTTGTAATCAAGAAAATTGAATAAAAATGTATTACGTTTATGAAAGAACATTCATGCTTGCTCTTTGATTAAAATATCTTGATTTAACTTTTCTCTATTCCTTTACAGTATTTCATAAAAAAAAAACATAAATAGATAATTTGTTGATATTATCATAGTAAGCATTTTAAGATCAAAGTAATCTAATCACCTAATTTACAAAAGACATCCAAAGTTATCTTTGGAGCAGACAGTGATAAAGAATACTCATCAAATCACCTGCTTTAGAACAAAAAATCACATCCAGATACTTTAAAACTATTGATAAGGCACCTTTGCAAAGTAACAATAAGTAATCATAATCTTTTGTTACAATATTTAAGGATCAGGAATGCAGTAGTAAAGAAACCATAAAAATTATACATTCGCAACCTCTGTGTTTTCACACTTTCCATTTGAAGATATTATTCAATTAATCACATGACTGGAGTAAACAATGATGAAAAAATGTGTCTCCCATAGAATGTACCACTTCCATCAGGCTCAATGTGGCAAAGATTTATAAAAGCTCACATATTCAGACACCCTAACTCTAGGGAAGGTACCTGTACATGGTGACATTTAAGTCATCATACTTGTCTTTTGCAATTGTGGGAGGTTGAGGATACAATTTAAGAGGATCCTCTTGTGCAGTTTGTGGAAGTCGCTGTTTCATAGTTTGTGAATTGAACTCCTCCTGCATATGATTGGTTTTGAAGAAGATTTTGTGTGTCAGTTTTCTTCACCACTATCTCTACCATGTTCTTCCAGTCCATTGTCCCACCTTGATCATCAGATCTAACAGAGAGAATTCAAAGGTCTTTTGACAGATTTGAAGTCAAGGAAGTGTGTACTCTGTGGTGTGTGTATGCTGTAAGGTTGCTTTCTCCTTGCCAGTCTAAAAACTGGAACAAGTTGTGAGGGTACATGCCAATCTACGGCATTGTCTGATGCAGTTTCAATTGTGCTTTGTGTCAAATCTCCCTCATTTTGGCCATGATAAGCCTCAAAATACAGAAGCAAGATCTGTTCGATAGAGACTTCCAATCTGCTGATATAATGCAGTAGCAATGTTTTAATAATGGAGTTTTTATTCTGTCCAGGACATCCATCTACAAAGTATCACTTGTTTTCCCAGCAGTGTCCATAAAGTCCAAGTACATCATTGGGCATGTTCTAATTTCTGAAAAACCTCTTTTACCCAATCTTTCATGCCAGGTAAAGCAATGGCACTCTCTAGTTTTCAGTTCATAACTTCCTTTCATAGTAAATTTGATTGTCATTAGTTTGTGGTAGGTAAATAACCTGCTAAAGATCAGATCTTGCTGCTACTACACTGTTATCAGTTTTTTTTTCTTGTGCCGTGTCCTTTTTGTGCACAGCTTCTTTCTCCTTGTGTGCTGTAGAAATAGTTCCTCAAGTTCTTTCTTTTTCTCTGTGTTACCTTTTTAGTAATTTTCACATATTTTGCACATGTCTTTCTTGGGATCGTGAAATGAAATATTTTGTGATTTTAGTATGTTACAGTAAGTAGAGTAAGATGCTACAAATCTTTATGATATGTAATCTTTCTTGAACATTTTGTACATTTTCTGTTTATTGAGATTAGGGTGTAGGTAGTCGCGCTTAGAATCTTGGCAAGTGTAGTGTGACTCCATTCTTGGGAATCTATTGATGTGTTCCAGAATTGCATCTCTATTTTTTTATCAACTTCTAGCATTACCTATTTCTTGCCTCCCTCCTCTTTTGTCCTTCTCAACTGTACCAGTCGGCTGTCGTTTTCTCATTGCTGTCTGCATTGCTTTTTGTGATAATGAGTGAATTCAGAAACATCTTTTTACGCACTGGAATAGACTGACTATCATTTAGCACATGGTAATAAAAAGAAATGGATCTCCCTGATACATGGTTTTTCACAGTTCTCTGTTTTACATCTGCTTGTTGCAAAACACAGATAATATGCTCTCTCTGCGGTTGAAAACTTCCAGTCCCTTAGAAAGTTTTAATTTTATCCTCCCTATTTGCTTCTGAAAGTGGGGAATATTTTTTATGTAATCTGGTACATCAACACCATTGCATCTATGTTTTAGAGATTTTTTTTTTGTATATTATCATTAAAAGGAAAATGGGATTACCAGGGAATGTATGGTTATCTAAATTAAAATTGTTGCGACATACCACTCAAGTTAACACAAACAGGTGTATCTTTGCATACGCCCATTTGACGTGATGACATGAGATACATTTGTGGTGAAAGTGTCATATCTCCAAAACTAATGCACTTTGAGATACGCCACTTCGACAGTTCTATAGATCTCACCGCAACTATTCTGGTAGTGGTAATATCTCATTCTTGCCAAAAACTGAGATACGCCCATTCGTTTTGGGAGCCGCAATTTAAGCTAAGCTCTCCTTTCTCTGGCTATTGCTTAGTAATCATACACTACTCTTACAGGAGTAGTCGTGCTCTCATTCTTAACTCCTTTGTGAGGTAAATAATGGCAGGGGCTATTACATATTTCTAGTAACTCGGCCATCTTTATGAATCCTCTCTGTTCCTGATCTTGAATAACCTTTGAATACTGAAAACAATAATCAGGATCTTTTATAAATTTCCTCTTGCAACGCTTGCAAGCACCCTAACACCATCTTGAAATTAGTAGGCAACAGGTGTTTTTTGTCATTCCAAGATAAATTTACTGTATACCTGAGGAATTTTTTACTGTATCCTCAAAGTGATGTAACATACCGCTTTGGATTTACTACTTATTTCTTTGGGTACTTTTGCCTACTTGATGTAACTCCCAGAGAGCATTTAAGTCTTTAATCTGTGGGAGACTCTTTGCCACCTCTTCTTTACTGAGCTGCATCTCTACTGGGTGTGTTGCTATTTTGAGGATAGTTACTATCTCCACATTGGCTTCATCATTAGGTCCATTAAAATGACCGCTTAAGGCATAACCATATATGGTGGGTAACAATACTATTCCCTTTTCCTGTAGATACCCTGCATGTACTATATCATAGTTATGGACAGTCTCTTGCCAGAGACATAGGACTTTCATTATTGGGCAACTGATCTAATACTACTACTACTACTACTACTACTGCATTTAAGGTCCTTCTTCTTGCCTCATGCTTAAAGTTCATTGCCACAGCCTCATACCCTTTCCTGTCAGTACTTCCTGTGAATCTTTGTAACTAACTGAATTTCTAATATAACTCGATGCTGTAAATTAGCCATGCAGGGTATTGTTACAAATAATTTCTTTGAACACAGCTCTAAAATTATCCGAGTTATGACTTTATTCTCAGTTGTATATATTGGCATTGTACAGTTGGCTGGGCATTGATGTCAGAGTAGTGGAGGTTTCTCCAGGCTCTTAATTTTCAACTCTCATACTAAATGGCCTATACTAAGGGCACAACTCATTGTAATCCATCCTTTGGCAATATTCACATGGCCTTATCTTGGAGTTATTACAGCCCTTTTTCCCTTGACCCTTATTTAAACAACCCATACATAAATATAATGCTTTGGCTCTGCTTATCCTACTAATACCCATTTTGTATTTAGTACACTTGAGGCAAGGATTCCCTGGCTTATCATATAACTTACAAGTTCTGGAGTTTGCACCTGTGGGGTTAGGTAGGTTTACTAAATCTTGCCTTATGATTTTGTTGGACTGAAAATGTGGCTGTGGCATCTGATTCTAATCTTCTAAAATTTGCATTTGCCTAAGGAATGTATTGGTGAACTGACCTAACTCTGACCAGCGCTCCTTTAACTCATAGCATGTGTTTTCACACATTGGTGGAGGCAGCTTCTGGGCTAATATGGTAGTACAGAATTTTTTCAACATCATATCATTGGTTTCGATGAATTTTAAGAACACTCAAGAGCTGTGTGAATTTTTTTTAGTTAATTGGTCTCATAATCTGAAGCTAAATTATAAAAGCTGTTTGTGTATGCTGCCTTTATCTGATCTTCTTTGCCATATGTGTCTTCCAATAACTTCCAGGCAGGTTCATAGCTTGCATCTTCTATACTGAAACCACTTATTAATAATGAGGATTTCCTGTCATCTGTCCCCTTATATAGGTAAATTTTATGAATGCCACTTAAATCCCCTTTATCATGTACTATTCACTTAATGGCCAGTTTTCAGCCTTTTAATTCCCATGTGAGTTTCTGAAGCTGCATAATATTGCTAAATCATAAGCAGAATAAGTATGAAAATGTGTTATGGTACTGAAGGGGTTAACCTCCTTTATATATTTTTCACTTTGCACATTATTGACTCATCTTGAATCTTACTCTATTCCCCCTCTAGAAGCTAACTTACCAAAAAATCTTCCATGCACTAAATTTTTCTCTTCTTTATTCATGGTCTGAATGAATGCATGCACATTTATACTATTCTGTTTAGTTTCATTCATCTGGATTCTTTGTTCTATCTCAATCACTTAAGTTAATGTTAATATTGTGGGTGGTTTAATGTGCTAGACTACAATAGGCTATATGGCACTATAGGAAAGGGGTTTGAGGGTTGGTTGTGTGGGAGGTTTAGATTAGACAAAGGATTTTGATGGTATGTTGGAATGACATAAGAGTACAGAAGGATTGGGATTCTGTAAGAATGTCAGCAAGGAAGAGGGAGTTTGGGATAGTGAAGAAAAGTGAGGGAAGGCAATAAGGTGCTCTTGGGTCTAAGCTGGGTAGAAAAAAGAATATGGGAGATGGAGGAGTGGGCACCACAAGATGGGCAAGGAGCTGGAGGAAAGTGAGACATTAAATAGGAGTGGATGAGATGGATGTGACCGATGTGCAGGCATGCTGAGGCAGTTTCCCAGTGTCTATTGGGATAAGATGGCTGAGACCAAGGGAGTGATAGAGGGTTTAACTGGATGTAATTTGTTATAAGTAAGTCCAGACCAGGAAGATTGCCAGTGAGTGTAGAGGAAGGACTTGAGAGCAGGTGAAAAGTCACAAGCAGAAAGTGAGAGCAGTTGAGGACAGAGGAGGATGAGAGTAGCACATGTTAGTGTATCAACCATGTCATTGCCAGATATGCCTACGTGGCTTGGTAACCAGCAGAAATTAATTTTCTTAAAATGGATAGAAATTAAATAACTAGTTTTGTATTTCACAAATGAGTGGCTGTGGGGGAGAAGAGAGATAATAATAGGGAGAGAGACAAGAATCAGTGAAAATAGTAAATGATGGGGAAGGGAAGCAGGAAAAGCATTTAAAGGCAAAGAGGATTCTGTAGAGTTTCATATAAGAACACAGGACTTGGCTGGGAAGCAGTATTCGAGGTGGGTGTCTAGGAAAAGGACTGCAAAGCCTGATCCATTAGGGGACTTAGAACCATCAGTATAGAATGAACACAGATGTTAAAAGAAGCAGGAAAAGGAGAACACAGGGAGAAGTATCAGCCTTTGGGGAAGTTGGGAAGGTAGCAGTGCATATGAGAGGTGAGGGAATAGTCTAAGGAGGGGTATGATGTACATAAAATGGAATAGGTTGGAGGGTGGGGGGAAGAGGGATGTGAGAGGAGAGCATGTATACAGAGAGGAAAGGGTAAGGGCAAGCAGGTGTGGGAGAGAGAGAGAGAGAGAGAGAGAGAGAGAGAGAGAGAGAGAGGAGGGACGTGTAGTGCTAGGGAAGGAAATTGGAGGAAACATGTATAGCAGCCAAGGGAGAGGAGGGCTCATCAGCACAGTAAGGATGGAAGGCTGGATTTTACATATAGGAAAAGTGGAAAATATCAAGAGTGAGGCAAAGACTGAAGTGGTAGACATCGTCAAGGAGAACAAAAAAAGAGGGAGAGGCTGAAGAGTGAACATGGCAACTATAATCAAGATTAGAAAGGACGAGTGTAGTGTGTAGGTGAAGTGGAGTTTAATGATCAGCACCCCAGCCAGTTCCCTGGCTGCCTTGAGGGCAGCAAATTGTGGGGAGAGATGTGAGCCACTACTGACACAGCTGAAAAACGAGCACAGTTCAGTTGTGACCTGAAGAGATTCAGCAACATTACCTTGGAACAGGTGTAAAACTGGGGCAGAAGAAGGTGGATGTTTGCCTGTTACCTTATGATAATGACACCAAATAGAAGTTATGAGAATGGAAGATATGATTTCTATCACAGAGGCCTGTTTTTAATACAGAAAATTAGCAATTCCACTGTTTTACTTGCTTCCTTCTGCTGAGATCTGAAAAATCATCTGTGCGCAGCCCCAGTTGATTCTTGGCGTGCATCGTGGTTATACATGTGTTTTCATCCGCATTTTTCCTTTCTTCCATTTCTGGTGCTGCTTCTTCCTCTTCCTTCCTTTTTCATGGAGGAGGACACCCATGACCATCAAACTGGCTCAAGAGGATAATTCTGCATATTCACGTAGATTCACTCCTTGCTCTTCTAGCTCCCAGGTTTCCACGAGGTCTTCTAGGAGATTTTGCTCAAGACCAGCATGCACACGGGTCTTGGGTAGTTTTCTCCATGACCCTCATTCAGTGTGTGTTAGATGTAGGGATATCTGCAGTGCAAGTAAGAGGTGTGGTGAGAGTGCTAACTGGAGCAGTGAGAAAGTGCTGGCTGCATATAAGTACTAGTGCAGTTTGGGTTACAAGAGGGTTGGTAAGGCCAAGTACTATAGGCACAAGTTTGCTGACCTGCTGTTACAGCCACCAACCATGGCACCTTTTCCTGTTCTGGAGGTCAGGGATTTGCAATCTTGAGTCTCCTCTGTTCTTCCTGACACCCCCAGGGACTCAGAGGTTTTGGCCGTGGATGGTAAGTGTCCTGTCCCAGGATGGGCTTACAGTTGATGATTCAGCTTCACTGCAGGCTCTAAGCCTCCAGTTGCTTGTGATCTTTCTTTGCTTTTAAAATCTTGGCAGGAGGAAGTACATGTTTCTGTTAATGATCTTGTTGCTTCTCAGTTAGGAGGTTTATAACTATAGTTCTGTGCCACCTGTTACTGATTCCCTTTTTCAGCCCTGCCCCAGAGTCCTGACGCAAAGAGGTGTGTGTAGTCACACCATCCAGGGATAAGAGGTGCCTCCTAAGGTTTCACGCCCTCCAAAGGATCAAGAAGTCCAGCTCCACCTCAGTGGTGACCAGTGACCAAGCCCATTCCTGGAACTGGTTGGTGGAGGGGGACAAGGGAGAAGTGGGCCACAGCAGCAAACCTGGCCCCTCCCAGGGGACCTTGGGTGAAGGTCCAGCCGGAGGTGACGAGCAGCGCCTTGCCTTATACCCCAGCCCACAGGATGGCATTCTTACACACCCCCTCATGGAATGACATCTCTGTCCATTCAGCCAAGAGGGGCCCAGTGTCACATGACTCCCCTATGGCCCAGCAAACCCACTGCCACCTGCCTGAGAGTAGACAGGCTCGCTCTCACTCTAAACATCACACCTCCACTCCAACGGTGTTTCCCATGGCCCACCTGACGCACTCTGACAGCTGTCTCCTTGGAGGTGGTTTTCTCTCAGATAGGGACGATCACTGGGTCCTATTTGATTCACCCTGCCCTTCTTGTTCAGGGTGGTGGTGCTCAGGAGCCTTCTTGTCACCAGGTCCTGATTCTGCACTTCTCAGCTCAGAAACACAGGACTGGCCACCACAGGTACTGGAGGGCGGTGAGGGGTATAAGTCCCCACCCTACTCCACTTCCATGTACCATTGTATGATGTCCTACATCACTTCTGTGTATGAGGATGCAATGGGCTGGAGGATCGACTTGGAACATCCTGCTGCACCAGGTTCCAATGCCTCACCTGCATGAAGGGGTACCTCTAGTAAAGGGAGGAGGTCATCTCTGTACTTCTTTGTTTGGAGAGACGGAGGGAGATAGTGCCTGTGCAGATGTTGAGGTATAGGTCTGGTTGGGCGAAGAATGGGTTGCTCTTCACGTAAATTAGTGTGGTGATGGCATTGGACTGAGCTTCAGTGTCCTCACAAACTAGGCAGGACCTATCAGGTTGGGTCCAGAAGGTGATTTTGTTCACCTGTGTTTGTAGGCAGTGTTGAAAGGAGAGTATGTTGTTAAGATATTGTGCTGTAGGTGGTATAATGAAGTAGTGCTTACTCCAATTTTGCGACCAAGGACCAAAAATTGCCATTTTTAAAATTTGCCCATCTTGCTCCTTTCTCCCGATATTGCGAGCGGTGGCGGGAGAGAGAGAGCGTTCCCGCAAATTATATATTACTGTATTATATAGGCAACATTTTATTAATTTATTCATATTAATCATATTATACTATATTGTTATCATATTTTTATTATATTTATCATAGTGGTGGTTTTTGGCTAGTTTTCATAAAAATCTGGCGGTAATTCAACGAAGCTCATCTGGCAACACTGCCCCCGCTCCCTCCCACCTTCCATTTGTTTACGGACACCTCCACGGAGTTCTCTCTGCAAATTTGGAGGAATCCTTGTGCTTGACTTTGTGCGACATGGCGCCACCAATCAAGAAAAACATTAGGTTAACTTTGGAGCAGAAGATGAAGATAATTAAGATGAAAAGAGATGGAAAAAGGAACTGTGATATTTCCAGAGAGTTTGGTGTGGGAGAATAAACTGTGAGAACGGTGTTTAAAAAGTGAGAACATTTAAAAAGCTGTAAAAACCTATGGTGGACAGATTTTTTATTCTCGTAGCCATTGTACAAACACTGTGATCATTCATATGGAAAGATACCTGGCTCAATATATATGTGATATAAATATGGGCAAAATATTAGGAAAATATTGAAAAATTAGGTGACCATGGACGAGGAGTCCACCATATTCAATTTTTCCCATAGGAATAATACTTCCAATTTTGCGATTTCCAAATTTGCGACTCACAATGCTGCCCCATTTCTTACAAAATTGGAGTAAGCACTGTACAGATCCCATCAGGTAAGGGTGAAGAGTAGCTGGGCAGCTCAAGTGGAGGAGAGGGATTTTTATCCTTGAAGTTGTGGTTTTGCATAGAAATCTTTTTAGGGATGGGAGGTATATAGGAGATAAAAGTAACAATAGTGGATGTGGTAGAGGATCATGGAGTTGA
>NC_059297.1:11169410-11204410 GCF_017591435.1 Portunus trituberculatus
AACCTGAGCTCTGCTTTGATAGAGAGTGGCCTGATGGGGCAAACTGATTGCTCCCTCTGTTGTTGTTTGTTTCGGAGCTGTTTGGCCTAACTGGTTGCATGACTCGACCTCTGGAGCCTTCAACGGGGGCAGACAGCACATCTCTTGTCTCTTCTGGAGTCATGGGATGTATAATGGGATGAGCCCATTGTCCATCTGGAGTGTCACCTAGAGCAACATAGTCCGTTGTTTTCCTTGGTTCCTTTTTAGGAGACACCACCGATTCTGCCATTGCACAAGTAACATAAGGAGATTTATATACAGGAGGGCTCATTGCTAAGGCATTGGGCATGGGCATATGTTGAGTTGCACTAACATATCCAAGGGAGTTTGGAGGTGGGTCAGGTGATCCACGTGCACCCAGTTTGCAGTAGGCCCCTGGAGGTAGGTCTTGATCAGGTGTGGTTAGTGGTTTACTGACAATCATTGGAAGTGAAGGAAGAGATGGTTGCCTCTTCATTAGATTCATGGCATCACCCACTGCTACATATCCTTGTGCCCCTGGCACAGCCTGTCCACCATCTTCAGCCTGAGAAACTGCTACATAGCCAGTGTTTAGCCATGGTAATGACTGAGCTTTTGAGTAGGGTGAGAAATCAGATGCCTTTTTGTATGGCATGTAGTGGCGTGAGTATGCCAGTAAGTCACCTGGCTGACGTTCATGAGGAAGAACTAGATTCCCTAAGTCCTCCAGAGGAAAGCTCATCCCATCACTCTCATTGGTTGGCATACTAATGTATCCGGTTGAAGTACGCCGACCTCCCATGGGCACCTCTTGCAGTGGTTCTAGACCAAGACTTGGGTTTGACTGCTGCAAGGAGGACACTCCATCTGTTGTTGATACTGCCAAGTTGGGAACAGAACCAACTGACACATAACCTTTCATGCTAGGCACCTGAAAAAATAATTGTACTTTAATAATCAGCAATAATCTTTTCCTACTTAGCCTCAGTTACAAATACAAGAGTAGAAGAGAACACTCAACATAATGGAGACAAAAAATGTGTGATATAAAAAGTGAGAAAGTACAATGGAAATTTGGTATTGTACATTTTATCTGATCAAAACAAGAAAAGAATGCTATAACAGCTTGAATCTGAAAAGAATAAAAAAATTAATTTATTGAAGAAAACTGATCTGATGTATCTTGACCACACACTGTGGTTAAGATAAATGGGATGAATAGACTGGGTGAAAAGATTTCTTATCATGAAAATATTTTTCACTTTAGATGCCCTGATATTGTAGATCTGAAGGTATTGAGGAATTACAGTATGCCTCAAAAAGTAGAACAGGGTGTATAAGGCCTGTATAAAGTCAATTTTACGTCAGAAAATCACTTGTCTGCTGAAGCTTCGCTTCCCCATGAGATAGCGCCTCGCTGCCCCACATGTCACTTGCTTCGTGGCTCCCGCACCATTCAAACATTCCTCCTTTGTTCTTTTCACCTCACCTAATTGGCACAAAGTCTAAGATTTGCAATGAGATCTGCATTGAGATATGGGAATGGTGTGTAGGCAGGGATGCTTGGATTACCTGCTTTCACATCCCCGGCAAACACAACATAATGGCAGACACAGGTTTTCGCAAATTCAATGACAGACATGAATGGATGCTAAATGTTAACATTTTTAGGGATATCTGCTCTCGTTTGAGGACTCCAAGCATTGACTTATTTGCCTCTCAGTTGAACAAACAGTTAAACCGATACTGCTCCTGGAAACCTGACCCAGAGGCAGAATTTTTTTATGCGTTCTCTATCAGTTGGGCACAATTTGAATTGGTTTACATCTTCCCCCCATTTTCCCTGATTTCTAGATGCCTGCAGAAACTACGAGCAGAGCAAGCAAAAGGATGGCTGGTGGTACCACTGTGGCTGTCCCAGCCATGGATGGGGGCACTTCTCCGCATGCTTGTCAAGGAACCTTTGCTCATCACGAAAACGAACAACGTGCTAACTCATCCCTCTTCGGCAGAGAATCACCCCATCATGCAGCATACCAAGTTGATGGCTTGCCTGGTGTTCGGGAAAACCTGTGAAAACGAGGCAATTTGACTGAGGGTAAGGAAATCATCATGGCCTCCTGGAAGCCAGGAACCCAAAAGCAGTATCGTACCCATATTCGCAGATGGACACAATTTTGTTGTAGAGGGGACATCGATTCCCTTAATCCCTCTGTCAACCACATAATAAACTTTTTATCTGAAACCTTTCACAGAGGAGTGGGGTATGACTGCGTCAACACTGCCAGGGGGCCCTTTATTCACTCGGGATAGTGGTAGACGGCTGCAGGGCAAGCAACCTTCCCTTGGTCAACAGACTACTACGAGGGGTGTTTCATCTGAGACCACCAACAGGTATTCTGACACCTGGGACGTCATGCCAGTCTTGCAGCAGCTGAAGACCATGGCTCCCGCTCATAACCTCACTCTGAAACTAGCGATGCTTATGGCTCTTACACAGGCAGCCTGTGTCCAAAGTCTACACCTGCTAGTGCTAAAAGAAATTAGCATAGGGGAAGATTCCATTACCATGTGGTTAGGAGGTAACATCAAACAATGCCGGCCAAAATGTAACATTCAGTTTGTGAGATTTAGTGTCTATACCAGAGACACGAACCTCTGTGTATGTGACACTCTCAGATTGTACATTGCCAAAACAAAACAGTTAAGGGCTGTTGGACAAGAGGACGGTCAGTTGTTCATAAACTTTGTCAAGCCTTACAAACCTGTATCAAAGGACACAATAGCCAGATGGATCAGGACAATGCTGGATTTGTCGGGGGCGGACACTGCGAGGTACACGGCTGGCAGCATGCGACCAGCTGCAGCCTCAAGAAACCACGTTTGCCAGACATTATGATAAGGTAATTGCCCCCTGATGTGAATGAATTTCAAGAGGCAGTGTTAGGGTAACCTTGGGTGCACGTTGTTGGGAAATGTTTGGTTGCACAATGAAAGACCTTTTGTTCCCAGAGTTTTTCTTACCTCCTTCAGTCTGCACTTATCTAGATAACTTTGACTGTATTAAGCAAGCAATCATATGACAAGGTACGACACCCCCATGGCTTTAAAACCTCATGGGGAAGCGAAGCTTCAGCAGACAAGTGATTTGCTGACATAAAATTGACAGAGTACATGAGACTTACCGTAGGTCAGTTGAAATGTGCTTAAGATTTTACGAAGCAAATCACATCTGCTTGAAGCTAGCTTTCACATGCCCTCCTTTCCCTCCCCTTGCATCATTGTGTGCTTCATCCAATGTAAAGACATTTAGATTAAGGAGAGATTTACCTATCATGTGGAGTGTCGTACGCTTCAAAGTCTGACGTGTGGGGCAGGGAGGAGCTATCTCATGTGAAAGCTAGCTTCAAGTAGACGTGATTTGCTTCGTAAAATCTTACACACATTTCAACTGACCTACGGTAAGTCTCATGTACTCTGTCAATTTTGCTGTATAGTTCTGAAACTGTTGGGGACTTTGAGAGATCATAGAATGTTACAATATATGGCTTGTGTGAGATGGCAAGATTGTAGCAAGTGAGGAGATGGGACAGATGTGTATGTCAAGGAATTACAAGTGAGACTCGGACAGAAAAGACTTCGCTGGTTTGAGTATATAAGGAGGCCAAGAAAAGACGTCAAAGAGTTAGAAGTGAGACTAAGACAGGAAAGACTGCTGGTTTGAGTATGCAAGGAGGTCAAGAAAAGACTTTATAGCAAAAATGGTGGAAAATATAGAGGCAGATGGAAGCAGACCTATTTGAAGACCATAGAAGACATGGAGGAAGTGCATTCAGCTAGACACAGACCTGCTGGGAGTGAATGAGAAGCTTATGCAAAACAGGTGAGAAAGGAGAAGAGTCATCGCACATCCAGTCCCATTATGACGAGGAGAAAAAAAAAAAAAAAAAAAAAAAAAAAAAAAAAAAAAAAAAAAAAAAAGATAGAAGAAAAGAACATACTCAGTGAGGGGATATTATATATGTACCTTGTCTGGCAATCCCTGGAGTACATATGGTGGGGCTGTTCTCAGTCTTACTTCTGAAGCAAAACCAGTTTCCTGTAAATCAAGCACATAATATATGAAATTAGAAAAACAAATACAGTGGAACTTCAGTTCTTAATCTATTTATTCCTAAAAGCTGTTAGAAAACCTAAACTATTTTCCACATCGGAATCATTGTAAAAATTGGTTAATTCATTCTGAGATACTATAAGGCATCCCTATCTTAGCATTTTATGACAGACACTTCTACTGTTAAGATGGCTGCTTCACAATGTCTCTAGCTCAGAAATTATTCATCCAGGAGAGATGTATATTTGTACCTTGGTACAACACACCTACCTCCCTTTAATGAAATAAAGAAAAAAAGAAGACAAATCTACCAGCCAACTCAATTTGAGTCCCATGTGCTATGGATGGATTTGTAGCAACACTGGACCTGTACCTCTGCTTCAAGAACTAACCACTTTGTTTACATCAAAATGTAGCCTTTTTGGTTTTTGCCCTTGTTTTATGTGTTGTGCTTGAATTGTAGTTTTCAATAAAGATGCTGTCTAAAGGAGAAAGGTGAATAACAATTAGGGCACATCCACATGGTTGAACAGTGTCCGTCGGACAAACACTGTTACCAATTAGCAATGGGAAGCAGAAAGGCTCACTGATAATGTCAAAGCAACCACTAAGAAGTGTACCAAGGACATTACCCATTCATAGCATTGAAACTTCAGACACTGGTGGAATAGATGCTTGGAAGTATACGATGGTGCCAGGGACATGATGAACAAAACCATTTGGTTACTGTATTTTCGAAGTCTGTTGATTAATTCTCGACTGCCTTGTGAACATGGCTAGCCGCACATCCTTCAAGGAGTAAAGTTGCCATTGGGATAGAAGAGAGATTTTGTTGCTAATGAAATTATACCAGCAGAACCCATGCTTGTGGCATGTTAAGTCTGATGTTTCCAAAGATAGAAACAAACGTGTAGCAGTATATACTAAAATAATGGCAGAACTTCAGAGAAGTTGATTAACTACTAATGCTTCTGAAGTGAAGAAAAAAAACCCTATTCATGCAAAGTCAATACAAGAGAGAGAGCAACACAAACAGGAGGAATCAAAGAAGTCTGATTCATAACCCAATTATAGTTCATGTAAAATTGTTGCACTTTGTTTATGCAACCAGTCCTTCACCATTCCCTTCTTGTTACCTCCTTGTCTTCTCATAGTAGAACAATTATCATGCTGCAAAGTGCAATTTTCTTGATCTTGTTTTTCATTTTCTTGTGCACCATTGCAGCGATGTACAACACTAGGTGCTAGCAAAAACCATCTCACACAAGTTCACACACTGCACTGGTATGCCTGTGTGTTTCCAGCGGATGTCACCTTTGAACAATGTCTGCCAGTCTTTGCCTTGTGAGCAAGTTAAAAACAGTGCTATACTATCTCATCTGGTACCACTGTTTGTTGTCACATCTACTTCCAACATTTCAATGCTTATGACGTCATCCTGCTTCGCCTATGATATAGTAATAGTGTTTGTCTGATGGACTCTGTTTGACAATGTGGACATGCCCTTACACAGAATCTTGACCTGATCAAAGAGTTAGAAAGTGGTGTATAAAGAATACAGTGTTAGATAATAAATAAATTGGATATTCATATGTCAAAATCTAAACTTTTCTCATGTAATTGTGAGTAAAATGTAGTTAACACTAACCTCTTCTTTGGGGGTTAATACCTACTCATTCAAGGTTGCAGGATATCATGCAATATATATCAATTTTCAGTTGAAAAACGTGATTGTTGAGAAGAGGCATGAGGCCCTGCTGTTTTCATTTTAATGTCCACTTGATCTTGCTGTTACTGTTAGCATCCTAACTGAATAAGGTTAGGGTTTGTTAGGTTAGGATGATAGAAGAAAGAGTAAGATCAAGAGCATGGCATCCTTTACAACATGAATAGCAGGGCCAACCTTTCACTTTTGTTTTGCTTTAACAAGTTTTTGGAAGTTGACATGTATAAATTACACCTCCAGACAATTGGTTTCAATCACATTCATCAAGTTACCTAATCAAATGCTCATGTAGATTTCTCTCTCTGCTTCACCATGAGTACTAGAAAAATGCTAACCTTTGTTAATATTTTCCTTGCAATTTTTAGCATCACCTCATTTTTAATCTCTTCACGTTTGCTGTATGATCTCAAGCCAATCTCACATTACATTCATTACTGGCCTTCATCCTTCCATTTTTTTTCTATTAATAATTAATTCATCTGATACTAAATCACATTTCTGCACATTATCAGATATGGAATTTCTTCAATCTTTTCCTCTATTTATAGCTTTCATTGAACTTTATCCACACTAACACTTCAGCTTTTACTTTTATATAAATATAATATATTTCCTGCACTAATTTTGAATCATTATCATTTTTATCAGGTTTTACTTTTATAAAAATATGACTTACTTCCTGCACTGTTCCTGAGTCTGAGGACGGGGGAATGCGGTCACTTCCTGAGGAGGACACCGAGTCCCCACCTGTGGAACAGCCAGAAGAGTCTGCTGGGTCAGCCACTGATGTCCCGGAGTCTCCAGAGAAGTTGCGGTGTTGTCGTTCATTCCCAGGATCAATGAGCTGAAATAATTCACTCTTTTTAAACCTAAACTGAGCATCTTTAGTAAATAAATAAGATTATTATGAGCACAAATCTTTTTTTTTATTACATTATGGTACATACCACACTATAATTCATTATTCATACAGTAATAAAAGGTACTGTCAATTTAGTTACGTGTGTGTGTATACATTTATCTATCTATCTATCTATCTATCTATCTATCTATCTATCTATATACACACACACACACACAATATAGTGAGATTATTAATGATCCACTATTGCATTAGTAATTGTATACGCATCATGCAAAAATGTGTGAAAAATATAATACAGTATGTATTATTTTTACGTATTTACAATATTTACCTTAAAATTATATATATATATATATATATATATATATATATATATATATATATATATATATATATATATATATATATATATATATCCCTCTGTCTTGTTTAACACCAAGGTAACAACAATAATTTTCAATACACAAGTGTCAATAGTTAATTACTGTTGTTAAGGAACACTGAAATTTAAGTATTCCATCAAAAGTTAGTAGGAAAATACTACAGTGTTTTGACAGGCACAACAAGGCAACAAGAGACTGATGTGGGGATGACCTCTCATACTGTAGACTTCTTTTCCCTCAATTACACATTACTACTGTACATTATGCTGTTTGACCTGCCTAAGAGTTATAGTTTATCACAATCTATTTTCTGAAGAGTCCATCATATTTAGCTGAGAAAATAACAACATACAGAGCTTAACAGTGCTTCTACAAGGCAGTATATGTACAAAACATTACAGGAGATATGCAGTGCTTGGCAAGGCAGCAGTGGACAAATACCTTAAAAATTATACAGGAAAAGAAAAAAAAATATATCTTATGCATATTGCTGTATGTGTAGACATACGTATAAGCAAAAGCTTTTTCTCTAACATCATGAAGTTAATGCATATAATGGCAAATCTTTTGAGCATAAATAACGAGCCTAGGGCTAACTTCCTGTTCTTTGGAACAATACAACGTATCATGAGTCACAATGCTCAGTGTCATGTGAAATTTTTCTAGTTCACTAACTTGAAAATGTTTCACATGTAATAGTCTATTAGCTAAATAATAAAATGAAAAATTTTCTCTTCATGAAGAATGCTGTAATCTGATACTTCATACCAGGAATTTGAAATTTTACGAATAGTTGTTGCCCATGGTAGCTGGAGTAATGATAAATCAAGGAATCTCAATGAATAGAAGCAAGAAAGAAAAGGCAATAGATTGGCATTTATGATTACTTTCATTTTCAGTTATCATTTTTTTGTACCAGTTTTTTCAAATGTTAATTTATTAATTGCATATATATATATATATATATATATATATATATATATATATATATATATATATATATATAAAGAAGATTTCTATCAAACACCCAGGATGTGCAACACTCACAACATAGACAAATCTTCAAACCAAGGTCGGTCTAATCACATCACCTGGATTTCATTGCCATTATAATGATGTACTTTTTTTTTATTATTATTATTATTAATATTATTATTATTATTATTATTATTATTATTATTATTATCCAGTTTCCTCTAAATCTTTTTCATGTCACTCATTCCACTCTGTTCAGAACATGAAGGAAATCTTTAGACTAAATGCTAAAAAAAAGCCTTGTATATCATAACCAACACACATTTTTTAAAAAAGCAGTCACCATATTAACTGACTTCCTAGCAGAACTGTGTGCTTAGGTCTTAGGTAGCACTGCTAATTTTACATTGCTCATGGATAGCATCAGCACAATTTTTTTTTTTTTTTTTCATGTTCAATGCCTTTTCCATGAGAAAAAAAAATAAATATATACTTTTACTCTTGATCAAACACTAAGGAGGATAGCTGAAACACATCAAAGAGCAAACGCATCTTCATCATGTTATGATATAACTAAATGCAATATCTAATTTCACGAAAACAGTGAAGATACTTAATCATATCATAAACTATACAAAATATGTAAGTAATGATATTCTCTCTCTCTATATATATATATATATATATATATATATATATATATATATATATATATATATATATATATATATATATATATATATATATATATATATATATATATATATATATATATATATATATATATATATATATATATATATCAAATGCTCTTCCTAACTGATTAAAAGTGGTGTTATAAGATAGATCATGCTAAGCTGAGGCAGAATACTTCTCAGAACTTACAAGGAAAGTCTTCTGGTTGGGAATAGTGTGGAATGTTACAAATGGAAAGATTACACAACTGAAGAGATGGTAATGTATAAGACATGGTACTTTGAAATGTACTGCAACACATAAACTCTATATTCCTTGACTTGATGAAAAATGTTCATTTGAAATTATAACAATACTAAATACATATAGTAATATTAAATATCTTAATGTGCATCAAAATCAGTAACATATTATCTACAATGTGTAAATGTCATAAATATTCACTTAAAAATAATATTAGTGACAAATGAATATGACATTATTCAATACATTCAGGCTACACAAATCAACAATGAGGTACAGTACTTCAGTTGGAAAAAATGACAAGTTTGCAAGAGTATATCGTAGGAGGAGAAGTTATTACCAATAAAATTTATATTGCAAGTAAATTTTGAAGTGACAAGAAAGCAACTGAATTCATCTTTTATTTTTTTCTTAACAGATATCTAGTGACAATCACACTAATTTTAATAAATTCATATATCAACAACAGGATGACTCACAAATAGTATGGTCTTGTAGATCATCCATTGCATATGTGACCACCAGCTATAGCTGCTTATATCCCCCTGATAACTGTTTACAGTTTACAATCTTACTGACTAGTAAGGTCTTTCACACACACCACACCTGTTCTTCTTGGCCAAGAAGGAATATGGACTCATCAGTGAAAACCTTTGCATCTGAACTGGCACAAATCCCAGCCTACTAAGTGATAGGCACGGATGTAGCTACTGAGTTAGCATGGAGTGTGATTTTGTGGGATCCCTTTCAGCAATTTTAATAAGCAATCTTTTTCCCTTCAACTCATTATTTTCTGTTCGGTGTAACTGACACACACACACACACACACACACACACACACACACACACACACACACACACACACACACACACACACACACACACACACAATGATAATACATGAGATACTTCAACACTTACATCTTGCTTCTCTGAAGGTTTGAAAGATGATGAGTTCGTTGTTATAGCTTCTTTGCTTAATGACATATTTGCATACCACTTCTTTTTGCTCTTACTTGGAGACTGATTCTGTGGAGCCTGAAAGACATGAATAATATTTTGCTACACTCTTCAAACTTCATTATTTTTTACATATCCACAAACTCTTAGAACTATAGTAGCTATATATATATATCTATATATATATATATATATATATATATATATATATATATATATATATATATATATATATATATATATATATATATATATCACACACATGCACGCACACACCCACGCATACGCAAAGAGTGTGCATAGCTTTAAAAAAAAATTGGATAAGTGTAGATAAGGAGATGGGGCCACACGAGCATAAAGCCCAGGCCCTGTAAAACTACAACTAGGTAAATACACACACACACACACACAACTTTGAAAACATACTCACCAGGCCGATTGGCAAATTTGGCTTTATTTTTAGATTGCGCATGAATGTCTTGACTTGCCTGTTGAAAAGAAAAAAAAGGGCACATCAGATGACACATTTTCAAGTAATCACTACACTGAAATAACAAAATGGGTGCAATTTTCTAACTTGTTTCAAATTGAAATAACTCAAATAACCACTCACCAAAGTAAAAATAACCAAAGCTTTTGTCATGTTTTCATACTAATTGAAAACATAACACATTAATCCTTTACTAATTTTTGTGGCACTTCATATATGGCACATTAATCCATCTCTACAAGACAAACATGGCTTGGTACTTACTCCCATCCATAGGTGAATATGCCAAGGATAAACAGGGTGGTGATGATGCACAGGAAAACGATAGTCACGATGATCCCAATGCCCAAACCTGGTTCTGTAAGGAGAGATCATTAACCCTCTGAATCTGGCAGTCAAGTAATAACCCATCACAAGCCTCTAGTTTTATGTCACTGACTCACAATGAATAACTTCAACATTAAAGCGTTTACCCAGATTGTAAGGGTTAATACACTAGTCACATATTCAATACATTACATACTGATACACATTTCTATACTAATTAAGGATAGATTACCATACACTTGAGACTTTTATGTGGTAGGTACCCTATTTCCATTTTACATTTCCACTAAGATATTTCAATAATTTTTCATTCAATCCCATTTAGACATGTCTACAGTGTTTATTCATTATGTGACCAATAATGTAAAAAAAAAAAAAAAAAAAAGAAAAAACTGAGAAGAAAATATTACCCCTTTGCTTACCTCAATTAAAACAACACACTTTTTATTTATTTTTTTTTCAAGGCAATACTTTCTGAAATGTTGTCATCTGAATAATTTTAAATGCACACTGACTGTTAAAGGCAGAAGTGGTTTCCCCTTATCAAACATACTGACACTTAATAAATCCTTGACTTTCCAATATACTAACGAGAGAGAGAGAGAGAGAGAGAGAGAGAGAGAGCTACTTTGGCTTGTTATCTACGTATCATGAATCTACGTTGATACGTGATCTATTCTAGTGATGTTGCGATCTACGCGCCATGAACTTAGTTTGGTATGCGATCTACACTTTATATTATGATATACAAGAAAAATTATACTGACCATTGTTATCAAGACCAAGAAAACATTTGTCTTGATTTCGATAGAATGTCTGGTTAGACAATCTAGAGTTCGAGTGTCGAAGCTCCAGTCTCGACTCGACAAGATACACGTGGAAACAGCACACTTCATTCAGCCATAGACATCCGTCTCGATAGCTTTGGTATGTCATCTACAAGCTAGTTACTTAAATTCCAGAGATATCCTTGCTATCTAGTTTGTTATTTATATCTTAGAAATAGACCAATCCTTTACTTTTCTAATTCCTCATTATCTCCCGATATATTTACAGACAAAGAAGAGATCAATTATTCAGAGAGAAGTCGCTAAAGGTTCAATGATCCATGCCGACGAGTTGCCAGCTTAGGCTAATTTAAACCAACTCTGTTTTCGTCATTTATCTGTAAATCAGCAGCAGTATTACGTCGATCCTAACACCGGAGCACATACATAAGGAATTGAATGATCCGCCCTTGATGCTAAGATTCATATATAATTATGCGTGTGCTGCGGTGTACTGTGTGTATGCTCTAACACGTTTTACAATGAAATTTCAAAATCAAATATATATCGGTGTAGATACTTTCTCCTGTAGATAACAAGCCAGAGAGAGAGAGAGAGAGAGAGAGAGAGAGAGAGAGAGAGAGAGAGAGAGAGAGAGAGAATTCCAGAAGGTGAGTTCCGGTAGTTTTATAGCAGTACTGGATTAGTTGTGCTTGCTCCAACACTATATTACCAAGACCGCCGCGCCGCGCACACAGAGGACGGGAGCAGCAGCCACTGCCATCCGTCCCGCCATGGAATGGCGACGCGGCCGACGCGGCCGGAAAACCTTTGTGTCACGGCGATTACGAGATCCAAGAAGTCTGTGACAATGGTTCACTCGGAACGCAACTCCAAATAAAGGCAGGAACGGCCGCCAAATGCTCCCACATAAAGGTGGGGACGCTCACATTAACACAGGGAAAGGAGCAGAATTGAGAACACCTGTCACTATACACTATACAAAGGATAGGGTTGCGCAATAAACGCGTGCGCTTATTTCCTTGACAATCAATCTTGCTGTCACCAACCAAAGAATCTATGTTAACGTTCTCATGTCTTCAAGTTGCTATTTCATAATTTTTGTATGGTTTAAAAAAGTGATGAGATTACTTAGGGAAGCTTAAAAGAATATGCATTTAATTCCCCCTCCCCTTTTTTTTACACGTTTAATGAAATAGGGCTAATACTTTAGGCAAATCACTGGGATGTATAAAATGTCCAACGAAGAGACATTGTAGACTTAATAAATAAATGTGTGTATGTGTTTGTGGGGTGTCTATAACTTGCATTTACAAATTGCATAAAAAGAAATCAAAACAAGAGAAACTTCCTATAATGACAACAACAAAATAACACCGAAACAAGACTCTAATGACATTCTTTCATAACATTCATAAGCAAAGGCGCGAGAAGTCATCTGGAGCATGAGTGTGTCCGGGCGCTGGACAACACTTAGAGCTCACCGGGCAAGGTAATCACGCCTTTGAGGATCTTGGAGCGTCATAGTTCCCCGAATGAGACGACGGGAGACTGGAGGATTAAAGTGATGGCGCAAAATTCGGAATGACAGGATAAAATTTATTTCTTGCCACGAAACTCGATTGAACTATCCAAGTATTCATAGTCCCTCAGGCTCCGAGCTACTGAATGAGTTAGGTAGTCGCGCTGTGACGCAAAACATAGACATGGAGAACAAGGAGAAAAATGGGCATTACAAAATCAAAATAAAGATTGTTAATGCAGACACACGCATAAAAAAAAGTGAAAAATAGGCATTAGAAAACCACAATATATAATAAAATACTACTATTACCTACAGTCAAATGTGTATAAAAAAATAAAGTTTACAAACACTATTTCAAGTTTCAAAAGTTCGAGGCGTGGATGCACTATCAGACCCCGGGTAGGTGCCATCACTGCCATCCGTCAATTACAGCACAAGGGATGGTATTATTTGACGGAAGCAGGTGGCCATTGGACTTTTCCCGCCTCCACCGTGATGATACCGGAATGTAACTGTGATGTCACGCTAGGAAACTTTCCCCGAAGTTATTATAGTTGTTAATGCAGGTTCGTGTCAACTTCGAAAGGCTTCTGTGTATTCGTGATGGCGTGAGCACGATTCGCTGTCATGGGTTATGTACTCGTGCATGCACCGCTGCCTGTGGTGGGCGTCCTCTTCTATGGTATTATGCAAGTGTGTGTGTGTGTGTGTGTGTGTGTGTGTGTGTGTGTGTGTGTGTGTGTGTGTGTGTGTGTGTGTGTGTGTGTGTGTGTGTGTGTAATTTATCTAATAGTTTACCTTCATCAGCTCTCATAAACAAACAAAGAAATATTTTCACTTCATGAAAAAATAATTTAAAAATATAAGAAAATACGGGAAGCTGCAAGAATCCATCAGATCTAGACGTGGCCTGCCTATTTCTATCTACCATCCTCATCCATAGATTTGCCCCTTTTTTTCAAGTCCCCATAGTCACTCACATTAACAGCCTGAGAACGGGTTATTCTGTTCATCTACCAATCTATTGAAAATCAGTGCCATGCTTGTTATGGATCTAGAAGTAGCCGCAGAATTTTTTTTTTCTTTATATTGTATTTAGTTTTTCCTTTGGTAATGTAGCCAATACAGAGTAGTGTACTTAAATCAAACAATCAACTTGACATGAAGGTTCATCGATAACTCAAATTTACATGTATTCAAACGTGTATCACAAACCTTGTAGAGAAGCTGTGAGAAAGAAAAGTGTTTGGTGAAGATTAATTTATCAATCAACTAATTGATAATGAATCCTATCTGAAAATAATAATGAAAATGCACGTATTTATAGCCTTGAGTTTGGCGGGGGCGTCCCTTGACCAGGTGACCTCTCCAAAGTGTGTGACGCTGAGTGTTGCGGTCATGTTCGCTTTGACATGCGTGCGTGAGTAGCATGCATCTTTTTGGGCATGTTTCCGGCCTCACGCAACATGACCCCATTGGACCGTAACCACTATAACGGAGGACAATTTGCATACGCACTCTCTCTCTCTCTCTCTCTCTCTCTCTCTCTCTCTCTCTCTCTCTCTCTCTCTCTCTCTCTCTCTCTCCCGGCACATGAATAATCTCTTACATATCCGCACATAAATAACCAAGTAATTCAGATAATTCTTTCTAAAACCATGGGAAATACCTTTCTCCTCGGGCCACAACAGAGCGATGTCCTAACAAGTACTGGGAACTCGTTACGAGGGCCCGGCATTACAGCCTCACGAACACAGGAACTCCTCAATTGTCATCTTAACAACAACACAACGACCACCACCGTCCGCCCCGCCAAGGCCTCCCATTCAAGATAAAAGCGGGACGTTTGGCGCAGCAACCCATGTACAGAAATTCCATACGTGCAACCCTGTAGTTATTTTTATTATTTCTTCCTAGCAATGACACACTAAGGTTCTCTCAGTAGCACATGTGCGAAGGTATTAAATTCCATCACTATGCCGACGCTCAGCGAGACAAACGAAAGAACATCTAGTCCGCGGAACATGGTAGGTACATTCTTTTCAGTTTCGTCTTCCACGAACCTTGCCACACCCATGCAGCCATTACGGCCAATCATATCCCAGTGCTTCTGAGAACACTCATCTATGACCGCCATTTCTACTGTACTTAAATTGCAATCATCTTCACACGAGTCTCTCAATGGATACATATTATACGTACATACTAAGGAGCACGTTGGAAGTTTACGTAACGCAATGAAAGGGTAGAAAAAGAAAATTATAAATAAATTAATAACGTAAAACACATACACACTTGATAGAATTATAGCCGCTTTCAGACGAATCTATCAATGGGTACATGTATACCCAAGAACAATTCAAAGAACTGTCCGGGAAAAAGAAAGAGGCCAAACCAATAAATACGTTTGATTAAATTCTATGCATGTGAGCTACAGTACTTTTCATATACTGCAATTAATACCTGAGGAAAACACAGATGCAACGGAAATAAAGAGAAGCCTTGATAAACATCAGGAGGGAGTGACCAACGGCATCGTTAATGATTTCTATTTGATCCATGACGCGGAGCACACAACCAGGCAGAGACTACTCTTGGCTTGCCCATGTCACTGTCGTAATATTTGTTTTATCAGCTGTGGTGCATGATTAGCGTAAATTTAAGTAGCAGGTAAGGCAGGCAAAAAAATAAACAAAAGGCAAGAAAATAATTGTCAAAAGCCTATTCATCCTTCACATTGTAATAAAATTGTACTTATATAGTTACTACAGATACTGAACGTCTTTCAAGCACCCCTGGGTGTTGCCATTCTCATTCTATTTGAACGACAAAAAAAAAAAAAAAAAAAAAAAAAAAGCATATTCAGACGCAGATCAAACATCATTAAGATAGGTTACGATAAGACTGATAGAGATATTGCGCATTTAAAGTGCGAATGTCATTATCGTTTACCATTATGTATTTATTCATTTTTATATTTATTAATGGTTACGTAGAAAGAGCTTAAAAATGTTAACTTTATATAATATTTTTTGAACTGAGCAAACGGCATGGATAATGTGATCCTCTTAATTTTAAAGATCTTTACTTACTAATTTATGAATATTGATGATACGTATGACACAAATTATGAACGTTATAAGCACTTTAAGAACACGCTATCGTCCTGCATCACAATTTTCATACTGAAGGAATTTAACTGCAAGTGGAATCTGATGGAGTAATACAAGTAACAACAAAATACATATTTCAAACAAAGGTCTGATAATTTCTCGGTTCAAGTAAATGTCTGACAGTTTAACAGTTCAAGCGAGTCTCTGACAATCTTTAAGTTTCTAAGTTCAAGGAAGAGTCAGACAGCTTCCCATGCGAGTGTCTATCCGCTTTTTGTCCTTCAAAAGTCCGCTCATCACTCGCACAGACACACACTCCCTGGCGTCCTGAACTCCTATCACCACACGGACCGCCACGGACCTCAACATGTCGGACAAGAGTAATTTTAAGCTTGAACTGGTACAGATCATGGTATTTAGAGCAGCGAGAAGCACGTACGATGTGTGTGTGTGTGTGTGTGTGTGTGTGTGTGTGTGTGTGTGTGTGTGTGTGTGTGTGTAATTCACCTCGGTCGTCTGCTGGTCACCCAGCTAGTCTTCCCCATTACGGAGCGAGCTTAGAGCTCATAGACCGATCTTCGGGTAGGACTGAGACCACATCAACACACAACACACACCGGGAAAGCGAGGCCACAACCCCTCGAGTTACATCCCGTACCTGTTTACTGTTAGGTGAACAGGGGCCACACATTAAGAGGCTTGCCCATTTGCCTCGCCGCTTACCGGGACTCGAACCCGGCCCTCTCGATTGAGTCGAGCATGCTAACCACTACACTACGCGGTGTGTGTGTGTGTGTTTCACTGTTTGATCTGCTGCAGTCTCTGACGAGACAGCCAGACGTTACCCTACGGAACGAGCTCAGAGCTCATTATTTCCGATCTTCGGATAGGTCTGAGACCAGGCACACACCACACACCGGGACAACAAGGTCACAACTCCTCGATTTACATCCCGTACCTACTCACTGCTAGGTGAACAGGGCTACACGTGAAGGAGACACACCCAAATATCTCCACCGGCCCGGGAATCGAACCTCGGTCCTCTGGACAGAAGCCAGCGCTCTAACCACTGAGCTACCGGGCTGTGTGTGTGTGTGTGTGTGTGTGTGTGTGTGTGTGTGTGTGTGTGTGTGTGTGTTGTAAATAGCGAAACAATAAATAAATCACACACACACACACACACACACACACACACACACACACACACACACACACACACACACACACACACACACACGGTAGCTCAGTGGTTAGAGCGCTGGCTTCACAAGCCAGAGGACCGGGGTTCGATTCCCCGGCCGGGTGGAGATATTTGGGTGTGTCTTCTTTCACGTGTAGCCCTGTTCACCTAGCACTGAGTAGGTACGGGATGTAAATCGAGGAGTTGTGACCTTGTTGTCCCGGTGTGTGGTGTGTGCCTGGTCTGATCAGGCCTGTCCGAAGATCGGAAATAATGAGCTCTGAGCTCGTTCCGTAGGGTAACGTCTGGCTGTCTCGTCAGAGACTGCAGCAGATCAAACAGTGAAACACACACACACACACACACACACACACACACACACACACACACACACACACACACACACACACACTAAACCCTCCCCGCCTCCCCGTACATAAGAGCACAAAGACGACACAGCAACAACAACGGAAATAAAGGACGTTCTCTCGCTAAAATACCAGCCTGGTCATGCAGTGCGCTCGGAACCGCTAGTACGTACCCCGCCATCTGCCCTTACCCGCCGCCTCCTGCAACACAAACAAGAGGATTTCTCCGTAATGCTAAGGGCTTCTTGACCTTCACAGTATCAAGCCCCAAGGTCCGCCGAGAATGCGTAACGTCCACATCCACAAAACTCAAGAAAAGCCAGTGAGCGAGTTCCTGGGACTGACTGAAGAAAGAAGTCACTTCACACACTTTCTAAGAAGAATGGGAACGTGAATGTTCGCAGTGTTAGGAGTTACTTTTTTTTTCCCCCTTGCTACAGAGTGAAATGTCGGTTGAGTACAAGCTCTGGTCCTGAGGAAGACTTCTCTCAATAAATCTTCTAAGAAGGAGCCGAGCTTAGAATTTACTAGCAATGTGTCACAAACATTAAATTCATTATCTTGTCGATCGTACTCAAATTACTGAGTTTCAGTTTCATAATTCGCCATTCAGTTACCAGCCAGTATATACTTATCAGCGCCACGTGACTGTCTGGCGCTAAGTGCAATCAAGGAAACCATACAAAATTATGAGTTTCCACGAAACTGTTCACATTTTTTAAGAAACTATTGGTAAAAACTAAGAACAAATAAATAAACATGTATACAAGAATATGTACGTCGTTCCGACATAAAAAGAAAAGAAATATAGTAAATATATAGTCACGAAATTCATTGCAACAGCACATTTTTATCCCTCAGCTGGAAAATCCTAACAAAAAAAGGGGAAAAATGAATTTCAGTAATTCGTAAGCAACCCGCGACCCGGCCTTCCGAGAACACACACACACACACACACACACACACACACACATGGGCACACATTAAACAAACAGTAAAGTCTCAGTCAGGTATGCATAAAAATCTATCACAAATTCTATAACATCTCTCTCTCTCTCTCTCTCTCTCTCTCTCTCTCTCTCTCTCTCTCTCTCTCACACACACACGTTTTCTTAAGGATTATTCGACTGTTTGTTTATCGTCTATGATTTTTTTCCTTCTCTCACCATTCTTTCCTCTCCAGACGAGCGTGACCATCATTCCTATCTTCATCTTTCCTCCTACCAGTGAGCGAGAAGCTTTCCTAGAAGTCCCTATGCGGCTGTCATCTTTCTTACCAACAATGACGGACACTAAGAAGAAAGGCTTTTGGCAAATAATAATAACAAAATACCCACATAGGGATGACGGCAGGTTAGATGAGTGGAGTGGACACAGGCTTGAGGAACAGTGAAGTGGTACTGTAATGTGTCCCAATTAAGGATGAGAAAAAAAGGAACAAAGGAAGAGCGAAGGACAAAACGTCTGCAACCCTCATTCAGTGAGTGTCCTAAATCCTAATGGGAATACGAGGTCTCTCTCTCTCTCTCTCTCTCTCTCTCTCTCTCTCTCTCTCTCTCTCTCTCTCTTTTCAACATACACAAAAAATTGGTGCCGGGCACGAATATAATTCAATACTATACACACCAGCAGCTACAATAACAATAATAATATTGGTAACAATAATAATAATACTAACAATAACAATAAATGATAATAATAATAAGTAGTAGTAGTAGTAGTAGTAGTAGTAGTAGTAGTAGTAGTAGTAGTAGTAGTAGTAGTAGTAGTAGTAGTAGTAGTAATAATAATAATAATAATAATAATAATAATAATAATAATAATAATAATAATAATAATATTAACAAAAGACTGTACTTGACTAATTAAAACAACGAATTCAAAGTAAAGCTTGTTGTAAATCAGAGCCATTAACGAAGATCATTAATTAAATGTGTAAGCGACGCCAGGAAAACACGAGGAGTATTTTCCTGGAACATCTGATCCTCACAGTAACACAATAAAAGTAAAGAAAAATATCAACGTATCAAAATATCAAATGACTGACTTCATAGTATCGCATCCAACGTCAGGTCAAGAGAATGCAGACGCTTCAAGAGTTCTACCATTGATTGATGTAATATCAGATGATTCGGAATCAAAATGAATAAATAAAAAAGTATTAAGCATTTTTAAGCTCAATTTACAAGGACATGAAAACATAAGAAAAGCTGCCGGAAGTCGTTAGGCCAACACATGACAATTTTCTTTTCTTTTTTTGTTCCCTTAGGCCAGTGACCATCATAAAAAAAAAAAAAAAAAAAAATCTATCATTATTATCCATAAATTTTGATAATCTTTGCAAAGCTTGATCACCTGATCACTGAGTCTGTTCCTTTCATCCACTGTTCTATTTGTGAAAAATATATTTTATATTTCTTGTTTTAAATCTAACTTTACTAAGCTTGAACCCGTTATTTCTTTTATCTTCATAAGTGACCCTGGGGAATCTATCCTTGTCTCAAGACTGCAGTATCTGTAACACTAAAGGAGCTTGTACTTCGCCCATACATGAAAGACTACAAGCAGCCACTTAGACCACGACAAAATTATTTTTGTCTCCAATTTAAACCTGAATGTTGTCATTATGGACTCTCCATGCATCATAAAAAAAATAATAATAAATAAATAAAAAATAGTATACAGATATTTCCTCATTTAGATTTACTTTGCATCTGGTACAGAAAGGATATAAAAGTGTTCAAATTTGGGACACGTTTCCAAGAATAAGAGTCACTTGTTTAGTGTGGATTTCATATGAGGAAAATTAAGAATGCATCGACTTAGTTTCACGCTTTCACCACGAAGTGTTAAAAGGGAGGGAGATTCCTCTTCACCAAATCCTTGCACAATTAACAAAACAAAAAACAAAACAAAACAAAACAAAACAAAACAAAACAAAAACAAAACATCCACACACACACACACACTATATATATACATATATATATATATATATATATATATATATATATATATATATATATATATATATATATATATATATATATATAAAGTAGCTGTAATGTTATTGAATGACCCATCACTAACTTTGAGCTATAAGTCTTTAAAAAATATTTATTCTTTATTAACTTCATACGACTAATATATCATTATCGAAATACATCCGCACTGTGTAATCAGCATGCACGCGTATCTTACAGACATCATGCGTACACATAATAATTATTACAAATCATCTCAAAAAGGACCTTTAACACCTTCCCTTACTTTCTTACGCTCTTATGGCATACTGAGGTTTTCAAGGATGTTTATACGATTCTAGTGATTGTATAATGATACTGCATGCGTGTCTGAGACAGACAAAGCAGAAAACACCTATAAGCAAACGAAGGGATAGACGTGATGGTGGAAGAACGAAAGGTAGATCCGAGGTGAACGAACCTGGAAACTATAATGTTCTATTCCAAGAAACTACCCATCCTTTATCATCCCAGTAACACAGCGCGTGGCCTAAAGGAAGATGAACAATATTCAATACTGTACATCATACCTCAGTGTAACACAAGCATGAACATTCTGCAGTTTCCTTCTCTCCCCCATAAAGATACTCCATTTCACTCCTCAACTATTATATCCTCGCACTCTCACCACATTTGATTCATATATCCACTTCCTCTTAAGGATATCCCACTCACTTTTAATCTATCCCTCCACTTTCACACCATCCCTCTCGTTCAATATCTCCACCTTTCTTTAACTCCACTCCTACTCCCCAGCTCCCTCTCACTCTCACATTCCCTACGCGATAATGACTTCTTTTCTCTCAGTTTCTCCATCACTTACTGCCCAGCACAGATCCCGCCCGCACTTCACTATCACTTCTTAAAATGGATCGCATCTCTGACGACTTCCCCGTAAGAGGTAAAGTAAGAAGCAGCGGTAAGACGAGATGCAACCAGAAGGGCCGCTCGGGGAATAGTGCCTATGCCCCCCTCTCCCCCTCTCTCTCACACACACACACACACACACACACACACACACACACACACACACACACACACACACACACACACTAAAGCGGTATTTCAGCACGGCTCCATTAATCTAACAGGAGTTTATAAGGTGTCAACTGGTCCATTCATTAATGTCACTTTTTTTTCCCCTTCTTATACGCTTCTTAAAGGAATATTCTCTCTCTCTCTCTCTCTCTCTCTCTCTCTCTCTCTCTCTCTCTCTCTCTCTCTCTCTCCGAATCGCTTCCCTGATCAAAGCCACTCCTTTTGCCAGCCACTTTTGCACGAAAGATTTGTGGTGAGACAACTTCCAGGAATGAAGCACTTAAAAATCATCAATACAAATACCAGTTGCAAGCGCTTACACAATTATTTATACATTTCTAGCACTCTTGAGAAGTCGACGCGTCAAATCTATGTAAGGTTTAAAAGTTATGCATATTAAGTCGTCGTGGGGGGATATCATCTTTAGAATAGGTGATCTTTCAGCCAAGACAGGGATCAGCTGAAGGTGATAGTTGGATTAAAACAAACGCCGATTTTACGGACTTCAGGAATGGTAAAAGGGAGGGGTATAAATAAACATGAAAAAACGGAGAGAGAGAGAGAGAGAGAGAGAGAGAGAGAGAGAGAGAGAGAGAGAGAGAGAGAGAGAGAGAGAGAGAGAGAGAGAGATTGTATGAGTGAGAAAAACTTGACCTAACATAGCTTTAAATGGACCTAATTCTAACATTTCCTTTTACGCGCAGCAATAGTTCACTGACTTCTTCCTGCAGTAATGTGTAGACTCAACGAGACTACACGAACTGAAATCAAGAGTTATGAAGCACGAAGAAGAAGGGTTAGCCATGATCACTTAATTGGCGAGAAGAGGAGGAGGTAGAGGAAAAAAAAATATATATCGACGTTTAAAAAGCAATTCATGAAGGGTAAGGAGATAGATAAAATAATCTCAGTCTCAATCATAACTTTTTCCCTTGAAGTCTCCTTACATAAAAGGCAGAGAGAGAGAGAGAGAGAGAGAGAGAGAGAGAGAGAGAGAGAGAGAGAGAGAGAGAGAGAGAGAGAGAGAGAGAGAGAGAGAGAGAGAGAGAGAGAGAGAGAGAGGAGAGAGGAGAGGAGAGGGAGTTGGAGCATCCAATGGAACGTGGACGCGATGGGAAGAAATATTGCTTCCGAGAAAGTCACTTCAAGTATCAGACCATAAACCTTCAGGATACTCGTGCGAGGAGTCCTTTAGAGTCTCGCGAAGTAGAATGAAGAGAGAGAGAGAGAGAGAGAGAGAGAGAGAGAGAGAGAGAGAGAGAGAGAGAGAGAGAGAGAGAGAGAATCTTTCTTTCTTTTCACTCACTCACTCACTCACTCACTCACTCTCTCTCTCTCTCTCTCTCTCTCTCTCTCTCTCTCTCTCTCATACAGTATTACCGAGCGACCTCCACCGGCACGGAGCAGACAACCAAACCATACACCTGCCTGTTGCTCTGACAGCCCGCGCTGCAAGAGGTGCTGATAAGGTACGCAGGGTGTGCAGGGCGACAGAGAGAGAGAGAGAGAGAGAGAGAGAGAGAGAGAGAGAGAGAGAGAGAGAGAGAGAGAGAGAGAGAGAGGAGAGGAGAGGAGAGGAGAGGAGAGGAGAGAGAGAGAGAGAGAGAGAGAGAGAGAGAGAGAGAGAGAGAGAGAGAGAGAGAGAGAGAGAGAGAGAGAGAATGGAAAATGATGAGGAGCAGTGAAGGGAAGGAGAAAAGAACAAAGTACATGCGTGGTCCATATTTTCCTCTCCCATTTGCTGCGGGCGAACAGAGTAATTTTTCCTGCTGGCTATTTCAGATACTTCCAAGAAGCAGCGAAAGCACCTTAAGTGATGAGAGAGAGAGAGAGAGAGAGAGAGAGAGAGAGAGAGAGAGAGAGAGAGAGAGAGAGAGAGCGCCTTTGTGGTCTCCTAGGGTTATATTTGATGGACCCGCCTCAAGGCATTCCTGGAACAACTCTTGGGAGGACAGCATAAAAAAAAAAAAGAGCCAGCAACAAGGGTCGTCCTTACTCTAAACCAACATTCGTCCTCGCCTTGTCCTTGCTCCACTATATGAATGCACACTCTGAAGCATGTTTTCAATTCCATTAACAGTAAGTTACACAGAATTCAGTTTTACTATCTCTGTGTCTGTGATCAGTGTGTGTGTGTGTGTGTGTGTGTGTGTGTGTGTGTGTGTGTGTGTGTGTGTGTGTGTGTGTGTGTGTGTGTGTGTGTGTGTGTGTGTAATAGGAGCGCTTATTTATCTACTTGTTTATTCATTTATCTATCTATTCAATTCACTTTATCTATTTATTGACTTACCAATGTATTAATTAACAATCTTATTTTCTATCATCTGAAACCATGCAACAATAAAGTAAACTAACATTGCTTTTACAGATTGCTAAATCCTGCTATATACCAACTACATATTTTTCAAAATAAGAAAATTAAAGACGGGAAAAAAAAAGCAGTTGACATCAAGGAATAAGACGCCATAAAGAGAAGTTTCCAAGAACACCCAAACATCTCATTTGCTAAAGTATGCTTCTGCACAATATCAAAGAGCCGTAACTCGTCAGTTCGCGGAAAGGGAGCCACCTGAGGCTATAGAAATCTAGAGCCAGACGAATATGAGACACATAATGAAGACTGGATATGAGGGAGGGAGGGCAACACACATTCTGAGGTCTGTGCCATATACACCCCTTTCCTTCCTTCCTTCCTTCCTTCCGTGTAATCATGTAAACGTAAAAAATACCTAAAGGAGCAAGTGTATTTATTGTAAGATGAACGCAATGAGCGCTGCGTAACTAGACGTCGTCAAAAGGTTAATGAAGTTGTTCTAAGTATCGTTTGTTTTTACGGCTAACTCTTACCAGCATCGCGTCCGTGTGTGACATTTCAAATTCAAGCAAGATTTCCCGCATTCTGAATTGTTTATCTAACCCACATTCTGTACAACTCATAAACCAAAGAAGAGCAATGATGCTTCTTTCATATAAAAATAATAATAATAATAATAATGATAATAAACATAACAGCAACGATAAAAAAAAATGTATGCGTTTTTGTCTAAATGTAGTTTTATTTGATGACAAACAAAAGTGGACGAAAAAAATAATAATAATAACTTTATTATATATGCACTATCCGTTTAAAAGAAGTTTTGTTTAATGACTAAACGAAGTGGACGAAAAATTAAGCTCTTCGATATGTTTCATAAAGAGGAACGAATATCATTTGTCTCAAGACAAGGAAGACCATTACAGAGCGTTTTCATTCTAATTCGTTGCATCACAATAACTCGCTTTTTTAGGTCTTTGCGTCCAGTTTTCCAGATCTATTAGGGTAAGAACGAGATTCTTAGTTTTAGCATTTGGGAACCGTTACTTTGAATGCTTGTCTTTCCCAACCTCAAATAGCAGCCATCACGATTCGAACCCTCGCGCCTCTTGGAGCAACGAGCGAGTAAAACTGTAATCAAAGGGACCACATACAAAACGGACGTACTCGTAGTCAACAAACTACGGCGTCTTGAATTTTAAGAAATAGAAGGATTTTATTAGATTGATGGCGGCGCATTTCCTATCCAGTAGATGAAACAGTCTGGCAAGTATACCATACCTTCATGTTTCAAGGCTGGTTTGTGTTGACTCAGGAAAGTAAAACTTCTATCACCACCACCACCAACGGAGGAGGAGGAGGAGGAGGAGGAGGAGGAGGAGGAGGAGGAGGAGGAGGAGGAGGAGGAGGAGGAGGAGGAGGAGGAGGAAAAGGAAAAGGAAAAGGAAAAGAAAAAGAAAAGAAGAAGATGAAGAAGCTGGTAGTTATCAAAGAAAAAGAAAAATTAAGAAAGGAAGGAGGAAAGAATGGAAGAGAGAAACTATCAAACAAAAAACTAAAAACGATGGTGATAATGAAATAAAATCCCACAATAATGCTACGCACGCTATCCAAACTGAATATTTCATGTTGAGGTGAGCGTGATAACCGTTAACGTGACATTCCCGATAGTACCTACAAACACTGCTGACGACGACCAGGGTAGATGAAACGATAGCAAAGTCATGGTATTGGTGAGAGACCGTCGTTTTCTTTCAGTAGAGAATGAAGGTAATGACGTAAGATAATAGGACACACAGCGAGAGGAGAAAGGTCCATACTCGTAAACATTTGTCTCCAAAATACATTTTCACAGTGAACGTTACTGAAGTTTTTGATGGTGTTGCCATACTTTTGATGATACTTAACAAGGATTATTCACGGCCAATAAGAAAAAAAAAATCACCCATGAGAAACTACCTAGTAATCTCTGTAACCCTTGAAAAATACCTCATGAAAAGTCGTGTAAATAACATTAAAATGCAAATCACCGATACCAATGATCAGTACACCAGATAATCCGTAGACACACACACACAAAAAAAAAAAAAATAATAATAATAATAATAAATAAATAAATAAATAAATAAATACAAAAAAATAAATAAATAAACAAAAATAAATTCATTCATACATTCATTCATTTACAAAATAAATAAAGAAAAAAAAATTACCGGATTATGTATAGTGAACTATGCATACGTACAGTATGTACGTACTTACATTACAATACTCGACTACGTCAGACATAGAGAACATGACCAAGTTAGCGGTACAAATTTGCCCTCCACGTTCCAATAAGAGCGAAGCGAGGATGATGAATAATTAGTGATACGCAGAGAGAGAGAGAGAGAGAGAGTGTGTGTGTGTGTGTGTGTGTGTGTGTGTGTGTGTGTGTGTGTGTGTGCGCGCGCGCGCTAGTGAGTCTGGGAGCAAGTGGAGAGAGAGGGGGGAAGGGAGGGGTTGGAGAGGTCAGCCGCTCACAGAAACGCCTCACGCTTCAGTCCTCACGTCATTCAGTCCAGGGCGCGCGGAGCAGTTGGACGCAGGTTGTGATTCTCGTCAGTGAAGAAAACGAGTGCTCGAATTCTATGGCGCAGAAAATGTTTATTCTATTCATGACGGTGTTTGAAATCGTCTTCATGTTGGTTTGTTACGTTTACGCACTGTGCCAGAAGAAAATAATTTTTCAAGACTTGTAATAAAGTTATATTAATATGTGAAATGTTACACAGAAAATTAACGAAATACCAGTGTGAGCTCATAAAACAACTGAAAGTAATAATTCCTAACACGTAATCATAATGTGACCTTACTCCGTCCGTCCGTCGCTGCCAGAAGTAAGGTGCCAACCTCTACTGAAACTTTCGCTCCACGATGATCTTTAGAAATATCTACAAAAAGCCGCATTGTCGCTACCACCAGCCTTCTGCCCCAGCCCCGCCCCGCCAACAGGCCTTCAGACAAGTTCCCCGCCTACTAAACGAGTCCCCAGGCTTCCTAGAACAAGTGAAGAAAGGCTATTACTGCTTCCCGAGATACTTGGAACTCTTCTCAGAGTATTACCCTGAATATCTACCGCTATACAAAGACATATCTTACACGTCTTTAGTTTGTGATCAATTACTAATGAACTCCGGTTTTCTCATTGTCGAATGAAATATTGTTGATTTTGCTTTTAGTTACCGAAGGTGCTTTTACATAATAAAAAATATACCTGTAATTGAAGTTATAAATTAGCACGTCAGTAAATATTCACTTTCTGAGCAAAGTTACTTGTTCTTCAACATAGAAACATGCATAGGCTGATGTACTTATGTTACATAGCAGCATAACACATTAGTGGTCAATATTGTCATTGGTGGATTTAACTTACAACTGTCAAACTTATTTATAAATATACCACAACATTCTAAATATGTAATTCATACGTAGACTATTAAAAAGATTATGTAAATATTTCCGTGTGTGTGTATATATATATATATATATATATATATATATATATATATATATATATATATATATATATATATATATATATATATATAGTCTTTATAAACAGAAAACGATATAGTCATGGAAAGTAATTCATTCACTATTGTGAACTACAGTGTGTGTGTGTGTGTGTGTGCACCTCGGTCGCCTGCAGGTCACCTAGCCAGTCTTCCCCATTACGGAGAGCGCTCAGAGCTCATAGACCGATCTTCGGGTAGGACTGAGACCACATCAAAACACAACACACAACACACACCGGGAAAGCGAGGCCACAACCCCTCGAGTTACATCCCGTACCTATTTACTGCTAAGTGAACAGGGGCCACACATTAAGAGGCTTGCCCATTTGCCTCGCCGTTTACCGGGACTCGAACCCGGCCCTCTAGATTGTGAGTCGAGCGTGCTAACCACTACACTACGGTGTGTGTGTGTGTGTGTGTGTGTGTGTAGTAATGATAATGATAATGATGATGATGATGATGATAATGATGATGATAATAATAATGATAATCGCGATGCAATAATAGTAATCAAATTACTGAGTATATTGCTGCAGCTAACTTCATTATGTTTAACTAATTAAGGATGATAAAAGATGTCTAAGATGTTTGAATCAGGCTAATATATACAATATGAATAAATAAATAACTTTTAGTATGTAAAACTATCGTAGCCTGTAGTTTCTCAGCCTCTCTATATGCCATTATTGCTGTGACCTTTGCCTTTATATCAGATCAGCCACCTGAGATCGATGCTTGAATGGTGTGCGCATCTAACACACACACAATGGGAAACATGATAGTTGTACTTGTTTGACTTTCGAGAAGCTTTCTCCTCCAAGCTTGATATACAGTAGTTATACCTGAAGCCTTTAATGCATGCTTGTTAATTCAACTTCATGGAGCAGAACATGGAATGATTGTCTAAATTGTGGTTTTCTGGTGTTATTATTATTATTATGATAACCAATATTATTGTCACTACTACTACTATTACTATTATCATTATTATCATTATTAATGCAATTGTCATAATATATAATCATGGACATGGAATAATTATAAAAAATGTGGATTTGTATTATCATTATTACTATTATTATTATGATAATAACATATATTATTGTTATTAATAATAATAATAATAATAACAATAATAATAATACATTATTATCATTATTGCAATTGTCATAATATAATTATATGTAATTAAAATAATGATTATTACTATTATCAATTTGAGTGGGGGAAAGTGGTTCTACTACACTCTAGATTATTAATTATTATTATTATTATTATTATTATTGTTATTATTATTATTATCATTTTTTTATCATACCTAGTATTTCTATTAAAACAATAATGCTTTTCATTATTATTATCATTATTATTTATTAATCTTGAATGTCATAGTGAAAAGATGCAGGCAACTAATATAATGTAGTAATTACTAATAAACTGCACCAGAATTGTTTCCCCATATGTGGCACATTGTACTGAGCATGTTCATTTTGGATAGTACAGATCATCTTATTCCAGTCTGGTAAATTCCTACTTCCTCAATTGTTTCTTATTAGCTTTCATTTACATATACAAACAAATTCATAATATATTTTTGCATATGTGGCATATTTGCCACATATTGTTAAAAATTTTCAGTATTTCTTATTTTTCATCTTCAACTAAGGAAGATTAGACCATCAAATTCCTTACCAATTAACAGCTCCTCATAAGGGAAGCTAATTCAAAGATCATTACTTGTATATGCCATTGTATTAAATTTATGAACTAAATAAAATTTGACATTGTGAAATTACTGGTATTATTGATATCACAGCCTGATAAACCAATATATCTGCCAATGCCTGCGCAGTAGACAGACTTCCACGTTCAGAAAATGCAGGCGAGTGACAAGGGTAAGTTAGAGAAAGATTCATAATTCCAGCAGTTTGTATGATACAAATGCACATGACACATGAAATGAAGAACACATTGTATACTGATATGTCATGGAAATATGGAGTTCTGATTCCATACACCTTAATGTGTCTATTGTCTATTCATCATACTATTACTTACAATGAAAAATATGCTCTGAAGTTTGTACAAGTTATCGTTCCACTGTAATGACCCGAACATAGAAACTCCACAAGCACAGGATATACCTATTGCTTGGATGGCAATTTGCTGGATTCCCAACATGTCATCTTTCATCCAAAATTCAGATTTGCCTTAGCTTCCAGACCAATTGCTCAGCATTTCAATATACTGAGGGTATTCTGGTCATGCCATGGTTTGAGGCAGTACAACTGGGGAATGCTTTATTTTATTTTATTGATGTTTTCAATAACAAATAACACAGACTAAAATTTCAGTTCCACAAAACCTTAATATTTTCAATGTGGCTTAATGATATCTTTGTGATATCACTCCTACTTTCATTCACGGATCATATCATATAGCAATGAAAAGTTTATGTAACTGAGCTATAATCAAATTGATTCTGAAACAAGTTTTAGTAATGCCTTAATAATTCATACCAGATATCTAATCAAATAATAACATGAACAAGTTCATGATCACTCTAAATCTGTCCACTAAATGCAGTGTGGCATGGAGTAATGGTAACTTACACCTATGGCAATAATACACTAATGCACACCAAAATCTTCTTTCATGGGATAATGGATTACAACTAGTAAGGATATGCCCCATAAGGGTTATTGTTGCCCAAAACAAAGTTGTGTTACACCTTTTTTTTGTTTGCAATGGTTATTCTATGGGGTATTTTCACGGTGTAGTGCAGGGGTTCTCAACTTTTTTCTCTTTAAGAATCCCTTGAGTTATAAGACCATCTACCCGAACCCCCAGGTCTCATGACATCGAACGGAATGTTAATTTGGTGACTGACACTAACTCAATATACAATGGTACTGCAAAGTATATTATTAGATTAGCCATCTAAGTACCCCTGGATATCTTCTTGTGAACTCCTGGAGGTTTGCAAACCCTAGGTTGAGAAGCCCCTGGTGTAGTGGAAACTTGAATCTTTACTAATGGAAGGAGGCCCTCTCATCCACATTTGGAACATGGAGGTGGAGGTTAAAAAAGGAGATGTTCTTGAATAACTTTTCATGAATTGGAAAAACAATAAAAATAATATAAATATGTAAAGAAAAGCATCATTATGGAAAATATGTAAAGGAACTTCAAGTTAAGAATCTAAGAAGAAAATCCTAAAGGATGCCTCCTTCAAACCAAAATGAAAAGCATCATTCTAGCTCTACTAGTGTTTGTGTATTAACCATATAGTACATGTGTTTACCTTTGAACATGATTTTCTCACATATGTTTTATCTTTAGTGAGAGTTAGCCTTACTCCACAAAATGCAAAAATGCATTTTCTTCGCTACCGCTTTGAATCTAGAAAATAACTATCATAATGTCATAGTTTTGCCAACCTTCAAAGTAGTAACATTCTACACACACAATAATTTCACGTACATCACTAAGTCATTTGTGGATTAGGATGAAATGAAATATAACTGGAAGCACATTACTCCAACCCCATATGATTCAGGTGTTTCTAAGCCAAGAGTGTTGCAGATATCAGATTAAAGATGTGTAGTTTCTTTAATAATAACTTTGTATTGAGAAGCATCAAACTTAGTGAGTAAATAGTTAAGTCTCAAGGGAAGTTCCTCAGTAAAGAATAAAAAAAAAAAAAAAAAAAATCCAATAATCATGACAGTACCATACACTCAAATAACTAACATCATAGCATGGAAATATATGTATCATCAAAAGTATGCTTCAATAATTGAGAGGAAGCAAAATGACAGCTTTAACTAAGTCCACCATTGACAATATGATACACAAAAAGAAAGAAAAAAAAGATATAGATATCAAAATCATATATGTAAATACCAACAAATAAAAAAGATGTAAGTTAAAATGACCACCAATAGAATGTTTTTTGATTCTGAGCTAACTGTGTCACTTTCTGTGAAAGTATACAACTATACTGAGAAACACAATCAACAGAATGTAACATAATAAAAGGCTGCTGACCCATTCACTGTGCCCAACATGAGAACAGAACCTCTACACCAAGCTCAGAACCTTTCGTATATTTCTACACAGAGAATATAAGACATATATTACATATATTAAATATGCAAAATTCTTATTAGAAAATCAACACAGGACATACTCATAATGAATTAGGATGAAAGTTAGCCTGTAGGTGTGTCACATTGAAAGAATCTGTAACCTCTACAAAGTTCAGTAAAGAACCTTATCTATATATTATTACTGTAATATACTGGTTTTCTTAAGTTTATATTTCCTTCTAGTAATCAGTACAACATCTAATTTTAATTCACAACTACTGATGACATTTAAAAATATCTGCAAGTCAAAGCAGCCAAAGTATTTTATCCTCTAGAACAGAGCATAAATTGCTACATTAAATCTAACACTGAAACATTATAGAATTCATTACTTAAGAACTAAAGCCAAGATTTTTATCATCTACACTAACTCATATAGTAAAACTACACACTTTAGTGACTCCAGTTTCTTGTTGATCTAACATAAATAATATTCAATTCTTCCAATCTCTGCTTTTGTGTTGAAACAATGATTTTCAACAGAAAACAGTAAAGCTACAATAAGCTTTTAATATCATTATATAAAATCATATGATATTTAATTAGTAAATATACTGTTTTTGTCAGTAAGTCAAATGTAGCATTCTGATGTAGCAACAGAACAGTTCAGATCAACTGAAATCCACTTGGGTCCTGGTGATCATCTTTAACTGATATGTTGTTAGACCTATATTTCCATGATTATCAACAATTCTAATCTCTGGTGAGAACCTCTCATGGACAATCTATTCCAACTTTAAATTAATTTCTCTGTTCCTATGATGGTCTGGGGCAGAAATGATATTCCGTAATTCCAAGTATTTCCTATCTGGACAATATGTCACTTGTCATATGGCTTAAAATGTAATTCATGGTTTTCAGTGGCTAATTCTTTACCATGCTAGGTTCATTTTCATTACAATACATAAAAGTTACCAGCATATTTTCAGCACTTCATGACCATGAGAAAGGAAAAGCTTCTCTTTTCTTCTTGGATGAAGATTTTTCATATTACCATAAAATTAGCGAGTGAAACCATGATCATATATCGCAAATACTATTATATAAGACGATTCTCTTAATAGTCTTACTCTAACATTGCTGCACTTTTAAGATACCTTCAGATATTTCATTCATCAGCACGATTCTCTATTCCCTGATTCACTACAGATTCTATAATTGGAGTAAGCTCTCTTTCATGATGGCCCTCCACATTATTTAAAGGTAAATCATTAGGTCCATTTAGTACATTTACATTAATTTTATGTCTACCTTGCATGAAATATGAAAGGTATAACTGATTCCTTTGAGATATACGGGAAATAATGATAGGCACCACTGTGATATCTCTTCGTGAACGACTTCCATTCATGTCACCTGATTCACTGGCATTAAAGGTTGTGTTATTAGTCTGTGCTGAGCTCACATCACTAATATTGATGAAATCAAATCCTGAAGGCTCAGAAAGTTTATCAGTATTGCTTTCAGAACTATTCATAAAAATTGGAATATTTGGCTCATTGGTAATACTTGCTGTAAAAAAGCTTCCATTTTCTCCATCAAATGAAGTGTCATTATTAGCAGAATCCTCTGGCTGATAATTATGAGATTCATATTTTGATGACAAAGCAGAAGTTGACGATTGGTTTTGCATGGAATCAACAAAAACTCGGACTCTCAGATCAAGCTTGTTCTGTGAGTTGTTATCAATAACTGGAGGGCTAAGTGTTGTGAAGTTTGAATTCTCATTTAAGTCAATATGATTAAATGAAGTATTATGATTAAGAGCCAGATGTGTGTGATTACTCTCATTTAAATCAGACATATCTTGTTGATAAAGATCTTCATTATCAATTAAACCCACAGAATTTGTTGGAGGATCATTACCTTTTATTTCATGGACAATATTCTGAGATTCCAACTCAGTTTCTGCTTCATTATCATTCTGAACAGGAAAATTGATATTATGAAGTAAATTGAAAAAATTTGCTTTGCCTTTGATTTTCAATTCAAAATTTTCATTAGTAGTATTCAATAAAACTTCAACATCCTTAGCTTTCATAAGCTGAAGAAGTAGACCTGATATCTGATGACTACTTCCATCACTTATTGCTCTGTGCTTACTAGAGCCAAACTCATTCTGATCAGAGATAATAGAAGGTTCTCTACCAGTGATTGGAGATTCTCTGTAAGTGGTTTGAGCTTCTCCATCAGCTGTAGTATAGTTTCTATCAGAAGTTGGAGGTTCTCTACCAGAAATCTCATATGTATCAAGAGATACAGGTTTTCTATGATGGTAATTATTCTGTAACTCTAAATTATCTGAGTTTACAATATTTGAAGTAACTGGATCTGTTGGATTTAACAATCTGAACTGCAAATAATTTTGTTCCTCTGAAGGAATCCATCCGATTTTCTGTGACTGTTTCTGCAAATAATTAATGCTACCATGATGCGGTTCACTCTGAACACTCACTCTATCACTAAACTGAGAGTGCTGCTGTCCATTCCTCATGGTAAACCCTACCTGCTGGATGTTCAAATCATCTACAGATATTTGTTCACTAAACCTGTGTTCAGAAGTATACTGGTAGTCTTCATGACTATAACCTGATAAATAGAAATAACTTGACCTTGGTATATTGGCACTTTCAATTTCATTACTCACTGCATTCAATCTTGGATTCCGATTGCTGCCAGAAGCCGTGAAAGTTTCAGAATTTTCCATACGGTTGTCTTTTCTATTGTACTGATTACTCATAAAAAGTACAGATATGATATAGCTACCTTGGCAAGGGCTAGGAATCTTCCAATCCTCTTGAGGTCCAGTCAAACGTTGATTTTCTTCATCTGTGTTCACAGCACGTAACTTGACTGGGATGTATCCCTGATCTACTGGGCATGTTATATTGAGATCTCTTATGGGGACAGCAGAAATATCTGAAATCAATGAGAAATTCTACATTATAAGAGTGTTTTTTGCCTTGTCCTGGCTATCTGCTCTACGTATTTCTGGTGGACACCTTTGATAAATGTTTGAATGCAAATATGTATATATATATAAATGTAACCACTTCTAAACATTAATATCAATCCATTTTATAAGTTTATTTCCACACTATACAATATAGAAAGAGTATAAACCTACATTATCAGTTTTACCTTACACACTATACAAAGTT
>NC_059297.1:11206910-11254410 GCF_017591435.1 Portunus trituberculatus
AATAGACCACACCTATAGGAATGTTATTTGTGACAGATTTGGCAGAAGGGCTGGACAGAGCTTGGAGAGCTGCACTGAAAGTAGTGATGCAATGACTCTAGTAATGAAAGTATTAAATACATTGTTATTTGGCCTTTGGTCTTCCCATGTTCTGTTTTTGACTTGTTTCATTTACCTTCTCAGTAACAGAGTCCTATGCAGCTTTTTAGTGCTCACTGACCATAAGGAGAGAGGGACATATGCAGTATTCCCAAACCTCTCCACATAAAGCATCTGACATTAAAGCTGGCTGACCTACCATGACTGCTTCATGAAACAAACCTATCACATTGATCTACCCTGCCTGCTCCATGAAACAAACCTATCAAGTCAGTCTACTTTGACTGCACCTTTAATTTTTTTTTTTCTTTTATTAATTTACAAGATGCACACTCAGTATTTCAAGATAAAGATAATCAAAGAAACTGGTAATCATAACTTTTTCCCACTCTTATCTAAATAACAATGTGATAGCTATTATGGAATGATAATGATGAGAATACAAGATACTTACTTGGAGAACATTGTCTTTTACATAAGATGGGACACTTGGCAACCCCTTCACTTTATACCAGATATCATACATGGCTATATCTCCATTCTGTTGTGGTTCTGGTGGAGGATTCCAGGATAAATAGATCCATGTTTTGCCTTTGCTGACCACAGTGATGTTTTGAGGAGCAGCACTTGGTTCTGGAATCAAGATACACTAATAAGTAACCATAAGTAACCAAAGTATGAAGTAGAAACAATATTTGCAATAATCAACATTTGACTTGATTTCTTTTGGATAAATATTAAGAAAATTTAAGGCAAAAAAAAAAAAAAACATACTGGCAGGTTTAGTCTTCACACGAACATTGCGACTCCACTTTCCAAGACCAAGTTCCTCAGATATGGTGGCAATACTAAAGCTGTAGTCTCTGTATGCATGAAGGTTCCTCACTGTATATTGAACTGTACTTTCTCCATCCACTTTTATGAACTTCTCTGAAAAGACAAAAAATAGGTACATATTTAATACACACACAGAGACACACATTATATATATATATATATATATATATATATATATATATATATATATATATATATATATATATATATATATATATATATATATATATACAAAAAACAAAGTGTGGTGCAAGGTACAGTCAGAACTTTCATATTTCCATTGTATAGTGGTATGCTTCCTTCAAAACCATTTCAACGATGCATTTTTAATGCTGCTTATTTTTTCAAGAAATTGCCAAATACTACACTAATACAAGTGGAATGAGATAATAACAACAAGAAAACAGAATGCATAACCTCCTTCTTTGAGAGTTCTATGCAGAATGAATTAATGTATGAATCATACTCTGAGATCAGAGAAATTCATTTACAATCAAGAAAAGATTAACCAAGAGTCTTTGCTGAAAAAAAAAAAAAAGTCAAAATAGGAATTTTAGTGCATTCACTATACCAAACTGATCTCAGCTAAATGATGAATGACCCAAGAGTAATTAGTACAACTAACTTTAAAAGATAAAGTCTGAATTATGGGTACTAACCAGGTTCAGCACATTTCTCTGCAAGTTTTTCAAGAACACAGTACGAAATGTTGAAGGCAATTGGTTGTGCAGCTTGAGCCTTACATTCAAGATCCCATTTCAACTTTACTTCTGATGAAAGCCTGAAAGATAAAACAGTGCATGCATCACTCTACAACTTGAAGAAGCATCTTTATAAATTTTTGAAATTGTCAATATTTAGGTCCTGAAGCTCTTCATGCCAAATCCTGATGAAATTCTTTAACATTCACAAAAATCAACTCTAAAAGTTCTAAAAGCTGAAACATTGTACAGCAAAGCAAAATTTTCAACTTTATTATGATTATTGTTAAATTTAAGCCATGACAAAAATTCAAACTTACACATTTGTATAATTGAATTCATCTATTGCAGGCTGTTGTTCACCGTGAGTGGCAATGCAGCCACTCCATTTAATTCCGCTGGATGAATTGTGGGTGTTGACAGAAATCCCAAATATATGGCGAGATGAAGGATCGTAGCCAGTAAGACTTTTCACACCTAAGGCTGGGTCACTGATGATCTCCCATCTTAATTTATTCTGTGGGATTCAATTTAACTGTTGACTATTGTGTATGATTATATTATTTGTATTGTTATTGAAAAATCAGTCTCATAATGCAAAATGGCTGTTAATTCTTTAAACTAAATAAATAAATAAATAAATGTTCTTTATTTCAAGCCTAAGTATATTTACAAAAATTCATGCTGTATATGTTATTTCAAAAAGCCAAGCACTGACCTGACAACGGTTTTCATAATCTGTTTGTTTACACCAATATAGAGTTACTGTTTCTATATTGGTGTTTGCAAGGGTCACCTCAGGAATTTGCCACCTTGCCATGTAAGTTGTGGTATCATTCCCTGAATAAGCAATAACCTTGAAGTAGTCTGGGACATCTAGCAAGGATGCTTTATTAGGCACAATCACCACTGACTTCACATTTGGATCTTCAGGAAGACCATGATCATTCATAGGTGTAATCTCAACCCTGGAAAATATATAAGAATTTTTGATGAAACATCATTATTTTTGACAAAAATTGTTAGTGTACTTCCCGAACCCTTACAACATTTCACATACCTACAATAACAACAATTAATTTCTAGCTTATTCCCTTAGAGACAACAGTGGAAAAATTAGGTAAAGATATAATATAGGGGAAAGTAGAGGAAGGCTTTGTATAGCAAGAGATGGAGGACTTTCTGTCATGGCCACATTTCAAGAAGTCTGTTTTTATTTACCTTATCCTTATAATGTAATATTTATACACTTCCAGATTTTCACCAATTCAGACAATACAAATTGAGACAACTTGGAAGAATATCTTAATACTCACCTGTAAGTTATGGTATTTTCCAAGCTCCTAAACTTTATAAAACCACGTTCAGTGCTCTGTGGATTGCGCAAACGCCTGAAACAGAATCAAATAGTAAACATCTATGCATATATATATATTCCCAAAGCTTAAGCCTATAATGCAAAAAAATGGATAAAAATCAAATAGAAAATGAAAATTCACTAAACTCAGACATCTATAATCAATACATTTATTGCTGAGAGGGTTGGAAATTCTAAATTAGAATGAATCCTATGAACATACTCAAGTAAGTAAATTTCCTCAACATGCAACACATTCTCAGCTAACATATCTAAAGGAAGTAGATGTATGTACAAATAATTTCTAAAAATACAGAAATCACATGCTACCATTTCAAAAGATAGTAAGAGAACAATTAAACCTCCATTTCATTCACAAGCATTTGTCATTTTGGTAGAAGTAGCTCTTTGGTTAGCCTAATGAACAATGTCCAGATCCATCTACTAAGGAAAAATTATAATTTTCTTGAATTTTTCAAATTAATCTGGAGATAAAAAATTATGTTGCACATCCAATGGGGTATTTATGAAGCTTAATTCCAAGATGGCTCAACAAGTTGAAGGACAACCGAGCCAAAAATTATTCTATCCTTACCGTGATTCATCTATGGTTATAAAAGCAGTTATGTGTCAAAGTAACTTTATGTACAAGTTGGACAATGAAAAAGAAAGCTTCAGAAGAAAAATACAAAATAAGAGAAGACATTCCTCTCTTTGAAGTAATTCCATGAAAAATGAAGGTAAAGTTGGCAAAAACTGGCACTCTCATCTTATCCTTTTTGGCATTTATAAACAGTACAAATGCAATATCAGCACTGTCAGGTCTCTCTAGATATCATATTCACATTAGACTATGGTAAATAAATATGTGTTTTAAGAGTCAACTTCTCTTTTGGCAGAAATTTAGTGTCAATAATATTGATGAGTTTCAAAGCAGGTACCTGAGCCCAGAAACTGTCCGTCATTGGAGATCAGATATGACTCATATTTGTTTGGATTTCATCGGAGGAGGACGTCTGACCTCATCCTATTGGTGATGGATGTACTAAGCCCCATGGAGCACCGTGTTCAACAGCTCCCATTGATAGTACTGTGATCCATCCTTTCAGGATTATATTATTGCAGATTACCCACATCGAACAGAAATATTGCCAGCTTACCTCGTTTTGGCTAAATGGCTGCATGTCCAGATTCAACCCTCCCACTCTCCACCTTGTAAACACTCTTTACAGCAGGTCTTGGATAAGAGACAGCCTTCTGATAAATCTTCAGTGGCAAAATTTGACCCACTTTGATATTCATCAAAATAATTGAAAATAGAGACTAATACACTCTAAACAAGTACTTCTCTAGCTGAATAATACACATTGATTATGCTAAACGGGTGAATAATGCAATATTAGTTTAATTTTAATTATAATAGTAAAATCAAATGTGAATATAATTGCCAGATGTTAACCATTCTAGCTATGGTTTCAAGAAATATATCACGGTAAACAATCTCCAATGTGCTACTGAGACGTTATTTCATTACTTCACTTAATGATGCCCTATAGCTTCATAGTTAAGTACATAAAAAAAGGCAATAGTAAATGTTTTGGTTGGCTTGAGTGTCCCTTAGCTCTGCAGTGACATCTGGTGGCCACTGATTTCATATATACCCCATTGATTCTTTATTCCATCTTAAACCACTTGAACAGCGGCTGCTTACTGCCAATCACCCAACAGCTTACTTCCTTTCCCCCACCTCCCACCAAAAAGTAACATGCTTCTTGATTAACAACTCATGTGCTATACTCAGAACCCTTCTGGACATTCCATTCATTTAATATAAAAAAGTGTTTTACATATGAAGTAGCTAAAACAACAAGACTCTTAACATACCTCCCATTGCTGTCATCAAACATCTGCACTTCATAGGTAAAGTTTGGCCCATTTTCCTCCAAGGGATCAACTGTCTGCCAGTTGATGTAGACATCCCGTTGTAGTTTGTTTTCTTCAATCTCAAACATCCCTGGGGTGGTTAGGGGAGCGACCATTGGTCCTGGAGGTAAAATAATAATAATCCCCAAGTGAGAAATGAAGAGCTGCTAAATACATCTATAATACCAATGTAACAGTGAACTAGCATTTTCATTCCTTCATCCCTTTCTCTGAAAAGTTTTGGAGAAGGAGTCAATCTAGTGTGTGTGTGTGTGTGTGTGTGTGTGTGTGTGTGTGTGTGTGTGTGTGTGTGTGTGTGTTTCACTGTTTGATCTGCTGCAGTCTCTGACGAGACAGCCAGACGTTACCCTACGGAACGAGCTCAGAGCTCATTATTTCCGATCTTTGGATAGGCCTGAGACCAGGCACACACCACACACCGGGACAACAAGGTCACAACTCCTCAATTTACATCCCGTACCTACTCACTGCTAGGTGAACAGGGGCTACACGTGAAAGGAGACCCGGCCGGAGAATCGAACCCCGGTTCTCTGGCTTATGAAGCCAGCGCTGTAACCACTGTGTGTGTGTGTGTGTGTGTGTGTGTGTGTGTGTGTGTGTGTGTGTGTGTGTGTGTGTGTGTGTGTGTGTGTGTGTAATTCACTGTTTGATTCACTGTTTGATCTGCTGCAGTCTCTGACGAGACAGCCAGACATTATCCTACAGAACAAGCTCAGAGCTCATTATTTCCGATCTTGGGATAGGTCTGAGACCAGGCACACACCACACACTGGGACAACAAGGTCACAACTCCTCGATTTACATCAAGTACCTACTCACTGCTAGGTGAACAGGGGCTACACGTGAAAGGAGACACACCCAAGTATCTCCACCCGGCCGGGGAATCGAACCCAGGTCATCTGGCTTGTGAAGCCAGTGCTCTAACCACTGAGGTACCGGGCCGTGTGTGTGTGTGTGTGTGTGTGTGTGTGTGTGTGTGTGTAATTCACTGTTTGATCTGCTGCAGTCTCTGACGAGACAGCCAGACGTTACCCTACGGAACGAGCTCAGAGCTCATTATTTCCGATCTTGGGATAGGTCTGAGACCAGGCACACACCACACACCAGGACAACAAGGTCACAACTCCTCGATTTACATCCCGTACCTACTCACTGCTAGGTGAACAGGGCTACGTCAAAGGAGACACACCCAAATATCTCCACCCGGCCGGGGAATCGAACCCCGGTCATCTGGCTTGTGAAGCCAGCGCTCTAACCACTGAGCTACCGGGCCGTGTGTGTGTGTGTGTGTGTGTGTGTGTGTGTGTGTGTGTGTGTGTGTGTGTGTGTGTGTGTGTGTGTGTGTGTGTGTGTGTGTGTGTATTTCCCCAGTTGTATATTACAGGGTTTGAGCAGGTCTCATAGTGACCTGTCTCCATATCTACATTTATCCAACTTTTCCTTAAATTTGTTCCTCAGCCACTGACTTTTCATAGTCTTCTTTGAGTGTCCTATTGTTTGTTTATCTCCATCCTCTGTCAGTGATACCAGGTCTTGTCCATTTATCTTTTTCATAAAGTTTACTAACTTATACATCGATATTAGGTCTCCTCTTTCCCATCTATCCTTCAAAGTTGGTAGTTCCATTTCCTTCAGTCTTTCTTCAGAGGGAAGATCCTTTATTTCTGGGAATATTTTTGTTGTGGTTCTTTGGATTCTTTCTGCCTGTAAGGTGACCATACCACTGCTGCATATTTTAGCCTAGGTCTTATCATAGTGGTTATGATCTTTTCCATCATATTCTTATCCATGTAATTGAACACCACGCTGATATTGGTCAGTGTTTTGTATGTTGAAGCAAATAACCCATTTATGTGTCTTTCTGGAGTCAGGGTGTCATGTATAATCAGTCCTTTTCATTATAATCTCTTCTCCCATTCTATATTCCCACATAGGTCTTCTATTACTTTTACCCATTTCCATTACATTGCACTTCCTGTTATTAAATTCTAATTTTCACTTAAGCTCCATTCCCAGATGTTGTCAATATCTTTCTGCAATTCCATACAGTCACTGATGTTCCTTATTACTCTCAAAAGTCCTGCATCATCTGCAAACTAGTTGTGTTCCTCCCACAAAAGCATAAACAGTAAAATTAATGGTAGAATGCTAAATGTTTTTAGATGAGTATCTAACTTCTAACTTACGAGTGGATTTTGTCCTCTTAACCACAAGAGCTGGCTCAGACCACATTTCTTCTCGGATTGGGCCCGTCCCAGTGTGTAGGCGCACACAGAACTCATACTCAACGAAGGGCTTAAGGTCACTTATAGTCCTATTGAAGGTCTTCCTGTTAAATCGTTTGGGAGCATATTCCCACGTATCAATCTGAAATAAATTGAACACCAATAAGCAAAGAATGAAAGAAAACCCATTGATAATAAATGTCCAGCAAAAACACATTGCATATTATATACATATAACAATTATAGAAATTCATTGTTGAACTAATCTTACCACTTTCCAAGGACTGTAGTCATCTATATTTCTGAATGGCTTTATTCTGTACTTGATTTCTTGGGTGACTTTCCCATCAGTAAACACATCAATTGGGTGTGGGAGATTCCATTTCAAGATTACTTCCCGAGGTCCAAGGGCATCAACCTTAAAGTTGCTTGCCTTCCCAGGTATAACTGCAAAACACACATAAATCTGAATTAATATATCATGACTATATGAATCAGCATAATAATAAAAAATGATAATGTTACCATCATTCACTTAGAAGACAGATTCCTTAAAAATCTACATATTTTCTTGAGCTGGAGCTTTGGTTCCTAGACCAGAGAGAGAGAGAGAGAGAGAGAGAGAGAGAGAGAGAGAGAGAGAGAGAGAGAGAGAGAGAGAGAGAGAGAGAGAGAGAGAGAGAGAGAGAGAGAGAGAGAGAGAGAGAGAGAGAGAGAGAGAGAGAGAGAGAGAGAGAGAGAGAGAGAGAGAGAGAGAGAGAGAGAGAAAACAATCAATTGGTAAGCCATATTGATAGAATTTTCAGAGAGACATATAACTTGCTAAGGAATATTGGATTAGCATTTTACTATATGGACAAAGAAATGATGGTGAAATTGATAAGTACTATAATAAGACCCAGATTGGAATGTGCAGGAGTTGTGTGGACCCCCCATAAAAAGAAACACATAAGAAAGTTGGACAGACTACAAAAAATGGCTACAAGAATGGTTCCAAAATTTAAAGGGATGACATATGAGGAGAGACTAAAGGTTATGGATCTACCAATCCTGGAACAGAGAAGGGAGAGAGGGGATCTGATACAAGTTTATAAATTGATTAACAGAATGGATCAAGTGGATAATGAGAAACTGATCCTGAGAGAAGAATATGACATTAAAAGCACAAGATCGTAAAGCAAAAAACTGAGGAAGGGAAGATGTCTGAGAGATGTTAAAAAATATAGTTTCCCACAAAGATGTGTTGAGACTTGGAACAGTTTGAGTGAGGAAGTGGTGTCAGCAAAGAGTGTGCATAGCTTTAAAGAAAAATTGGATAAGTGTAGATATGGAGACGGGGCCACACGAGCGTAAAGCCCAGGCCATGTAAAACTACAACTAGGTAAATACACACACAAACACAGGAGTAAAAGAAGCTTGTACCTGTTTATAGAGTTCAGAATAAAATACATGCTTGGTAGAATGCTAGATGCATACAAGCTAAAAGGGCAAAAGATAAAGCCTGGAAGAAACTCATAAAGTAGGGAAATGACTATAACAGATGGCAGTACAAAGATGTCAGAAATGAATACAGTAAGTCCTCGTTATCGGTACATATGCGTTCTTGAAAACATTACCGCAAATCAAAATTACCGTATGCCGAACCCATTATAACATGTAATAATAGATGTGTTCCAGCATAACGAAAGTCACCCCTACAGACATGAAAATACATAAAAATAGTCATATAAAATAATGTAAAGTACTGCACAAAAGAAATAAACAAAATGTTTTCATTTGCCTTTCACTTGCCACGTATTCTATCAGATGAAGTCCCTCCTGAAGCTAAGGGACAGTAGGGATTTCAGCCCTTACTCATCTTCCATTGAGTGGGCAGACGAGCCTCTGCTTTGCTGATCCATTGTATTCTCCTCAACTTCTTTTATAGCCCCATGATTCTTTGACACCGTCCAGACTGTCGACTGAACTAGGCCCAAGTTTTGACTTATGGCAGACATAACTTCTCCCTGCTCTTTCCTCTTCAAAATATCTAATTTAACCTGCAATGTCAGACTACTTCTCTTTCGCTTTGCCTTTTCAACTCCAGCAGTGTCTGCAGAATGTTTTGGGGCCATTATGGGTGCGTCACTGTGCATTGTGATAATAATATCCACAAAAAACACGCCATAAGGATTTCACTTATGTTCAGTGGGAAATGTGGGGAGAGACTGATTGTTGTGGTGGCCAGCAGGTACCTGGTGGCGCTACGGTGTAAACAAAACACGAGCGGATAACGTATCTATGAATTTTTCTTACCGTAAATAGAATCAAAGGCAGTAATTACCAAACACTGTAACTGAATTTACCAGATAATGAAGTACTGTATAAGGGACTTACTGTATATCAAAGTAAAGAGAGAGGAAGAAAGAAATTTCGAGAAAGATGTAGTGAATAAAAGCAAAGATGAACCCAAACTGTTCCAGAATACAGAGTAAAAAGAGAGCAAACACATATGGCATAATGCTGTATGTGCTAAAGCTAAAAAGTGTAAGGATGCAACTTGGAAAAAATTAAGGAAGCAACGAAAGGAAATAAATAGAAAGGCACAAAACGAATACATTAGGATAAGGGAGGAGAAAATTTTTGAAAAGGATGTAGTGAAAAGATATGAAGAGAAACCCAAGCATTTCTTATAAGTATATAAATGGAAAAATGATAAAGAGTGATCATCACCACGTTAATTTAAGGAAATTAGGATATATGAGACAACAGAAATGAGTGAACTTATGAATGCGAGCTATCAATCAGTATTTAATGAAGAGGGAAATTTCATAGAACCATACAATTAAGTGACACAGGAAGGATTAAGAAACGTTGTGGTACACAGAAAATTAGTAAATTATTAAAAAAGGTGAATGTAAGAAAGGCATATACATGGGATATTTGGTGCAACATACAAGATGTTAACAAATATTAGGATATTTGGGATATCTGACTACACATACAAGATGTTAACATATATAATGAAAAAGAGCTTAACCACTATGATTAAACCCAGACTGGAATACAGAGCAGTGGTGTGTTCTCCATATATATACCCACATATGAAAAAGATATAAGGAAGTTGGAAAGAATGTAGAAGATAGTTACAAAGATGATACCAAAGCTGAATGACCTAACCTATGAAGAAAGATGAAGGAAATGAGATTGCAAACTTTACAGCAACCAACCTACATATATCTAAAGAAAAGCAGGATAAAAATAGATATGGAGGTATGACATTATGAACCCGGCTCAAACACTGTAGTGTACAACTAAGTATGCACAACTATGTACATACACACACACACACACACATACACATACACATACACACACACACACACACACTAAAAAGACAAGCACATCTACTTACCACTGGCATAAAGATCTACATTATGCTTAAATTCAACAGGGTCTTGAGTAAGGTTGTTAATTGCTGAAAATATTATAGTCCAGTTTTGTCGTCCACTAACAAAATCTACTCCGTGCCAGAAACACCAGTTTTGTTGCCTTTCCCTCTGAGGACAGTCCCTGCAATTAAAACAAATACAATAAAACTTTGTCCTATAAGACCTAAGATCAAAAACAAATATTGCATATTAAAAATTCATTTCAACTTATATAACATCCTATTACATATGATTAATGAAATTACACATAGCTAACATGATTCTGCAAAAAAGAAAAAAAAAAAAAAAAAAAAAGAAATAGAAATTAGACAATGATACAGTCAAAGAAAAATCAATACGTACTACTCATACTGTGATACCTCAGATTTTGGATACCTCAGATGAAATACACAATTCCCTAAAAACCACATATTGGTTGAAACACATGATGACAAGTGACGAAGATGGTGCTGCCCTTACTTTAATTTATCCATTTGCAAGCTAATAGGCAATAATACCTGTGGCAACTGTGGTCACCAATTAGTACTTATGAATCTTTTGTTGAAGTATGACATTTACTTGACCACAGCTCTATATCAATGGCTAACATTTGAATTTGTTTGGGAATCTTCTGGACATTAGCCAAGCAATAAATGACGAACATTTTCATTAGTTCAAGTTAGCAAGCAGATACCATTTTTCATGACCAATATGTATGGTTCTTCTAAATCAATAGCAAATAACCCCTTAATACATCAATAAAGAATACTTCTGTTTATTAGGTATAACACTTAATAGATAAAATGTACACCATTGTACAGGCAACCCCCGCTTAACGATGGGGTTACGTTCCTAAAAAACCCTTCATTGAGCGAATTTTCGTTAAGCGAACCAATTATAACAAGTTTAACCCCTGACTTGAGCTTCCATTAAGATTAAACAAAGCGAGAGTGCATCATAGTACAGTAAAAGGTTTAACGAAAGTGAAAATTATGAAGTTAAACATTTAAGCAGTTTAATTTAAGACTAAGTCATTATAATTTACACTAACGTATGTATGTAAGTAACTTTATAATGTTGATGATCTTAAATTTATGAAGGGAGGGAGAGTAAAACGTGAAATACGGTAGCTGGCAACCTGTGGAATGTAAACAAAGGGCACATCATTGTACCGCATACAAAACTTATGTACCACATTTACCCAAGGCTTTCCATTTTATCCATTGCAGAGTCACGAGTTTAGGTGGTTCTTTTAGCTTGCAAGGAAGATACAGTCTCACCAGTCTTCTTAATAGAGTCTGCTGACTTGAAAATAGTAGAGACAGTAGATGGAGTCAAGCCATGGTGGGAAATAATGCTATTAGTTTTCTCGCCTCTCTCGTGTCTGGATAATATCCAGCTTCACTTCGAAAGTAAGAGACTTCCTGGTCTTCTTAGCAATGTTAGGCGACATTGCAGGGCGTTTGGTGGCATGTAGAGCGAGGGAAGACGAGCTCCTGCTTACGCTGTTATTATTTTGAACAAGGGGGAGTGAGTGGTGCACGTGTTGTCCACGAGAGGCGCTGGTGTATTCAAAAGCCTGTCGGCTTGCGTGATACAGGAGGTCTTTCAAACTTGGAAAAAATTACCTGGATAAAATTTTGTTAAAGCGAGTTTGGTGTTCGTTAAACAAGCAGATGGTAGTAAAAGGAAACCTTCGTTGTAGCCAAATTTTGTTATGTGAACCTTTGTTAAGCGGGGGTTGCCTATACTTATATTTCATGATCTTTATTGCATACTTTGGTTCATAGTACATTGCCATTCTGGACCAACACGTATAGAACTTTTGAAGCCCCTTCTTTCTCTGAACATCAACTTCTTTCAGTCTTTTCATGGCTAAAGCTAATATTTCTTTAATTATTTTCTTTATGCAGCCACAGAGGATAGTCTTCCTAGCAGCATATTGAGTGAATATGCAAATTCCTTCCTGATGCTCAGTGGATGTGACTGCCTATGTTTCAGTGTGATGAGTGTTACAACAGAATCAAACCTTATACAATGATCAATAAATCTTGAATGTCTTGTGGGAATCTTTCAATATACAGCAGTCTTAATTTATCAAGGGTAGGGTGGTGGATAGTAATGACAATGCAGAATATTTGTAATGATAAATAAATAACTTATCTATGTAAATGCCTTTCCATGTGCTGCTATACACAAACTTGTCCTATTTCAAAATGGTCAAAGTACCATTTTTTTTTCTAATAGTTAACATTATTTGATATCTTTTGCTGTATGAAGGGATTTATAGATTCAGAGTAAATGCAGTTATAGAAATTGCTGGACAGAAGAGTAAAAAAGTCAAACAAGGTCTACCACTCTCTGGTTACCACATACTGGTGGAAGCATATCACTTGTACAAAAGGAAGAATAATAGATAATATACATATCATCACTGATTCTTCCCACTTAATGGAGAATATTGTATATATACTTTTTTATATACTAAAAAAAAAAAAATAATAATAAAATAACAACCACTGTTAACAGTATTATAGTTATTTATGTGATTTTGAGGCACATTTAAATACATCAATTGATGTAACTTTGGGAAATGACTGACAAAACTCATAACCCATTAATTAGTCTATTGATTCAAGGGTCAGAGGTTGTAAGAAAATTATCTATGACAAACCTGATAAGCTAAAGCATATAACAGGCACAGGTAAGAAATGAAATTTTGATTCAATGTTAGGTACAATGTGATTTATTACTGAAGCCATCACTGATCAAGATATGCAACTTAATTTGAAATAGTGAAATTTATATGGAAACACTGTAATTTATGTTCATACTGAAATTAATTTTATTTACATATTTCTCTCTTTTTCTTTATGTGGGAAAGGCTCTGATCAAAAGGTAAAAAAAAAATGGGGAGTCAATTCCTGTGTCAATTCCTAAGTGATCAAACTAAAAAGGATAATTCAACTTTTAGATGGTAAGTGGGATCCTTCTCTCTTTTACTCTATATGGCTTCCCTCACTAAATGGTCTAAACCAGAGGTTCTTAACCTTCTTACTACCACACCCTCTCTAGAAATTTGTCCTTCCCTCCATGCCTCACCTGCATCTAGGAATAGAATTTCCTCCCAGATTTAAAAAAAAAAAAAAAAAAAAAAGGAGATACTTCAACATTTTTCATAAACTTCTCATCACTTCATCATGCTCTCATGAAGAGAATGACAAATATAATTAGAAAAATTCCTGCTTTTCCCAAAGGCTCGCCCCTCCCCAAGGAAATTATTGACGCCTTCCTAGAGTGGAAGTGTGTCCCCTAGAATAAGAACCACCAGTCTAAACAGCATCTTTTGATGAGTTATGTGCCACAATGTCCATTCAATACATTTTTTTTCTGGACAAATCATTTCTAAGCTAGAGATGTTGTGAAGCAGTCATCTTAGCAGTGGGAGCACCTGTCATAAACCACTAAGACAGGATGGAAGAGTCTGGGAATGGATTAATTCATTTTAAATTGATTCCTATGGGAAAAAAAACTTTGGTTTTCAAACATTTTGCTTTTTGAATAGAATGCAGGAATGAACTAATTTAAAAAACCAATGGTACACTGTACAAAATTTTCTTCTTATACCACATTATGGACTTTAATCTTGTATATATATATATATATATATATATATATATATATATATATATATATATATATATATATATATATATATATATATATATATATATATATATATATATATAAGATTTGACACTCAGTTACAAAGAATATTTTGACACAGATATACATTAAAAACTTAATAGTATTTCTGTAGGAACTGAGGCATACTGTACTGTATTTTTTTTTTATGCTTATGTCAACATGTATATAATATCAAATAAATTAAATTAAACTGAAAGCTACAGTAGAGGGAAAAAGAATTTGGTCATAAATTGTTTTGTGTGCTGACAATGCAGGAGAATTGGCTAAATGGTACAGGTTGCTCCTAAAAAAAAATCACATTAAAAGCAAAGCTATTTTCTCCTAGAAAGTTACTTCTCAAAACTATAATCAGTAATACATAAGAAATAGGAAACGAGACTTTAGAGTAATCCAAAGACAAAACTGTAAGTCTTAAAATCTATAATATTCACTTTACTTTGAGAATTGCAGGTGAAGAAGCCACAGCTGAGTTGGGTAGTGCTAGATGCAAAACCAACCATTTTGTTGAATGTACAATTCTAGTTCATTTATACGTAGGTATTTCTAATGTTTAAAAGTATCATCAAACAATATATAAGTTATGCAAAGGTGAAATAGAAAACATAAAAATATTCGGCATCCCTAGTCTGGAAGAGAAGAGATTAAGGAATCAAAATGTGATGGTAGCCACACTTCTATTCCTTGCATGTAAATTATATATATACATATATATATATATATATATATATATATATATATATATATATATATATATATATATATATATATATATATATATATATATATATTAAACAATTTGTTATTTCTTTCTCATTCTATAGGATAAATGAAAACTATATGAAAAATGCAAGCTGATAAGACCCCTTTCTCTGACAAAAGGTAACACTGTACAGGCCAACTAAGAAAACAGCACAGAGAAGATCCAATAACCAGCCATGAGAATGACAGACAGTTTACAAACATTCCTTCAATAAATCACACAAAACTCATACAAATTTTGTTAAATAGTTGTTTTAGATATATTATTATGAAATAGAATGATGTCCAACTTATCAGAAAGTGAAGAAAAATGTTAAATGAATGCACCCAATTGTCAGAAAGGACCAAAAACATGGAAGCAATATGTTGCAAAAGGGACCATGGACAGTGATGAGCATACATTAACAGACAAATATGAAGGTAACAGCACAAGTCAATGAGCCTTTAGTATTCAAAGTGCAAAATGTTATCAAAAGTATGGGAAAAGAATATGAAGATGTTTTCAACAGTACCCTAGAACTTTAGGTCATGAATGTCTTCCATCATGAGTAAATCAATTTTATAAACAAACTTTCCATTAAAAAATGTCTTGGGTAACAAATCATATTTTGGGTGATGAACACAAAACTTAGCAATAACTTGACCAACATACTGGGAATACTGGTAGGAGGATATTAAGCCTGACCAACAATAGCCAATGACACTGACAGCAGCAACCACCAAATTGGCATTATGTACCCTAATTTCACGCAAATCAGCATGTTGGAGTCCATTGGTTAATAAGTTGCTTTATCACAACCACAATAAGTATTAAAACTGTCATTATGAGGTAGGATGGTAGAGGGCAGGTCAGTCACACATAGCAAAGGATGAAGAGACTTCATCATGGACCAACTGTTATGCCCTAAAACCTGACCCAGAAGAGATACTTCAGCTATCTTGGATGCCTGTAAACCCCTCATATAGGGTACAGCTTAACCAGTGATAATGGTGATAGTACAAGAGATTACTGCATACCATTTGATGATATACATATGCTAAATATGATGGATAATTTGTGAAACATATGGCTTTTGTGGATTACACAGTGAACAGTGCAACTCACCTGCTTCTAAGTATAAAGTGTACCTAATACGGTAAGTAAATGACTAGAATTAGCTAGGGTTGTAAGTGAGATGCTCTGCACAAGGTCATACTGGCCCAAGGGATGCCTGGTGTGTCTGAGTGGTGGTAGTGCGTGAATGGAGGAGGTAAATATTTGGAGATTACATAAGTGTGCTCATTATTATGTAACTTGTCCTGAAACATGGTAAGTCTGATTATATGTAAAACACTCAGAACACTGGCTTTATTTTCTCATACTCAGCCCTGAGTTACCCCACTTCCTGTGCCTAGCAACACCATCCAACATCTGTGCAGCTAAATAACTTAAATAACTAAGACCATTTGAAACAACAAAATTGGAAAAAGGAATTGGTGGATTTTAGAGCCATAAAGGACCCAGCAGATAGTGTGACAACTATAGATTAGTAGTTTAAGCAATGGGATAGTTCTGTAGCTATAGTAGAACTCATCCGTAGCTACCCACAAGGTGTGGCTCCTCTTGGGTGCGACATTGCCACTGCTATACCAGTACCTTCTTCAAAGAAAACGGAGTGATGATCATTCTCTACTTCACTAAAATAAGTCACAAGAGACCCAAATACCTATGCAGCAATATAGTACATTAAATGCAATAAAGATTCTGGTTATATACATGAAAATGAGACAAATAATTTACATGTTTGTCAAATAAGTGCACATACGAGTAGAAACATGGAGTATTATATTGAGTGGTTCCTTGCTTGAGTTAAAGGTAAGAGTGTTGCCCGATTTGCTTTCTCTTGCAAGAAATATCTATTAAGGCGGAATATGAATTCCTTGGTCTGGCTGCGCAAGACAGTGTATGACGGGGAAGCATCAGGGGGTCTTTCCATGGTAGTGACCAGAGGAGGAGTGAAGCGACACGTGCATGGCGACCTGACTCACCCCCCCCCACCTCCCCAGGAATTTCCACCTGGGTCGTGAGTGGCAACGTCGCCTGACCTGACATGACACATCACCGTCCATGTATATGAACTAGCTTAATTTATTTTCGTATATGACAATTATTTATATCATCTACCACTTAATTAAGGATTCTGAATGTTCTGAGAACACTTTTTTGATAATGCTATGATTACAGGACAGTGAGTAGTTTGTTTTTATTGGAGATTTGGCATAGTCTCACGGCAGACATGGCCAACGCCCTATGGGTAGGTACGGATGAGTTTTAGTATAGTTACCAATTCTGCTTAGATGGGTCACAGCTTCAAACTTACAGACAGTGAACTTTTGTGGGTCATAGCCATCTCCTAAGTGTGGCCATGCTCAGAGATAGGGGGACAAGTAAATAGAGGCACATGTGTTCTGTTAATTATAATCTTGTAACAGTGAAATTTATAATTTTCTTCTTTTTTTATGTTATGGCCTATAGCACCTGTAGGTCTATTTGAAGAATATGGGAAGCACTGTCCAGCTTCCACTCATTAGCAGGGCAGGCAATTTTATTCATATAATGGTACCCATATTAGGGCCCATATCACCACCCAAGCACGTCTTTGTGTAAGGCAATTACACCTCCACCTAGAACCTGGGTATCATGGTGACATGTAGGTAATTTTAAACCACTAGACAAATGACGAAGTTTCAAGGCAGCACACGGTGGGATTTGAACCCACGCATGGATGTATGCCTGATTCCACACTTACCACCTTATCCCCTACACCACCATCTCCCAATTAGTCCAAATGGCATTTAAGAACAAAGGAACCCAGGCTTTCTCTGATAGACATGGATCCCAAACATCAAGAAATTAACAATTTGAAAGAACAGATGCTCGAACAACAGGCTGGCATGGATTAACAGCACAAGGGCATATGGTGGAACAATTATGGCAGAAACCACCAGTTCATGCTCCATTGGAGTGTCTGTGGCTTTAATTGTACAGCACAAGGGCATATGCTGGAATAATTATGGCAGAAACCACCAGTTCATGCTCCATTGGAGTGTCTGTGGCTTTAATTGTACAGCACAAGGGCATATGCTGGAACAATTATGGCAGAAACCACCAGTTCATGCTCCATTGGAGTGTCTGTGGTTTTAATTGTGTGTCTGATTATCAAGGATATATGAGTACTGAAGGTATAATTATCTTAGAAATATCAGATCACTATAGTAGAATTATGTCAAATAATACTCTATAGAGGTTTATGAGGCATTCGAGAGCTACATGAGTGACTTTAAGAACCCTCACTAAGCTCTTTGTGTGACAAGAGTTGAAATATAGGGTACTGTAAACAAAGTAAAACCATATGAAGGGAAAGAGCAATGGTTAACACAACCCCAAGAGCTGTTTATGCCAGAAGTGGAACTTTTACCATTGCACATAAGAGGATCACCCCCTTGGTTCATAGAAAAAGAAAACTTCTTTTTATTATGAAATGTGTGTGGATATTCATGTTTCATACCATATGAATTCTGTCATGTAACCTTAATATAAGACAATTTCGTAAGGGCAACATGACCACTCGTGCAAGGTATCATCTGGTAAACCTTTTAAAGTCACTTCAAAATCCAAAGGGAGATTGACTATGAAGATTTTACTATCTGAGGTTACATAATAAATGAAAGTGCTATTTCATTCTAATTTGTTTTGATAAGACTGTAAAGAATGTAAAATTCTTTATGTAAATTATGTTGATTGAGTTTTGAAACTCAGGTTGAGGAAGTACAGTTGTTTATTATCTAAACTGTGCTAAAATGCTTTTCCATGGAAGATGGCTGTGTAAAGTCCAAGTTAGTATATTGGTTAATGAGCCATTTTATCATGACCAAAATAAGTAATTAAACTGCATGCACATCAGTTCTCAGGTAAGACTGTTGAGGGTGAATGAATTTGTGAACAAAGTAGGACTGCTATGAAAGTTTAAATAAGCAGTCATCTAGGTTACAAGAAAGCATTAATGGATTTTACTTTGTTTCCTTTAAGGAAAAAAGTTTCATTTTAAGAACATTTCAGGTCACGAACGTCCTTCAGGAATTAAATCAATTCATGACCCAAGTTTCTGCTATACAACTGAGACTAAATACCTGCTGGTTGAGTTGAGACAAGATATCATGAAAAGCTGAGTGATAAGTTAGAAAAGGAAATCATTTCATTTAGCAAAATAACTTTAAAACATTGATATTTTTTAGGGTATTTCTGAAACAAATCAGCTCATAAAAATGGTATACCTATGTAGGACTTTATTTTCTTTAGTCACATGACTCAAAAATTTCTAACCCGAACCTTTAATTTGATGCATGTTAATAGGCACAAGAATAGGTAACTTATGATACTGATGTATTGTCTCTCCACTGTATAATGTAATAACTTGACCATAACCATGACTTAGTGACACAGGAATGAAAGTACACTCACATTAGGATTGTAAACTCATCTTTCTCAATCCCATACCACAGCAAAATTAACTCAAGCCTGTATTTTTTTTCTCTACTTGATTAACCGGATCTTTGGCTGAAAAAGATACCTATTCATATGTCTGAGAGTTCCAATAATAAATGTTTCACATCTACTCTTATTATACTCTGGAATGCAACGAAAACAAAAACAACAACAATAACATCAATAATAATTAATAATGATAATAATAACAATAATAATAATAATAATAATAATTATAATAATAATAATAATAATAATAATAATAATAAAAATAATAATAATAATAATAATAACAATCAAAATAATAGCCATAAATCATGTAGTTTCAAAAATCATCAGTAAAATGTTTCAGTTTTCAACAGCCAAAAATGCACAAAACAGGATAAAAATACTTAGTATAAGGTTACCACAAGGAGTGAAAGAGTACAGCTTAAAGCTGTCACACCAGTGGCCTGGATTGAAGCACTGGTCACCACACATACATCCAACTTAGTCCGGACTTAACAGAAGTCAGTGCCATTTACACTCAAAAAAAAGAATGTAAACACATGTAAAAAAAAAAAAAAATAGCATCAAACACAAATTTACAAACTTAACTTAAAACAGCTATGCAAGCGCATTTCAAAGCAATGCTGGCAGTTTGCTAAGAACAAGGCAAGATAAGCCATATATATATATATACATATATATATATATATATATATATATATATATATATATATATATATATATATATATATATATATATATATAGATAGATAGATAGATAGATAGATAGGGAACTAAAAATGATTCGTAGAAATCAAGATGCATTCTACAATAACTCATGCAACTACCAAGAATGTAATGTCATTCTCTTCAACAGCAGTGCATGCTTTTATCTAGTTTCTCTACTAAGCAATGACAGAACTCCAATAATTACACTATAAGAATATTTCATTACTCTACACAAGATACAAGGTATTAAGACTACTTTAGAGTCTAGTAATGAAGGCAAATTCAAAGAGCTCTAATAGCCATGGTGAGTAAGCAAGATGTGTCACACACACACACACACACACACACACACACACACACACACACACACACACACACACACACACACACACACACGTCTTAACTCCTTCCCTCAAACTAACTGTTTTCAGCTTTTTTCTCATTGTCAAAATCTCTAACTATCTTCTACCACCATTTTCATGCCAACTGTTCTTCTGAACTTGTTAACTGTATGAAGCGCTTTTCCTCCTCCCACATCCTCACGGCACAAACTTTTTTCTCTCTCTTCATCTCTCTAATGCAAGAGTTAACCAATATTCTCAATCATTCATTCAGTTCTCTGATAAATTCTGGAACTACCTGCCTGTTTCCATATTTCTACCTACCTATGACATGAACTTTTACTAGAGGGAGGTTTCAAGACATCTATCATGTCATTTTTTTGTTACTTCTCTCAACTCTGTTTAGGGACCTCCACTTCAGTGGGCCATTTATGTTGCATATTTGTTGCCCTTTGCCAGTGCCTCCCATATATATATATATATATATATATATATATATATATATATATATATATATATATATATATATATATATATATATATATATATATATATATATACATATATATGATTATGGTAATGCTTGATACAAAAACTGAAGTTTTGTCTAAGCTCCTCTGAGGACTATCATGGGTGATGCAGAACATACTCATGATGGGCCCGGATGTGAGCAGCTATGAGGTGAGTTGACACCTGGTGTGCAGTGTTTACTTTGGTTCTACAATACCAAGGTGTTGCAGTTCTAACTATCAGTTGCTGGTAATATCACCACAGTAAATATCCCTTATATCAGGGCTTGATAAGGCTATCACTGTCCTAAAGTATTTCCTAAATGTCCTTTTAAAGAAAGATGGATTCCATCCTGTGAAACCATATGAGAGCCATTTCCCTGGAGATAGTTCTTAGAAAAAGGCACTAGATACAGATATAGAGATAGTCAGATAGATATACGTACAGATAGAGAGATAGATAGATGGATGGTAAAGAAATAGATAAGGAAATAGAAAGATATACTAATGAACTAGCATACAAATATAGACAGAAAGATAAACCAAAAAAAGAGGCAGTCAGGTCCTGAATGGCACAAAACCAAATGATGCAATTAGATAATAATTTGATTTAAACTTAAACATGAGAATTAACAATACTCAATGAAAAAACTAAATCATATTATGTCCAGTTCACAAAGTATACCAATGCAGGGAAGACTTTACAAAATCAGCACTGAGCTGCCAATCACTTAATTTGTCTCGGATGCATTATTTACACTACTACACTCAGAGTAAAAATATTATGTCAACATTATGAAAATTAATTCATATATATACACAGTGACACATGCAGATTTTTATCTATCCAAGCTGTGTGTTCAGCATCTAAGTGAGTGGCTCAGCTGTGGAATCACTTCTAGTAAACTGAACTATATTGATTTCACAAATAAAATGTGTCTGAAGCCAGTCCATTCAAACTAAATATGGCAGAATCTTGAAAGCCATAAATGAATATTATATTTCATTATGAATGACCATGTTTGAATATTAGTTATCTAAATATACTTTAGCTTAAAAAAAGTCTAACATTTAAAAAGCCTCAGGTTATGACCTATTCACTAAATACACATTACTCCATAAATTATGTGTCAAATAGTACATACAGGTTTCCCTCGCTTTATGATTGGGTTACATTCCTGAAAACCAGATCAATTAATAAATGATCAAATAGCAAACTTAAGCTTCAATACAATTTAATCTAGTAGAGAGAATAACCTAGGCCTAACTTGTATTGAGAGATTGAGAACACTTTTCCATGCCACCTAAGGAAGTAGTGTTATAGGGTCATTATTTTTTTCATACAGTGGTTTCCCCTATAGGCCTATATCCACTGGCAAGAAGAGAAAAAATGAGCTTCAGTTAAGTTAGCAGGTGCCAATCAGCAGCGAGTCTGGTCATAAATCCACAGGCTTAAAAGTCTCTCGATTTCCTCCATTACTGGCTCCTTCTTCCTCATTAGCATTTTTGCCATTAGTGTAGAAACTGTTTCACGTGCTTTCTTCACACTCACTGATTGTTTGATGACAGTGGAGACAGTGGATTGGGAAACTTCAGGGTTCTAGCAATGAACTTGGCTCTCTACGTAGCTCCCTCAAGGTATTTAACAATTTCCAGTTTTTTCTCTAAAGACAAGCTTTTGCTTGGTCTTTTGTCCTTCAATTCACCAGCACTAAGTGTTGCAGGTTGCTTGGAAGACATCACACTTGTATCATTCATAATACCTAACAACAAATATGAATTTTAGCAAAACAAACACTGGCGACTAAACACAATTGAAAGACCTATTTTGATCTTGCTGCTACAGGTGGATCAAGATTACTACAGAGCCAGGCTTTTGGATTGGCAGGTCCTGTAGAGGACAAACAAAAGATAAGCAGAAAAAGAGCAATATCATGTTCACTAATTATCCCTATATCTAATAGGAATGAATTTTAATAGCGGTGCCAGCTGCGGAGTGGGTGATGCGATCACAGTGTTAGTTTATATTCTGGTGATCAGTTAAAAATTGGACACACGAGCCCAGACAACGAGTGAGTGGACATAATTCATAACGATCAGAAAATTGAAATATCGAATAATGAGACATTGAATAATGAGGGAAACCTTTATTTGAGTCCCAAATTTTAAAATCCACCAAACTTTCTCCTTATTCAGGACTTTACTGTACTAAACTGGAAACAATGAGCTGAATGGCAAGAAAGAAGAATTACTCCTACCAGATTACTAGTTCATTCACTCCACTCTCACTCAGAAAGAAACAAACCTTCCCATTGCGCAAAAAAGCATACCTTGGCTCTTTTGTGTAGTCTTGAATAACATACGTGAGTGAATATGTAACTTTAACTGGATTTTCAGGAACACTCCATGAACAGTTCAGGCTCTCCCAGTTCATGGACACACAGGTGAAATTCTGAACATCTTCTGGTTTATCTGGAAAACAGAATAAGATGAAGTTTACATTATAAATGACAGATCACTTATAAAATTCTACTTTTTTTTATTTACAAACACATGGCTGGAAAACATTCACACAATGAAAAAATTCATTTTGAGAATTGTTCAGTGCTATTTCCCTAACTTCTTCTCAAACTCATCAATATTTCTAAAGAAGAGCCAAGTTCAATGAACTTTAATTTTTTTTTACTTGTTTTGCTAATTCCTTTGATAATACATTACCCTGCCTAAAGCTACAAATGTGACACATATGAAATATTCATAATTTCTTGAGAAATTGGATGCTTATTAATATGGAAATTATACAGTGTGAGCATAGCACCTTTCTTGTATGATGGCAAAATTAACTTTAAAAAGATGAACATAAGAAGCTTGACTTAATCCTGAAAAATACAATTAATTAAGAAAATGTGCTATTTTTCAAAATTAATTTAAGTAAAGTGAGGTTTATATAAAATTATCTCTAAATATCATGTTATTGACTACATATTATAATCACAAGGAATCAATGGTAGAAATGGAAAAACACTACTTATATTTTGTATAATCCTTAATGTCATTACAGAAAGAACTGGAACATTTGCTATAAGGTAGTGATGCAGAATATATTGTTAATCTAGGACAAAACTTACGTCCAACAAATACTGAGCGCCGACAAATGATATCACCCCCTGCCGAACACTTGAGGAGGTACTGTGTTGGCTCATTGTGTGTCACTTGCACCTTGATGGCAGAACTGTTCACTACCTAGAATGGAAGTTCATGGTCAATACTGTAAAAGACCAACAAAGGAGGCATTAAATTCTTTATTTAAGGACTGTTCTGAAAGTGCTTGAGAAGTTTATTAATGAAAAGTCATTACAACAATCTGTCCTTTGTGCATGATTCTATAGCTAACAACTTAATTCATTCAGGACTATTCCAGCTTCCGTCTCTGCAAATACTGCAAATTCTGCACTTGCTCCTTTTATGATTATTTGTTAAATACACAGTAATAGCACTGATCCAATCTAACCCCCTAATACACCTATCTGTGGGCTTGCCTGAGGCTTATGGTAATATATATAGATATTGTTTTTGTGTCTCTCTAAAATCCTCCTAATAAAATTTAATACCTAAAAGTTAAGTGACTATGGAAAGATATGGAATATTATGTGTAACGAAGCCCAAATATTGAAGTATAAGACAATGCCATAACTTTTCACTTAACCACAGCATATCTATATTATCATCTGTCATCTTTTCCTAAGCAGATATTGAGTGTTACTTTACTGTTGGTCACAATAGTACCTCAATGCCCTACTTTACTCCTGACATCAAAGTAGAATTCATAGCTCTTTTCCTACTCTCCTGACATCAAAGTAGAGTTCATAGCTCTTTTCCTACTCTCCTGACATCAAAGTAGAATTCATAGCTCTTTTCCTACTTCCATATACATCAAACACTGAATTGCTTTTACTGAAAGCATTTTCCCCTCATGAACTGTTTAAATCTCTTAGGTAGAGATCATTGGAACTCATGTTTAGTGTAAGAGGCAAAGTCAGTAGTGGTCTCCGTCTGAAAATTTACCACTGGCATTCTGATTACATGGTCAATGTTTATTATTAGTATTTGTTAGTGGTAAACTTACTGTACTTTACGCTAATGATTATTTTTCACGTGCTCGGCGCCCGGTGGTAAATATTTACGTCCTTCTTATCACCACCAATCCCGTCCCTAAAGGCGGCGTCACACTAGCACTTTTTCCGTCGTCTATTTATTACTCTTCCGTCAATTCTTTCCGTCGTCTTAAGTCAGACGGAATGCATCGTTTTCGTCTAGCGCCAATTTTTAGTCAAAATAAGAACTATGGTTTCTAATCAACACTTTTATTAAAAAATATATTTTTTTGTTAAACGGAAGAATGCTATTATCATTGCATGAAATTTAAATGAGTTGGTGAATATATATTTGTATACATATTTTTTTTTCTTCTAGCCTAGCAATGAAAAGTTCCTGAGTTGTTTGTGTACATTTCCAGGGGAGTGCGAATGTGCGATGCTTTTGAATATTTCCAAGGCAACTTCAAGTAGCTGGCCAAGATGAGCAGTGGACAAAACACACTGACGAATTTCTCATAGAGAGCATTAGAGGTCACCGTTGCCTTTAGGATCACAGAAGAGCTGATTACATTATAAGGTGCAAAAGCCGCGGCTTGCTGGGGTGAATGAGGAGCCATATTTGTTTACAATCGACAAGCGCGGCAAAGGCGGAAGCAAGCTTGTGTGTGACGGCCACCGTCTGCAAAAGTTGACAGTCGTCAGAAAATTGACGGAAAAAGAAGACGGAAAAGTGCTAGTGTGACGCCGCCTTAAGAAAACCAAGCTTGGGGTATCTTAAGGAAAGATGTGGTTTTCGTGTGGGGAAAAGCTAAAATACAACTTTTTAAGCAATTAAGAGAAAAAAAATTAAGGAAAATGCCATCTCGAGCAAAAAATTCGCCAGCAATTCGCTATATATGTGGCTGTATACGCTACGTTTAGCGAAAACCCAAAATGAGGTACTAACCAAACCTAACATTATTACCTAGCCCTAACCAAACCATAATATAACCCATATACAAAATATAGCGAAATATTGGCAAAGCTGCACACCAATAACACAGCAACGCTCACCACAGCCGCTCCCTCGTAATTTCCTCACGAGGCTAACCGGGTGTTGCTACGCTGCGCCCCTACAAGGAAATCATAAAAATGTCTGGTATCTGGTATTACTCACAATTTTGGGTAGCAAAATCAACCGTGATGCACACACAAGTCGAACAAGTCTCTTGCGTTTCCGGTGTACGGTGATAAAACTTAAGAAAGCCTGAAATCATAGTCAAAGCACAGGATGTCCATGGTGAAAACAGCATAGCAAATGCTAAAAACAGTCGTCATTGACTTGATTCATCCTTTCTCAAGAGAAACAAACGCAATACTATAAGCAACTCACGGCATGGTGGGCTCTCCTTGAAGGTCCATAACCGAACGTCCGTGATTGGTTTTACCGTGATACGTCATTTAAGTAACTATAACCAGCATGGCGGGCTCTCACTGAATGTCCGTGACACGTGATTTAAAGACAACTACCACAGGCACAAGAACCTCAATGCCCTACTAATGTAAACAGCCACAAAGTCACAAAAGGATGACTGAGGAAAACTGCTCGCAGGAATCAGTCTCTCTGATGCGGAGTTGACAATAAAAGCCATCCGCGTGAAAAACAAAACTTCATAAACGTTAAGTAAAGTGAATATATTCTCACAACATATAGTTGTCATGTGCTACTGACAAGGGCCAACAGTAAACATTAACCAAATTTAAATTCGTTTGTCAAATGTGGCCGCTTATCTCCTTAGACTTCAAGGAAATGCAAATTTTGGTCTATTTTGGTATTCCCGACCAACTAAACCAAATCAAAGTTAATCTAAGCTAAACTAACCTTAAAACCAAACTAACCAAACTAAACCTAAATTAACCTAAACTGGCGGTGGCATAGTGGATAAGGTGGTGAGCGTGGAATCGGGCAGACGTCCACGCTTAGGTTCGAATACCACCACATACCGCTATGAAGTTATGCCATTTGACGAGTGGTTTAAGTTAGCTACATGTCACCATGATACCCAGGTTCTAGATGGCTATACCAAAGATGCGTTTGGGTGGTGATATGGACCCTAATATGGGTACCACTATAAATGAAATTGAACAGCACTATGCCTACAGGCGCTATAGACCATAACATAAAAAAAAAAAGTTTCTGGCGAGATGTGTTGATTTGCAAAAGCATCAATGAGTCCATAATAGCCGAGTCAATAATAGCTGAGCGCACAAAAAAAAAATCATAAACGTGAAGTAGTCGTGATAAGGGATATTGACAAAGGAAAAATGGAAATGATTCCATTACGCACCGCAACAGATTAGGCCATATGGTACGCCTAAGATTAACGGGAGAACGCTACATGGACCAATAATTAATATCAACCATTTTCTTGAATTTCATCATAATTTCACTATCCCCGACAAATTTGAGCACATGGGGAATATGGGTTTTTTGAGTGGGGGAAGCGAACTGTCGAAATTTTGGTGATATATACGAGTATAGCCTATGAATCATAAACATGGCAAGGGATTTTCCCTAGATATATACAGACAAAACTCTGGACATGTAGTATAGGATTTATGAATATAACTTAGCAAATTTCGTCTTCCATATCAAGATATCCTAGCCGGTGGCTGCGCCACGGTAGCGCAGCTTCGACAGCCCGCCCTCAAGGAAATTAATCTAACCTATCCTAAAGGCGGCTTCACACGTGCCAATTTGCGACTGAAATTGTAAGCAGCTAGAAGTATCGACTGAACCCTTCTAGTCGGAAAATGTCACACATAGCGATTGGAAAGTATCGACTAGTTGGGACCTTGGCGGAAGTGAATGTAAACAAACAGCTACCCGTCAAGATGTCTTCCTCCAGTGACGATACTGATGGTTTCTCTTCTTATGGCGTACTGGAAGAATTAACAGAAAAGAAAATGACTGTGGATACGTCCCTGGCTAAGTAGAAGGAAATGAATGAGTGTTTACCTGACAAGACCTTCAATTCTCACCCAAAACAACACCCTACATTGAAAAAACAGTTTTTGGAGAGAGGCAGATATTTCGTCGAACGGCCATTTACACAAGCTTTTTTTTTTACTGTTATAATTCATTTCTAGGGTTCCAGATTTTTTTTTTTTTTTCCCCTTCACCAACTCGAACATCTCTACATCGACACCACATTTTCAAAGCTTACTCCGTGACGTCACAACGTAAATAAAGTCACAAATCGACTAAACAAAATCTACATGTTGGTCTTGTTACAGATATTCAGTCGGAAACTCTACCGAATTGCAATTTCAGCCACAAATTGGCACGTGTGAACTCGGCTCAATAACAAGGGGCTGCGCCCGCCCTAGGATATAAACCTAACCTGGACCCGCTTCAAAGACATTAATATAGCCTAGCCTAGCCTAGCCTAGCTTTATATGGATGGCCTTACGCTGTAACCGCAGTACTACCACTTCTTGTCTTTACGTGCACATCCAAAGTTCCAAACACCTCATCCTTCACGAAAAAATGCACTACGAAGTCTACGATTTACGCTTCACTTGTGACACTTCACAGTATTTGGAATAACATCGTGTGATGAAAAGAAAAAAAAAAACGAATGTTTCGTCTTTTTTTTTTTTCAATGCTGCTTTACCTCCAGAATAAATAAATGAACACCCTTCACAACCAGACATGGTAATTGGCGAGAGAGTGATCGCGAATTACACCATGACAGAGGGTCAGCCTTCACTCCTTGATCTTCGCTTCCAGATGGAAAACTAACCCCACATGAGTCACTTCCAGTCAAAGTTACAGAATCACACTCGAACAAACACTGTCTGGAATACCTGAGATTCGAAACAATTGAGAATAACAATGGCGTCCAGGGATTTTAGTAACAATTCTCTTGACACAAAGTAACTAATATTTTCAAATATACTCATTTGCGACGGAAACTCACTGATATAGTGTTTGTCAGAATTTAATAAGGTTAGCAATTATCACATTCATAACGTTATAGAAACTTAATTTACATTATTATCCTAAGATTCGTCTAAAGATTTTTATGAGGAAAATGCCCTTCTTAGGGCACTTCATCAATACGAAACAGTTAGCAGTAAAACCAGATATTTTATACACGAAAAAAGAAAAAAAAAATTGTCTTGTCAACCATTTCTAACTAGTAAATCAGTATTTTTCATTTCCCTCACCCGAAAAACCTGCAATCTACCAAATTCCCATTACCATCCTTTCTGTCGCAAATCAATCTGTTGTCATTTTATAGAAGATTAACGCGGCCTTATTTTCATAAAGTCTAAACTCTAGAGCAGTGGTTGAGTTTTCTGGAACCAAGTGATACGCGAAAATTGTACGGAACCTCCAAGCGGTACACGCTCAGATAAAGTTTGGGGACCACTGCTCTAGAGCTAAAAATAGTCAAAATACTACCTTTTAATAACCAAGAAAAGAGACAAGGACAATATTGGAGTTTATAAGAAAGTAAGTCAAAAGATAAGTCACAGAGTACCCTCATTGAGTTAGCTTCTAATGTATATATTATGAGGTACTGTTGTTTACTTACTTCATGATCGAGGCGTCTTCCATCATTCCCTGTGGTCTTAAAGAACACATCATCCACCTGCACCTTCGCTGGGTTGAAGAGGCAATAGGCTTCATAGGAAGACCCAACTTCAAGAATAATGTCACCATTTGGCTCAATTGCTGGAAATGATATATGGATGATTTCAATTAATATATTAAAACTGTCCCCACATCAAATGAATGAAGTGCATATATCTTAGTTCAGGAAGACAAAAGTTTGCACATAACCTACCTCACTCATTCATGTATACAAAATCATTACTTTTGTAAATTTCACATCACAATCTTTTAAAAACTACAATTTTACATAACATATTGCCAAATTCAATAAATTCCTTGATATACCTCAATATGAATATAAATACACATCTCATATTCAGTTTTCATTCATTTCTAAGCTTTCACTGAAATTGAAATAATGGAAATGCAGGCTAAAACAAGCTGGACTAAAAACTGACATATGAGTTATTTTGAAAGTTTTCAGTAACCTACCAGATAAGCTGTTAAGAGAGAGAGAGAGAGAGAGAGAGAGAGAGAGAGAGAGAGAGAGAGAGAGAGAGAGAGAGAGATAACTGAACTGAGCTAAATATATAAACATGATAATGCACAGGGTAATAAACAGGATAATGGACAGATGCAGATGCATATAAGTAAATAAATGAGTAAATAGAAAAACGAACTGACTTATTTGACTGACTCATGAATAGCACAGAAGTACAAGCATAATTGTTAACAAGAATTACCCCCGTGCTATCCATGTTTTTTTTGTGTGTTTTGTTTTTTCATTCTTTAAAAAAAATATATATAAGACCCATGATTTTCAATCTGTATACTGTTCACACCACCACCGTAGCGCAGAACAACCAGGGCCAATGTAACATTATGTAAATACCATGGTAGTTAAATAGTAAGATCAGGCTAAAATTTCTACAGTTGGAAGGGTATGCCAGTAAAAGTGATACTATAATTGGGAGAGGAAATGCAAATGAATTTAAGAAGCACATCAAGGAACAGATGAATTACATATCATTCTATGCTTGAAAACAGGGAGGATGGATACCCACAACTGGACTAGAGTAAGAGAGGAACATGGTGAGGAGGCAGTGGAAGAGCGCAAGTATTAAGTTTGAAGGCAATATTATTAAGAAAGAAGAAAACCAGAACAACTATCTGACCATTCTATCTGTCCAGGGAAGCATTAACAATTAACTATTTCTTACTTCCTATTCCAGAACGCTGAAATTTGAAGCATTTGTAGTCATGAACAGAAGTGGCTTGGCACAGGGCAGCAAGACCCAGCAGTGTGAGCGGCAAGGCCACTGCACCCCTCCAGGAATGTGACATGATGGCTGAGGAAAGAGTGATGGGGAAGGAAGAGACACTCCCCCTTACTCTTTCTCTATTTCCATGATGGCCTCTGAGGGAAAAAAAAAAAAAACGTTAAAACAAGACATATGATGCTAAATTTGTGTTATGATATGTAGGTTAAGAAGTGTGTGTGTGTGTGTGTGTGTGTGTGTGTGTGTGTGTGTGTGTGTGTGTGTGTGTGTGTGTGTGTGTGTGTGTGTGTGTGATGAAATTATTAAATAATACTAATGGAGGATCATTAAATAAAACTAATGGAAGATCCGGTGATTGCTCTCTCTCTCTCTCTCTCTCTCTCTCTCTCTCTCTCTCTCTCTCTCTCTCTCTCTCTCTCTCTCTCTTTCTTTCTTTCTTTCTTTCTTTCTTTCTCTCTCTCTCTCTCTCTCTCTCTCTCTCTCTCTCTCTCTCTCTCTCTCTTACTATATATATATATATATATATATATATATATATATATATATATATATATATATATATATATATATATATAGAATCTTCTGTTCATCAACTGCTAGTTTCATTATTTGTCACATTTGTTCTACAGGTTACCTTGCCATCCGAACTCTAGTTAAAATAATGAGGCGCAAAAGTAAACAAGGTAAGGTAATACAATCGGTGACACACCTACTGGCCGTGCTTGATATTGCCACGCGGGGTTTCCTATGACATCCCAGTTTGCACCACAGCATTTGAGTGCCACGCGTGCTACTTTTTGCTCTAAAATACATGCACGTTTCATTTTATACAGTACCTCCTGAATGACAAGTGGACAACTGATGTTTTGCTTTCTGTTGGCCACGCTTACTACATGACTGATGAATTTCTATTTCAATGACAACCAAGGTAATTTATGCGCATCTTGTATGTTTATATTTTCCTTGAGATTCTGACAACGATGTCACCGTTACAAGATATTTATATATTTACTTATATGTTATATAGTAATTATGTTTACCTAACTCTGTTCTCTCCCAGCAACAACCCTTCTACATCTGCTGACCAGAGAGAGAAAGAGAGAGAGGAGGTAGGGGGGGAGAGAGACCTATCGACCATTGCTCCCATGAAACTTCGATACATCTGTTTACACTTAATTATCTTGTAACGGATTTTCTAAACTTGCTTCTAAAACAAAAATATTACGAAGTCAAGCAATGAAGCAATCAAAATGCACTTTAAAATCAATTATGAACACTGCAGTTCATGATTTATTCATGGTTATTTAAATCACACCACATTACGGTTCCACCTGTTGGCTGCTGCTGAGACTGGCGGTTACCACCAGAATTCTCCGCGATGCCACAATGACGAAAGTTAAGAGGAATACTTAATTACGTTCAGGAGCGTTTTATAGATATCAATGACAAATAAAAAGAATAAGAGAGTAAAATCAATTACCCACACTCAGACTCATGCCTCAAGTTCATCGGTGGAGGACTGTGGGGGAGGTGGGGGGATGTAAGTAAAGTCTCACACACTCCTGAGACGTGAAGTGCCACAAATCTCCGGTTGGATATCAAAATATTTCTCTGAACGATCTGGGGATCATCTATTCATACGCTGCATGTTCCCTCTAAGTAGCCCCACGTTGTTGCATCTTCTACATGTGACTGGTAGAGATAGTGAACTGCGGTGCTTAGAAAAGTAGGTTCTGTACTTCTGCGAACCCTCGGAGCATTTCCTTGGAAATCATCGATCCCAATGGTTGCCACTCGTCAGCACGTCCACCCGAGCCACGCTGGCGGGTACCATGTGATCTGTTATCCCATTCACATATGGAATGCATTACTTTATGTAGACGGACCATCACGATGAAAGTTAAAAAGTAGGGCCAGACTCACAGAACCCTTTTACAAGTATATGTAAAACTGGCGACATGTGGCATATGTTTGTGACGCATGAATGTGGGTGTCGCTTCGTCCACCACAATATTAATTATCATATAACTCATTTTTAGTGCGTAACTATTTAATTCAAAATAATTATTGAATTAATCAAGAATGTGTTTATTTTACCACCAATGACGGGCGTTTTAGATGCAGGAACACAACAGCAAGGAGTGAGAATGATGCTTTGAGAGCCACTACTTGGCATCCTCATTCCTCGTATCCCTGACTCCCTGTACTGTAGTCCTGCCTCACGCGTGGCAGTGGGTCTCTCAGTGTTGGTAGTCAGTTCACACCGAACTAAAGACTACCATGAAATATTGCATATCTGTAAAGATAGCTGAAATGAATAAAGAGTGACAGGTTTACATGCACACAGAAAACTCCATCCTCCCCCTCCCGCCCCGATCCCTAACGCTCATCTCATCTCGAGGTCATCTTTGAGGTAATTTCATAAACACTTCACGGCTGCCGAAATTGCTCCTTAATGTAACAGACAAGACATACACTTGAGAGACGTCTAATGACATGATCAATTTGGTCACAGGTTTTGAAAAATGACTATTACTTATGAAAACCTGCGACTGAATCACAACTATTTACTCCGCACTCTTTCATCATATGCATTAATACCGATGCTTACACAATACTCAACACAAATATCCATACTGACTTGAAACAACTCTTTTTACTCGAGTTGCGACACTTAGGTATGCATTCATTTGTAAATGTTCTATCCTATGCTAAACACATGGCATTTTATAATCTGACTTTTACAGCGAGAATGACGTCCATATTTTTAGTTATCACCACCAGTGTTCCTCAGAATAAGACATCACTGCCGCTGCGAGACGTCTGAAGATCACCACTTGAGAGAGAGAGAGAGAGAGAGAGAGAGAGAGAGAGAGAGAGAGAGAGAGAGAGAGATTGTTTGCATTAATACATCTACAACCATATCTCTAACTAAAGGTATGTGCCTTTAAGGTACAGTATAAGAATTCTAAGATGCCTACTGCTGATTGCAGATGTTAGAGAACCTAATTATTATAGAACCTACGTATATTCCTAAAATATAGCTACTTCTTGGTGCACCACTCGAACCTGTACCTGGTCTTTCCACTGGGCCTTCTTCAACACAGTCCCTCAACATTCTTGAGTACTCAGAATTAACGAAACGAGCTGTTCCTTCGAAACGCTCATACTTGACTGAGAATATGCTCATGCGCTTCTCCAGTCTCAGTTTTCCGGAAGGTTTGTTGAGCGGTTGGTAGCTCAACTTGTCCTTGGTTAAAAGTACCCAGCCCACCGCTCCTGTTGCCTCTTCCACCCACGCAACAGTTATGCGGTGAGAGTCAGAGTTGACAACTGCAAACTCCATAACCAACACTGGTAATAGTGTTTTCCCTATTTTTCCTTTTATCTTTGAAGAATAAACGATCACCAATGATCAAAAGTATACGAGACATGATTAACTTTATAAAAAAGGAGTCAGAGAGTGAGAAAGGAACATTTATGGGCGTTTTCTCTCTCGTCATCCCATCAGACAGAAGGAAGGTAAAGATGATACGTGAGCTGCGCACCACCGTTGCCACTTCCCACATCCACAAGACGAGGAACTTCATAAATTATACTCGTAGTTATTACACAACAGTCGAAGCGTCACCAAAACCGTACTCGGCACAAAAAGGCACAAAAAGAATGCCTTTCCATAATGTGTGTGTGTGTGTGTGTGTGTGTGTGTGTGTGTGTGTGTGTGTGTGTGTGTGTGTGTGTGTGTGTGTGTGTATCATTTCAAGGAAGTTCATAGGAGTACTGCTGTTACTGCATTAAGCTAAGAAACGGGAACTGACCTTCGCCTTTCTCTGGTGCCCAGCTAATGCCTATTACTGTAGTATAGAGTTGGCTAAGGCCCAGCTTATGCCCACCCTACCCTCTGCCCCCCCTCCTTAGAGTGGTGGTTACGAAATGACGATTTTGATGTGACGTTGTTGGCATGCAATGCCAAAACTCAAAAAAGAGTACTAGTTTGATTAAATGATATGACTAGAGGAGTGAATAAGCAACTCTGGCCACGGGAACCCTTGCGGTGCACTTGAGGTCATGCGAACCTGACGTATCGGCTCCTCTCACCACCACCACCTCCAACACCAACGCCGTCAGCTTTCACCAATCGCTCGCCACACATCCAAACTTTCATCCTTCGTATCACTGGGACCACAAACATTAATAAAAGTGACTGACTCTCTCTCTCTCTCTCTCTCTCTCTCTCTCTCTCTCTCTCTCTCTCTCTCTCTCTCTCTCTCTTTTTCTCTCTCTCTCTCTCTCTCTCTCATCATATAAAATATGTGTGCTGTTCAGACGGACACCATGATTCGTCTCGTCCGACTGAGAACTGACGTGTGTGTGTGTGTGTGTGTGTGTGTGTGTGTGTGTGTGTGTTCTTCCCTATTACATCCTCGTGGGATAAGGAGATAACATCAGCGGTACTCGATGGAAAGCAACAAAATCTCGACTCGTCTGCAGCTTCCTGAGTGGATGGTTAAAGACTGGGAAACACTGAATGTATCGTCTTCACCTCTGCGAAGACTACAACAGGAAACATGCATACAAGGCCCACTATGAATGCTGCACCGCCTCATGCACAATACGTAAGACACGTGCAGTTGGCCATTAACCGATGGCCTGCCTGCCTCCAATCTTACAAATTAAAAACTCCGAATTATTTCAATTTTTCTTTGTTCTGCTATTTTTTTTTCTGCTTCTAACTGACTGACTACCACTACTCCTATTACTGCCTGGCTCACTACCACTGTTCTTAGTACTGCCTGACTGACTATCACTGTTTCTACTACTGCCTGGCTGACTAACACTGCTCCTCCTGGTGCCTGACTAACAACTACTGTTCCTATTACTGCCTGACTGATTACCAGTTCTCCTACTATTGCCTGACTGGCTACCACTGCTCCTCCTAGTGCCTGGTTTTCTACCACTGCTGCTACTGCTGCCTACCTGACTACCACTGCTTCTACTGCTGCCTGCCTGACTACCACTGCTGCTACTGCTGCCTGGCTAACTACCACTGCTGCTACTATAGTGTCTGGCTGACTACCACTGCTGCTACTACTGCCTGGCTGACTAACACTGCTGCTACTGCTGCCAGCCTGACTACCACTACTCCTACTGCTGTCTAGCTGTCTACCACTCCATAAATAGTGAATACTATTACATGACATATGTTAATGATCTGGGTACTATTTGATGAATGCTTGAACTAAAAGAGGCTTGCGATCTGCGCTGGAAGAACACTCTGGGGAGACTTGTGAAATGGTAACTGAACGAAATATAAAAATATTCAGGGAAGTGAATGCAACAATCACAAATACAGGGAGGCAAGGAAACTACGCCACAATAATCACAGATCATTTCCGATGCGATCCAATGCAGTGGAGACATTCGCTCACAATGAAAAATGTTGGTATATTTTTCTTTTCCTCTTTCCCAGAACATTGAACACAGAAGCCCATCGTGAAGCGGGGCCCAATAAGATTGTGTGTGTGTGTGTGTGTGTGTGTGTGTGTGTGTGTGTGTGTGTGTGTGTGTGTGTGTGTGTGTGTGTGTGTGTGTGTGTGTGTGTGTGTGTGTGTGTGTGTAATTCACTGTTTGATCTGCTGCAGTCTCTGACGAGACAGCCAGACGTTACCCTACGGAACGAGCTCAGAGCTCATTATTTCCGATCTTGGGATAGGTCTGAGACCAGGGTGTTGTGTGTGTGTGTGTGTGTGTGTGTGTGTGTGTGTGTGTGTGTGTGTGTGTGTGTGTGTGTGTGTGTGTGTGTGTGTATCCTTTAAAAAATACCTTACACCTTACCTAATGAGAGCAGTTTTGTGTGACCTTTGCTTTCCTCTTGAATAATGAAATATAACAGACTGAACAACAAAACATCAAGTGACACAGCTTTCATAATTCCTCATCTCTCTCTCTCTCTCTCTCTAAATTCATTACAAACCAATACACCAATATTCACTAATCATATAAAGGTTAAAATTCATTAACTCCTGCACTGACCGCTGATCGCCAGCTGTCTCAATCCACACGGGTGCGCAGCGGGGAGCCAGACGTCCAGCCCCACAACCTCATTATCTAAACAAACAAGGCAGGGTGTGGCGGGTCGCGTGTCAGTCCCACTAATTCATAAAAAAATATTTATCTTTAAAAGTTTATGCAGAATATCTCACAGGTAATATATATATATATATATATATATATATATATATATATATATATATATATATATATATATATATATATATATATACATATAAGAGATAATACTCATATATTATTTTATATGATTTGGTCTACACAGTATTCTTTGTTTCTTTAACACCTATCTTTATCTTTAATGTATTTTTTTTCTTACGGATAATCTCATAAGCATGTACTGTATATACTATCTATCTTCTGTGCCTCTTAAAAGCCAATATATTACTATGCATATTACTTACTGTAGCTACTGTATGCACGTGCCATTCTGTCTCAGCATCTAATTATTTCACCTCAGCGGAAAGCGGCATAAGTACCGGTGTGAAGGAAAGAAGACAAGGACCAAAAAGAAACAAAAAAGACGAAAAGACCACATAATAGATGATGAGAGAGAGAGAGAGAGAGAGAGAGAGAGAGAGAGAAACAAAGCCTCACGGAAGACTACTAGTGAGGAACAATGACCCAATATGAACAAAAAAGGGAAAGGTTACAGAAGAGGAAAGAAATAACACTTAACTACTTATAAGTGTATTTTCTCTTTTCTTTTCTTTTCTTTTTCTCTAAGTGCTGCAGTGTCTCAACATTTCTTCCCCTCCTAGGAGCACAGCACGGGACTACCAAGGTGAGTGAATGTGCGCCAACTTTAGGAGAGAATGGAGACTATTGATCAGTGTGCGGAGTTAATTGCTCAGCATTTTACTGCCCTCAAGTGGTGGTCGGAAATGGGAGGAGGAGGAGGAGGAGGAGGAGGAGGAGGAGGAGGAGGAGGAGGAGGAAGAGGAAGAGGAAGAGGAAGAGGAAGAGGAGGAGGAGGAGGAGGAGGAGGACGACGAGGAGGACGAGGAGGAAGACAGAACGAAGACGAGAGCCATACCAGGAGGAATACATACATACATAGGAATACATAGGAAAGACGAGTGACAGGAGGCCTTGCGACCTATAACGAGGTCACTCGTTTACTAAACTACACGTACAGAAGCTACATACTTAGTAGGAGGTAAGGATAGAACAGATGAAGGAGGAGGAGGAGGAGGAGGAGGAGGAGGAGGAGGAGGAGGAGGAGGAGGAGGAGGAGGAGGAGGAGGAGAAAAAAATACTTGGAAACGAGAGGAAAAGCTTGGAGGTTCATTAAGAAAAATCCCTCTTCCACCGCAAGCCATCAGTCTTCATCAACATGTAGTACCTGAACCCATCACTCCAGCCTCCACCCACCCAAACACACACACACACATACACACATCACGGCCACCGCCACTAACAAAAACAAAACAAATCGATAAAAATAAATAAAGAACAAAATACAAATAGAACCAAAAGAAGTCATTAAAATAATTGGACGGAGCATTAAGTACTATCTAACATGATATAGTACTGAGCCATTACGTCCATTAAAGTCAGTCTGGCTCTTGCTGCTTCTCTTATGCTCTTGTATTATATATGGACTTGCGAATGTGGAGTTTGATGATGACAATGATGACGACGATGATGATATAATGTGAAGAAGAGGTGGTGCGCAGCTTTTTTTCTCTTTCTGTTTCTATTTTTCGGTCTTCCACTCCTTCAAGAGCAAGGCGCCCTGGCTCACGTCTATTTCATCACCAGCGAGTCACAATACTCTCTCTCTCTCTCTCTCTCTCTCTCTCTCTCTCTCTCTCTCTCTCTCTCTCTCTCTCTCTCTTTCGCAAACTCCATCTAAGTACCAAAAAGCAATAATAATAATACATGATATACAAACCAGACAGTATAGACACGCTCTCCACACCTGCCCTGGATACCTGGCACTGACACCTGCACCGCCCCTTCGCCTATCTGCTTCCCTATCGCCATTCCACGAACCATGATACTGATACACCGTGGCGTTCAGACCGGTCTTGTAGGTATGCACGTTCCCAAGAAGGCTTAGGGAATTCTTACCTCCACTTTACGTGTGCTTAAATGTGAAGATAGGTAAAGGAGGGAGGGAGGGAAGGAGGGAGGGAGGGAGGGAGGGAGGGAGGGAAGGAAGGAAGGAAGGAAGGAAGGAAGGAAGGAAGGAAGGAAGGAAGGAAGGAAGGAAGGAAGGAAGGAAGGAAGGAGGGAGGGAGGAAGGAAGGAAGGAAGGAAGGAAGGAAGAAAGGAAAAGAGTTAAAGAAACATACACACATACACACACACACAGAGAGAGAGAGAGAGAGAGAGAGAGAGAGAGAGAGAGAGAGAGAGAGAGAGAGAGAGAGAGAGAGAGAGAGAGAGAGAGAGAGAGAGAGAGAGAATAGAACAAGGAAAAATAGAAAAAGAAAGGAAGAAAAGAAAGAACGGAAAAACAAAGAACATATTCGTATTTACATTAAGGATGTTATACTAAAGATGCTGTCCACAATGCAGCAAATAATCCTCAATAGTTATGTACGTATATACGTGTACAATTTTACGAAAAAATACCTTAAGATAATAAACACACACACACACACACACACACACACACACACACACACACACACACACACACACACACACACACACACACACTGCAAGGACACTCAAATACGAACCGTGTAAGATAAAGAAAAAACAATCACTTCTTATTCTATTTTGTTTTATCCACAGTCAATTGCTCAAAACACGAGGAATATTGATGGTAAACACTGGTCCTAATGCTGCAAATTATACGAACCATAAGTCATCAAAGATAAATGGCATACACAAACAAAAGAAAAAAAGACCAGCAAGCCAACCAATACATATTATCTGCATATGCTTCTCGTGTCAATACTTATTCAACATGCTGGAGCGGCTAATGGGAGGGCGCGGCTTGCCTTATCCTGTAAACACATTCCCTGGCTTGGAGTGCTTTGGGTTCACACTAGAGGCACGACCAGACTCTGAGACACTTCTGTACGCCGTATCTCCACTACATTCAAAGACTATACGAATTACTAGTAGTGTTTTGTATGAATCCTATGACAGATTAACGAAATTCCTACACTATCAATAGGAGAAACTCTTGAGAACGCGACTTCTTAACTCAATGACCTCTGAAATTTTTGTGATAAGAGTTAAAGCGTTTGAGAATGCCGACGAACCAAAGAGGATGAAACGTGAAGTAAAGACCAATATAAGACATCACAGCCTTTATATCCGTCGATGTTATGCGTTGTAGAGGCTAAGAGTGACGAGGCAGCATTGTGAAGAGAAGAACGTCAGGAAAGAAAAAAATGAAGGGAAAAGGTAGGAGGATTCAAGGATGTTTTGCGTGGTAATGGACAAAATAAAACTTGAGAGGTGAGGTAGCTCGGTTGAAGAACTGAAGTTTAATATATCCTTTGAATTGGGGGGGGGAGGAACGTCAAAATGGAAGAACGTGAGGGTAGGGCGAACAGGGATTCATATCACTGCACAGAAACGTAAAACTAAAAAGGGAGCCAAATACCAGATCTCTTCAATATAGCCTTCTCGAATGATTCCTATCCGTATCATCTTCGTTTTTCCTCCTCCTTCTCTTAACTACTTGTGGGGTCAAGAGAGCGAGCGGCTGCCTTGAAGGATAAACAAATGCAATATGGGGTGCCCTTCACTGTGCAGGCATATGAACTCTTGAACAGCACCGCCTTATGCACTAAGACACTGACACATAAGAACAACAATGCATTCGTGAACTTGAAGGAGAGTGTGCTAAAACTTTAAAACATATACATAGAAACAAAGGAAAGATCAGCTATGGGTTTTAGACATATACTATGCTGAGAGAGAGAGAGAGAGAGAGAGAGAGAGAGAGAGAGAGAGAGAGAGAGAGAGAGAGAGAGAGAGAAAGCAAGTAATTTGGTTCCAAGAGATCGAGGATCCTCCCTTGAGTCCCTCCCCCATCCTTTATCCCTCCTCCTATCACTTCCCACTCTCCTCCTCCTCCTCCTCTTATCCTTTCCTTTCCTTCCACGCATGTACTCGACCACCACCACCATCACCATCACCACCTCCCTCACCGCCATTCTCTCTCTCTCTCTCTCTCTCTCTCTCTCTCTCTCTCTCTCTCTTCAGTTTTCCTTCGCTCTTTATCATTATTATTATTATTATTATTATTATTATTATTATTATTATTATTATTATTATTATTATTATTATTATTATTATTACTACTACTACTACTACTACTACTACTACTACTACAAGTACTACTACTACTACTACTTTCCTACGTAAGATAACCTTTGGCCTCGGGCTACAAAACAAAAAAAAGTGTATATATACTCGTATAACACTGATATGCTTGTCCTTAGAGTCAAAAGCATTATCGAAAATTAGAAGAAAGCAGGGAATTTCAGAGTTTATCAGAGAAGGGATGAGGTGTTGAAAATACTAGTTAAGTCTTGCATTAGTGAAGTGGACAGAATACGAGTGATTAAAGTATGAAGTTTTGTGTTGCGAGGTCACGGGAAGAAGTGAAGTATGCAGCTAGCAAGTTCAGAAGAGCAGTTACCATGAAAACACCGATAAAAATAGCAAGAATTTCAACAATGCGGCGAAGAGGCAGAAGATGATTACAGTCACTTAGAGGAGTTGATAAGAAAGTCAGGCCCTGTACACATTCATCGGCAACCATTCCGCTGACCAACCACAATATCACGTTGCTCTTGCAGTCACGTGACCCTGATTTCAAAGGGGCGTCAAGTGCCATTTCCGTAAGTGAAGTACCCGGAGCATCAGGCACGCTTGATGCAATGATATGAGTGCATTTCCCACGACACTCGATCCTCATATTGGACTTTCTCACGCCGAGCAAGGTCATCAGGAAAGGATACAGTTTTGATTCAGTATCATAAAAAAATAAATAAATAAATGCATAATGCCTTAATGCAAGAGAAACAAACTAACTTTTAAACAAACTTCGTGACAACTTTCTTTGTGTGTGTGTGTGTGTGTGTGTGTGTGTGTGTGTGTGTGTGTGTGTGTGTGTGTGTGTGTGTGTGTGTGTGTGTGTAAAATAATATCTACAAAAATTTCAGATAGAATATACGAGAAACGTATTAAATACCAATACTCTCTAAAATATTGTATGACAGAGGGATAAATAATCTCTCTCTCTCTCTCTCTCTCTCTCTCTCTCTCTCTCTCTCTCTCTCAAAATGATCGATGTACCAAGGTATTCGCAGATACAGACAATCACGCTGGTTTCCTCGCTCTTTCCCCCTCACTTGTCTCAGCAGCCTCTCGTTTCCTGCAATCAGAACACGTATTCCTAAGAGAACACAGCGCTAAGGGCGAAAGTAAAGGGTACAGGAGGAAGAACAAGCTGGCAGAACAGAGTGGAGACGCTGTGTGCAGGGCTAGCATGAGTGTGGGGGGTGAGGGGATCGTGGGAGGGTGTGTGTGGTGGTGCTTGTTTGAGGTCTGGAGGATGGCGCCAGTGGTGGTGGTGGTGGCGGCGGTGTGTTGTCGGGCTGGTGGTAGTGGTGGTGCAACTATACGGCCGTCGATCACTTCTCCCCCCCTCCCTCACTCTCACTCGACACCCTCCTCCTCCTTCTCTTCCTCCTCCATGAGCTTAGTCTGCCTCAAGTTGCAACACCAGCATTGTCCCCCACCCCCACCATCCTCCAATCCGACCCTCCTCATTCGCCCCCCTCTCTCTCTCTCTCTCTCTTCCTCCCACCCTCCTTCGCTACTTGACTCTCCCTCTTACTCTCCCTCTCTCTCGCTGCCCCGCACACCACCACTACCATCACGGCATTAACACTCTTAACAACAAAGGAAACGAACAATGAGGTAAAGAAAAAAAAGAATAAAAGAATCAAACCAACCTTATCCTCACAATGCTCCGCCCTCTCCTCAAAAAGGGAATAAGGAATAAAAAGAAAAAGAAATGAAAAGAGTAGGCCTATCTGTGGTCAGCCCGACTATACCTCTCTCTCTCTCTCTCTCTCTCTCTCTCTCTCTCTCTCTCTCTCTCCGCTGGTCCCTTAGTGACACAGCAAGACGGTTCCTTCTCTACCTCTCCACATATCCACCCCCTCCGCTCCCCTCCCGCTCCCTCTAGCTCCCCCCCATCATGGCTGTAGACCTTCACTCCACCCGACTCCACCTTCCCTCCCGTATACTCCACCCCGCATCCCTCCCAGTACACAATGGAGCAACAATGCCTCGAGCTGTTAACTGCTGCGGTCGCTCCATTTGTTTACACACACACACACACACACACACACACACACACACACACACACACACTATTTGCATCCCTCACAGTGTATAATCTTAACATGACAACACCCCAGCTGCAGTCAGTCACCAACCCCGCCCTGCCCTACCCTGCTCTGCCTTGCTCTGCTCTACTCTACCTTGCCCTTCCTGGTACTCCCTGCCCTGCCCTGCTGCCCTGCTCTCCTCTGCCTTTCCCAGCACTCCCAGTGAATCCGTACTCTCTACGCAACAAGAAAATAAGATCACACAGCCTCACCAAGACACTCCCAAGTTGAAACGGGCAACGATAAGCGGTTTTTTGACTCCTCTACTCTCATAGTCACGCAAGGAAACTGCAAGGTATGTATGTCCACATTCTCAAACACTTCTCCCCACATCTCAATGACTTTTAATAGGCTGTAGTTCAAGTTTCACAGCTTTATAAGACTTTTAATGGTTCTACGATAGATCAATGTGGTTTCTACATTATTTCCGGGATAAAGAACCTCTGATCTTTGAAATAGTCTTGGGGGAAAGAGTAAAAGTAGAGATCCTCGGGCACTTTCTCCTCTCCCGCCAAACGCCACACGGAGGAAAAAGGAAAAGTTGTTGTTTTATATGAGAAACACTCATGTGCTCTCTGTAAACGAACCGCTGCGGATGGTTCCCCTTCGGTACACTTCCTGGCTGGTCTCTAAGCATGGAAATGTGGACGAAGCTCGAAGTATTTCATTCTGTCTGTCTGCTGAGAGGACGCTAGGGTGTGCTACGATTGGTAACTGGTGGTGGTGGTGGTGGTGGTGATGATGAATAGGCGTATCTATAAATGGTATGTTATAGAGTGTGCATTAATAATACGTAATGGTAGAATTAGTACGTATTATTATTATTATTATTATTATTATTATTAGTAGTAGTAGTAGTAGTAGTAGTAGTAAGAATGTAAATAATAATAAGTTGCAGCACCACCACCATCAGTTGTAGTAGTAGTAGCAGCAGCAGCAGCAGCAGCAGCAGCACCAGCACCACCACCACCACCACCACCACCAACAGTAGTAGTAGCAGCAGCAGCAACAGTATCTTGCACAGCACAACGACCACCAATGTTACATCAACACTCCTTCGCTGTCTTAAACAAAAGCCAGAAATAGCGTTGCTTGCGAGGGCCTTCTCATAACACACGACAGGAAGCAAGCTTGGGGTAGATGAGATGAGATGAGATGAGATGAGGCGTTTGCACGACGAAGATGCGAGGGATGATAGGTGATGAAGGAAAATTGTAGTGATATAGAGACCCCTGATTGAGGTCACGAAGCAGGTCACCAAGGAGAAGAAGAAGAAGAAGAAGAAGAAGAAGAAGAAGAAGAAGAAGAAGAAGAAAAAGAAGAAACAACAACAACAACAACAACAACAACAAAAGCAAGGATGAGGAGGAGGAGAAGGAAGAGGAAGGGGAAGAGAAAAAGGAAGAACAAGAACAAGAACAAGAGGAGGAGGAGGAGGAGGAGGAGGAGGAGGAGGAGGAGGAGAGTAAGTGATGACTATTATATCGCAAAAATAAAACCAATAAAACAAAAACAAAAAAAATACCAGGAATGATTAAAACGCAAAAAAATAAAGTAAGGAGGTATAACTATTCCATGAGAGAGAGAGAGAGAGAGAGAGAGAGAGAGAGAGAGAGAGAGAGAGAGAGAGAGAGAGAGAGAGAGAGAGAGATTAAAGGAAGATCATGTGTGGATGAAACCTGAACTTCTCACACACACACACACACACACACACACACACACACACACACACACACACACACACACACACACAAGATGAGTACAAGAAGATGGAGAAGAGGCATCATGAGGTCAAGAGAGAGAGAGAGAGAGAGAGAGAGAGAGAGAGAGAGAGAGAGAGAGAGAGAGAGAGAGAGAGAATCAATAAAGCCGAGCGAACAGGAGAGATCTAGTGTCAAGGGTAAAGAGTCGGTCAGTTTGTTGTAACCACCACCACCACCAACACCACCACCACCACAATAACAAAGCTGACGTCCATTATTTCAAAGAATGATTGTGTGAACTTCCTTGTATTTATTCCTGTTTCTCAATCTAGTAAGTAACCTTGACCTTCCTCCCCATTTGCCCTTGTTACCTAAGCCTTCTGTTATTACATTTTTAATATTTCTCATCATGTATTTGTACTACACATGTGGTGCCACCTTTTTCTTCCTTCTACTCCTGCTACGAGTCATTTTCTTTCCTCCTCCTCCTCCTCCTCCTCCTCCTCCTCCTCCTCCTCCTCCTCCTCCTCCTCCTACTACTACTACTACTACTACTACATTGTTTAATTTATCTATTTTCAATCTTCATTCACATTCGTGCAAACATTTCAGGTAAAGAGAAGATAAGCACCAGTATACACATTCGCATGTACTGTTAATCCTTTCAGTACCACGGCATGTTTCATTATATTCAGGATACAATGAAAGGATTGTTTCAATTACATTTTCTAATGGTAATTTATTTTCCGTAATCAAGCAGCTCAACTCTCATCTTTAATCAGTCATCCATTATAATTGCATATCAATTTACTTAATATAGATGAGTTATGGATGACTTTGTGAACTTTGGTATTGAACTGGATGGTTTAAGTATACACCTTCCATACACGCACATGTACATACATATAGATTTCTCTTTCGGACTAACCCCTTCGAGACATAATTGTAAGCAAAGTCATTATGAAATGCTGCATCTGTACATATATTTAAAACTTTCTTGGGAAATAAACACTGAATTATTATCATGAATTATTACTCTGCGTCCCATCCTCTCCTTTTTGAGTGGTGGAACGAAGATGGGAGTCCTCTGAGCTTATTACCAGCACCATTACCTTGAGACACAGTGACGGCGCCGCGTCCTTCATACCACACCTCTTAGAAGTTAGTTTATTTCTTTATTTTTCTCTCTTTATTAAATCCGCCCCACACTTCCAATAAGCTAGTCTATTTCTTTATTTTTATTCCTTTTCTCCTTAAAATTCTCCACGTCTCCACCCAAGTCTCTCTCTCTCTCTCTCTCTCTCTCTCTCTCTCTCTCTCTCTCTCTCTCTCTCTCTCTCTCTTATAACAATGCTTGTCACGTCCATGCCGTTAAAAGGGTCTCAGTTTGGTAGGAATTTAGGAGACTTTCAGTGATACGGTGTCTTCATTCTTTTTTCTTTTTTGAGAAGAGGCATTTAACGCTCGTCTCTGTTTCTTCATCATAATTCATGTTCCCTATTCAGTGCAACAGTGATGTCGATAAAAGTCCTTTTGAGTTCGTAATAAGTTGACCACAACTATGTTACTGAGCAAAGGTGTATGAAACTTGTCTCTTTTCCAGGTTCTTCATTAGCCTCTATAGATTTCCTTTTCCTATTAAGCATAATGGCGATGGGGATAAGAATCTTTCAGTGTAGTAGGAAATGAGGAAACTTTCCGGGATAGCCAGAATAAAACTTTAACATAATGATTCTTCCTTTTCCTGTTGTTACTTCATCATGATCTAATTTTCCTATTGGGCATGAGGACAAAAAAATCTTTCGGTGTTTGGTACAGAAGACCTTACGTGATGTCAGCCATAACAAATTCGAATCGCAGACATGCATACTACTGTTTTTTTTCTTTTTCTTAATACAATAATGGCATCAGTCATTTATATCGCACTAAGGTATCAGTCATTTATATCGCACTAAGATCCCTGGCACACAATTGCTCGTTTTGCCACCAGAATGCTAAGCCTCGAGGTGGTGGTGGTGGTGGTGGTGGTGTTAATGCAGCAGCACCATCACCACTAACATCAAGGCTCTTTCCTCCCCCGCGGCGGTCCCTCCCGTGCCTCCCTCCACGGGCGCCACACACTCCAGTCTGACCCTCGATTCAATTTATGACCACGTTTCCTACCTGGTGTTGTCTGGCAGGTCGGTACAAACCCGCATGATAAAGATTTTTTTTTTCTCCAGTATTTCATAACACAGTG
>NC_059297.1:11259410-11264410 GCF_017591435.1 Portunus trituberculatus
GCTAAGAACACGAGCCACTGCTGCAGGTCTTGTTTCCCGAGCCTCCCGTCTGTCAATTTGTACTTGCCGGTATCTCTCTCTCTCTCTCTCTCTCTCTCTCTCTCTCTCTCTCTCTTGGACAATCACGTGATAGAAACATATACATAAAATTTAATAATAAGCTAAATAATACAAGAATTTATTTATCGTTTATTTGTTTCCACGTATTCAGATACAATATATTCAACTTGAGGGCGACATGCTAATAGTAACTTGACGCAAGAAAATCTGTTAATACGTCAGACAGTTCGTTAACAAGTGGGTCACAGTCAGCCTTGGCCGACACACGCCACTCGAATTTCAGGCGAGTCCAGCACAAATAAAACCCACTAAAAAATTTTCCTACTTTTGTGCATCTAACAGTAATCTCTTTGTGTGTACTTGACTTTCTGCGTCTCTACCCAAAGCCTCCATGCCTCGGTCTGTTTGTGTTTGGCTTTGCTCAAATGTTTACTTACATGTCTATTTATTTATCTATTCATTTATCTATCTATCAAATCACATGTTTGTTTTAATGCTTATCTATTCACCTCTCAGTTTTCTTATCTATCTTTCTCCAAATGGTTATCTTTCTATTTTTTTTTTCTGTCTAACTGTCTGTGTTGGTCTATCAAACTAATATATTTGATGATGTATTTGTCTATCAGTTTGTTTCTTCTGCTTCTGCTGCTTTGATTGTCTGTTTGTGTCTCATAAGAAGGACAGTGTCTATGTTTCATTTAAAAAGATACCAAACATATTTGTATTACGTTTATGATCTCTCTCTCTCTCTCTCTCTCTCTCTCTCTCTCTCTCTCTCTCTCTCTCTCTCTCTCTCTAGGTGGTGTAACAGAGGAAATAGCTCGGTTGTGATATAAAGAAGAGAGGTACACGTTTCTTCTCACTCTGCTTTGCTTCAGCCACACAGCACGTGATGCGGGTGAGGCCAGGGAAGGGAGCTGGAGGTGAGGCGGGGGGCAGCAGCAGATGTGAAGTGGTGGCGGTGGGTGACATGTGTGGAGGTAACTGCCAGTAATAGTGCCAATGACGTCAACGGCTGGAGTCACTCACGAGATTTACGTCTGAGCATTAACTAGACCACCTGCACGTCTGCCATCATCCACTGGGACACCGGCGAATTAATGCAGGCGTGTTTTGAAAGATTTTTAATCCTCTCGTTCTTTGTCCTGTTTTTTCACCCTTCCATCGTTGTATAATATTTTCACCTAACCTCCTATAACCTTTATGTACTACAGTTTGTTAAGTACGTAATCATGTACTTTTCCATGTGAACTTTCTAGGATTTAGCCCTTTCTGAAGAGTAGTATGTGCAATCGATGGAAATTTTTTTTTTTTTTTTTTGTAGTGGTGATCAGAGCCCATCATGCATAAATCAAACGCAAAACAAACAAAAAAACATTATTTGTTACTTGCTCTTTTCCTATTACTACTGATACTACTACTACTACTACTACTAACAACAACAACAACAACAACAACAACAACAACAACAACAACAACAACAACAACAACAACAACAACAACAACAACAACAACAACAACAACAACAACAACAACAACAACAACAACAACAACAACAGCAGCAGCAGCAGCAGCAACAACAACAACATCTACAATATAGTCATGATTCCTTACTGCTGAACAATTTCTCAGAACTTCAGGTGCTAAGAAAAAAAAAATAAATAAATAAGACGCGTGTGTAGGGCAGCCTCTCAGACACATTATTTTGAGGACTTGCAGAACACACAAGGAAATCGTCAGATATGCATTCATGAATTAAGACTCTTCCTCGTATCTTAGTGACGCTGAGTCACAAAAATCTTCCTGAGAATGAGTGTGTAAAGTTTTTTTATATCCTGTTCTTTATTATCATCGAGTCATGATGGCGGAAATAAGTATATTCCTGAATATTATACTCAATGTTTGATAGAGTTAAGGTGGTAGAAAAATGCAAGGATGGCAACCCGACATTCAATGAAGCAAGAGCAAAAAAAAAAAAAAAAAAAAAAAAAAAAAAATATATATATATATATATATATATATATATATATATATATATATATATATATATATACACACACACATATACATACATACATACATACACACACACACACACACACACACACACACACACACACACACACACACACACACACACACACAGGAGTATATTTTTAATGTTTGATCGAGTTACTGTGTGAAGAGAGAATATAATCATGATGACCCGAGATAAAATTACGACGGAGTAAGGAAAGAAGAAAAAGATGAAAAGGAGAAATGGAGAACTGAAACACAAGATGAAAACGGATGAGACCCAATCGCGAGAACATGGGTCAGGCTCAGTCTAACAGCAAGGAAACTGACTGGGTGATTGCCACGTGTGAGTCTGATGGCTTCCTGCTGATTCCCTGATTTTCTTGTTCTACGGTCAGACATCTACAAGACTGCGTACCACCGCGGTCATGACACAATGATACAAGTACATCTCATTGTTCTCAACATTGTCTTGCTGAAGATGACCTATAGAACCCACAGATGGAATATAGAACAAGTAAACGAGTAAAAAAACCAAATCGGGGAAAGTGATGCAATAAAGAAGAAAAAAAAAAGAAATTAATGATAAACCTGAATAGAAATAATTAAAAACCGAGGATAATCTTACGAAAAAATCAGATAAAGCGAGGTAACTTTACTTTTTTTTCCGTACACGATAACTAAACCGCATCGAACCTTGTAGGAATATATAAAAAAAAAAAAAAAGAAACGGAAGAAAAAGAAAATAAATCCGATTAACCTTCCCCGTGGTGGCTCATGAAGTTTATCATTAACTGGTTCGTACCCTAGACACAAGGGTTCCTTGGAGAGGTGTTGCGCACTGCACACCGTTGGCCTGAGGCTCGTATTCTCAAACCCCTCTGCGCTTCACCTCCACTATTTCAAAAAGCTTTATCTAAGTTTACACGAGTATTTTTAATGTGGTTTTACAGGCAGAGTTACAAGATTCCTACACTATTAACTGGAGGAACACTCTTGAAAACCTCGCTAATCATCTCTGTGGCCTTGGAAAATAGCCGTGGTGAGAGAATAAAATGTTTCAGAATACGAGTCTTCGAGTATGGAGAGGTAGTTAGCGGATCGGCGGGTTAAAATGTGAAGGAGTAAGGAAAGGCAGCGGAATCACTGGCAGAGAGACGAAGGAGCTGAGATGAAAACAAATACAGACACGAGAGATAGGAAGGAAAGGGAGGAGAAAATGTAACAGAAGATAAATACTTAACAAAATTAATGGCGTAAAGATCACGAGAGATGAAGAAAGGGGGGAGTGGATAAGATACAGGAGCAAAGGGTAGGAAGAAAGAAGGAAGGAAGGGAACAGAAGAGAGGTAGAGGAGTAGTGAGCGGGACTATAGATACTGCGAGTGAGGAAAAATCTGAACAGAAGAAAAGGAGAGGAAGGAAGGAAAACAACTGAAGACACGTGGATGAATAGTGTACAAAATAGTAGCATAAAGAACGCAAAACACAGGGCGGAAAGACAACATTTTAGGGACGAAGAGAAGAAAAGGAGGGAAGGAAGAACGAAGACAGCGAAAAAGAGCAAGATAGGAAGGGAAAATGAAACAGGAATAACGAGGAAAGACGTATAAAAAAGAGGAAAAAGAAGAAAAATACTGAGAAACGAAAGAAAACAGGGAGGAAGACAAAGAAGCCAAAAAGAAAGGAAAAATACAGAGAAAAAAAGAAAGATAAAAATATAAATGGAGAAGAGAAAGAAAGGACACAAAAGGTAAATAAGTTAAGGATAAAATATTGAAAAAAGAAAGAAAAAATAAAACGAACTAAAACAACAATAGCCGGAAAGAAGAAGAGAAAGGGGGAAGAAATAAGCAGCAGATAAAATGCAGGAGAGAGAGAGAGAGAGAGAGAGAGAGAGAGAGAGAGAGAGAGAGAGAGAGAGAGAGAGAGAGAGAGAGAGAGAGAGAGACGACAAGCTAAGTAACAAAAAGAATGCAGAAAATGAGGCGAGAAGACAGGGCTGGAGAAATGGAAATCGTGTGCGACAAGGAGTGGCGAAGAGAGATAGGAAGTAGAGCGCAGGTGTGGGTAGCCGAAACACACCTGCATTGGCGTGTGTGTGCTAGCCAAAGGTCAAGGGTGAATGTACGTTGTTGCTTTTGTTTTCTTCAACTTATAAAGGTTATATGAGTGCAATCACGTTCATAGACAGGATAAAATGAAGGCCTAAAACAGAAGGGTTGGTGGCTACAATTGCTGAGTCCCAATACATAAATACATAAATGAATATACAAATAAGATAGGAAACGTGACAAGAAACGACTATACATTGTTCATAAGACTATCAAAATGCAGGAACTGGTTTTATAATAGACAAACTACCTAATTAACTAACTACTTAACAGACAAGCACATCAACTCATATTAACTGGATAAACAAAACAAATATCAATTCTGAGAAAAACAGTAAATTGCAAACACTGGAGCCCCACAATCAAAGGAAACGGAAACAAAAGATAAAGGGATAACATAAACGCATAGACTGAAATAGGAAACACACACACACACACACACACACACACACACACACACACACACACACACACACACACACACACAAGAAAAAAAAAAAGGGGTCAGTAAACCACAGACACATGACCTCACCTCGCCCATTGTCACGAGAGAGAGAGAGAGAGAGAGAGAGAGAGAGAGAGAGAGAGAGAGAGAGAGAGAGAGAGAGAGAGAGAGAGAGAAAGGGGGGGAATTAAAATATCACACAGCTTTGGGTGGCGACAACTGTGCAGGGGATCTATGACGTCACGTTACATAAGGTCACATTCTCTTCCACAGTTACATAAGGTCACATTCCCTTCCACAGTTACATAAGGTCGTAAGCAAATAGAAAAATATGGGAGGCTCTAAAAACCCACTTGGCACCTCGT
>NC_059297.1:11274410-11294410 GCF_017591435.1 Portunus trituberculatus
ATTCGAGAGAGAGAGAGAGAGAGAGAGAGAGAGAGAGAGAGAGAGAGAGAGAGAGAGAGAGAGAGAGAGAGAGAGAGAGAGAGAGAGAGAGAGAGAGAGACTGATTGATTGATACAAATAGATAAATAGACATATAGATAGGTATAATTCACCACCACGGTCGCCTGCTGGTTATCCAGCCACCCTTTCCCATTACGGAGCGAGCTCAGAGCTCATAGACTGATCTTCGGGTAGGACTGAGACCACAACACACTCCACACACCGGGAAAGCGAGTCCACAACCCCTCGAGTTACATCCCGTACCTATTTACTGCTAGGTGAACAGGGGCTACACATTAAAAGGCTTGCCCAATTGCCTCGCCGCTTTCTGGGATTCGAGCCCGGACCCTCTCGGTTGTGAGCCGAGCGTGCTAATCACTACACTACCCGGTGCGTACGTGTGTAATTCACCTCGGTCGCCTACTGGTAACCCAGCCAGTCTTCCCAATTACGGAGCGAGCTTAGAGCTCATAGATCGATCTTCAGGTAGGACTGAGACCACATCAACACACAACACACCGGGAAAGCGAGGCCACAACCCCTCGAGTTACATCCTGTACCTATTTACTGCTAGGTGAACAGGGGCCACACATTAAGAGGCTTGCCCATTTGCCTCGCCGCTTAGCGGGACTCGAACCCGGCCCTCTCGATTGTGAGTCGAGCGTGCTAACCACTACACTACGGTGTGTGTGTGTGTGTGTGTCCATTCGTTCGTTCGTCCTCCAAGAGCATGCCATTCACCTAAATTTTTGATGCTCACTGCAGCCTCTCCTCTGCGGTTTTCATAAGTCATTGATGTATTCATGAGTCACAAGGAGCCTCAAGCCTCAAGCCTCAAGCCCCCAAGTCTCAAAACGACCTGCTGAGTGGAGGGCGCCACTGCTGAAAACCTCCTGCACAGCCACAATCAGAGCCACTCAAGCAAATACGACGCTGAACAGCTCTCACCACCTCCAACTCCCACAAATCCCCACCCAACCTTTGACTCGACTGGCCAGCCTTCAACCGGGTCACCCATTCACTATGCCGTTAGCAACCCACTACACCAGTCTTACTCCGTCTCCTTTCTCCTTTTCCACCTTTCCATTGCCCTCCTAGTTCACCAAAATAACAATGAACATCAAAACACTAACAGATTCATTCTCTTCCTCTCCCAATACTCCTTAAACACATTAAACTTCACCTAAACCAGCAGAAAATCACGGCTTTTTAGAACACAAGAACGTAAAGCAAGAGAATGTTCACAAAACCATCATATCTACATGTGGCAGTCCCAGTGTATATATAAACGAAAAATCCTGCGACTAGAGTGAATGTATCACCACGCCAGTCAGTCAGCTGTGTGTGACGAACGAGAGGAATACAGATGCACCAGATACATACAAGAGTCTGTGATCGAAAGGCCAGTTGATTTTAGATGAGGATATCATGTTTGGTGGGTGCGCTTTGGGTCGAGAGAGAGAGAGAGAGAGAGAGAGAGAGAGAGAGAGAGAGAGAGAGAGAGAAATTTTACCGAACTGAGACAAGACGGAGGCTGCGACACGAATGAAAAGAAGCCCGCCAAATATAGTTCCACTTCAATACGAAAATAAATAGATAAATACAGACTAAATAAGATGAAAGTATTGCTGTGTAAGTTGACGAAGAAAAATAGGAAGGAAAACATTTGGAAAGAAGATATCGCAGTTCCCTTCCTTTCCTATATTTATATAATTTTTGTTTATTCGTCAATCTGCTTAAGCATTTGTTATTTTTAGCTCTTTTGGCTGAAAGTGAAGAGATAGAACTAACAAATAAAACACACACACACACACACACACACACACACACACACACACACACACACACACACACACAACCAAAGAAAAAAATAGTAAAAAATAAATAGCATTATCTGACTAAAATATTCAAGATTTATGCTAGCTAGAGATAAATTAAATACGATAAAAAAAAAGTTCGTATGATTTCAAAATGTACAGAAGATCCTTGAACCCTAATCATCTCTAACCTGTCCTTCAGAATAAAAAAAAAAAAAAAAAAAAAAAACGAGAAAAAAATTACACAGATCCAAATCACAAAATGAAAAAACTCAAACTCTACATCCCACCACAATTAGAACTACTATAACTATACGATATACCACCACCACAACTACCAAACTGCTGCTACCAACCAACTACTATGAGATTCAAAGCTGCTGATCCGCTGTTTTTCGCGAATAACTTTATATCAGAGTCGCATGAAGATGAAACTTTGCCAGAGTATGTTTTATACCCCTACCTAATTTTATCCAGTATCACTTAGTACCTAACTTTGATAATCAAGATACTTCTATGAGTAAAAATCAGTCGTGGAATCCGCAGCCGCTTCAGTCTTCAGTTATGAGTAGAGATAAAACTATGACGTCGTCTCTGACGTCATGAAGCCCCGCCCACTCGGAAGATGATTGGTAATTTAAAACCAATGAAGGCTGAACCTCTGCCAACAGTGAAACATTATTTCCTGTATGCTTGACTAATTCCCAGAAATATTCATATTGGTACAACTTCTTCAAACGTAGTGAAAAGCTCGCCACAGATCGTCACATCAATAAACAATTATACAGCTCTTTCACTTTTGAGAAGAAATCAACATCACAGTGTATACCACTATTTCCAATAATGGAATAATTTACACATAGGCGTTCATTTCCTCTCTCTCTCTCTCTCTCTCTCTCTCTCTCTCTCTCTCTCTCTCTCTCTCTCTCTCTCTCTCTCTCTCTCTCTCTATTATTATATATATATATATATATATATATATATATATATATATATATATATATATATATATATATATATATATATATATCTTATTGGTACTGTTCATGGAAGAAAAAATAGACAATATAGCTATATTATTATGTTGGTATTTTGAGAAAATATCATGTGGGTATACCAGTGAAATATTCAACATAAAACAAAATTTATTTATCATCACTATCGAGGAGAAGATCGTCGTCTCCATCCACGGGTCTTCTCTCCTCTGAACATAGTAGCAAGCCTCAACACAAAAGCAGTCTTGCAACCACGTGGACAATGTTGCAACATGTTTGCCATTGTTGACAGCGATGAAGGCCAGAAAGCTGTGTTCACGTGTCAGTGGCCACGTGAATCACTCGCCATTCACACCCCGGTGGGCGGAGCCTCATGACGTCATGAGAATTTAACGTCATGACTTTCTGAACCCCTCACCAACAAGAGAGGCGACTGTGGATTCAGCTACTTATTTTACTCTTATGAGAACATTAAAATCGAAGCTAGACAATAAAGGATGCCGGATAAAATTTGGTTGGGGTATAAAACATACTCTGGCAAAGTTTCATCTTCATCCGACTCTTCGATATAAAGTTATTCGCGAAAAACAGCGTATCAGCAGCTCTGAATCTCATAGTAGTCATCACCATGTTTGTATTCCCTCCTCCCTTAAAAAAAAAAAAAAGAAGGAAAAGAAAAGCAAAGCGTCATCACCATCAGCAACACCTCATCACTCCCACTACTTCCACGGCTACTCATCAGCACATCAGTGCCACCAGCCTGCAACATACACGCGGCAGCTGCCCTGAACTCCAGCGTGGCCACACAAAGAGCCTCGCCACGCTGACGTCTGCAACTAAGCGACTCACGAGCGTCTAAACTGAAGCGGACAATATCACATCGCCATTCCAAGAAAACCTCGATACTATCTCACACTCAAATCCTCATTACCAGCGCCTGCGTGAAGCCCCGAAGCGTCTGTACCCTCCCTGACACTCCCTAGCATTCCTCTCTCCTACTGTGAGGTCTACTCTAAGGCGATCGGAGGCCTGAGGGAGAGTGAGGGCAAGGAGGTTCAGGGGAAGGCGGGGTTCGGCCGAATCAAGCGCCACTTGTATTCCCAACGGCGTGCTCAAGCCTTATCGAGCCCGGTGTGGTTAAGCTCCATGCTGACGGGGCTGGAGGGTGCGCGGCCACTGGGCACAAGTGGGCTGATGTGAAAGACGGCAAAAGCTCGAGAGGGCTGAGCCGTGGGGTAAAGCCTAATAGTATCTGAAGAGGGCTGAGCAAACTAAGATTTAAAGGCAGAGAGAAGGTGGGGGCTACGTATATGCCACTGCTTCGGTTTGTGTTGTGTTGGTCACTTCTGCGGTAACTAAAAGCTACAGACTTGCACACTTCGTACTAGAATTGTAAAGTCTGAGAGACTAAAATAAGGGACTTGTTTAAAATCTAATTGTCTAGTTATGGCGATGAAAGACGCTGGGAAACCCATGGTCATTCCTGGGGCTACTAAATACTACATAACCAAGAGACCAGTGAGACGCACTTTGCATTAAAGAGAATTGTTAGGTTCCAAAAACTAAATGGGATTGTTTACAATATAATATATAGATTGTCTTGTTGACGAATAGAGAGATATTAAGAAAATCTTAACCTAGTAACAACTATATACTAAACAAAAATCTACAGAATAAATCTACAGATAAATGTAAAGTCTGAGAAATTAAGCGATTCAGATTTTATACATCATACACAGCCTGGTTACGATATTCAGAGACGCTAAAGAAGAGCTGCCTAATCATATGACCACTAGATACTAAAAACACGCTGAGAGAGAGAGAGAGAGAGAGAGAGAATGTGACGTAACCTGCAGGAGTCTGAGGTTTCCGTCGATATCCGTCGAACACTTCACTGTACTTGCTCCATTACACTCGCCCACACTTCTGCCGTGGCTCGGGACAAAGGCAGAAGACGAGATGGTGTTTCTCTGGAGTCAGATAAAAGCCTCTGTGGTCTGATTCTTTACCGGTACATGAATCTGGGTTCATACTTTTTTCATCTGGGCTGTGTGTGTGTGTGTGTGTGTGTGTGTGTGTGTGTGTGTGTGTGTGTGTGTGTGTGTGTGTTTAGAGAGAGAGAGAGAGAGAGAGAGAGAGAGAGAGAGAGAGAGAGAGAGAGAGAGAGAGAGAGAGAGAGAGAGAGAGAGAGAGAGTCGAGTCTGAAGTGCCATACTTGTTATTCTATTTATACATTATCTCGCTTCGTCTCTCTCCTCATCGTACTGCACTTGTTCCCTCTCTCTCTCTCTCTCTCTCTCTCTCTCTCTCTCACACACACACACACACACACACACACACACACACACACAGTTTCTTTCTGAACCAGACCTTTATAATTATTATTTTTTTTCGTGAATTATTTTACTTTTGCTGGAACAAAATCTAATATGAAACAACATCGACAACGCAACGACTTCCATTTGTTTTCTTATTTCATCATCATCATCATCACCACCACTAGTACTACCACAATCACCACCATTATATCGCCATGTCAGTAAAATCGTATTCAAAACGTTTTTAGCAAACACACGGAACTGAAATGGCACTAGAATAATTCCAATTCACTCCTTTTTGCCTCTATCCTTTTCCTTTCCTTCCGCCTTTCAATTCGTGACTCGTAATCACGGACAGAGCGTTGGCCTAACCTCCTCCCCTCTTGGCAAGGAAACATAAATATAGTCTTTTTCTACCTTTAAAAATATATAATTAAACGCAAGAATGATCGGCAGTTAAAGGCGGTATTTCTCTGTTTCTCCTTCAATTTTTTTTTTTTATTTCTGCTCTGTCGATGGTCTTTTTAAATCCATCTTCTCGTGACTCAACACAACTCTTCACATTTTCTTTTACACAGACACGAGACTGGAGGTTTCTCGGAGGCGGCTGGGCGGTTTGGAGAAGCGGGAGGAGGAGGTGAAGGGGAGGGAAGGCGTGAAAGGAAGAAAGAAAGGGTGAAATAAGAGAGTTGGAGTAGAGGTAAGGAAGGATGGCTGCAGGGAGGATCAGTGGGGGGGAATCGCTCGCTCTATTTTCTCCTCTCCCTCCTCCTCCACCTCTTTCGCAGTAGACGAGGTAGTGAAGTTATTAAGAGGAAGTGAGTGATCCTGACTCGCAGAGAGGTGGTGGAAGTAAATGTTGTCACGTCCCAAAGGAGATACTGGGGTGAGAGTGCTGGCTGGGTGGCTGGGTGGGTGGGTGGGTGAATAACTCGCCCCTCCACGCAGCGCCCGCCTCGCCACACATTTGAACCCCAATGAAGCGGTGAAACAAAGGGACTAGTTGCATTCTATTTCAAAGTCGTACCATGTAAAGCAATTGTTTTGTTTTGTTTTTATTACACATAGTAAAAACAAAAATAAAAGACAAAAACTTCCGTGCGAGGTATCCATGAACAGACACACAAACACACAGATACAAAAAAAGCTACACGAAAAAGGAACACAACACAAATACAGTAATACAGCAACCAACAACAACACACACACACACACACACACACACACACACACACACACACACACACACACACACACACACACACACACCGCGTAGTGTAGTGGTTAGCACGCTCGACTCACAATCGAGAGGCCCGGGTTCGAATCCCGGTAAGCGTCCAAGCAAATGGGGAAGCCTCTTAATGTGTGGCCCCTATTCAGGTATGGGATGTAACTGGAGGGGTTGTGGCCTCGCTTTCCCGGTGTGTGGAGTGTGTTATATGTTATATGTGGTCTCAATCCTACCCGAAGATCGGTCTATGAGCTCTGAGCTCGCTCCGTAATGGGGAAGACTGGCTGGGTGACCAGCAGACGACCGAGGTGAATCACACACATCAACGCTACATACAAAGCGATACCAAACCAAACCCGTCAACTCGCCTCTATTCACCCAGTCCATACATAAAAAAAAATGAAAATAAATAAAAGAAAACCACTATCATTCAACAATACTCTGCGCAGGATCCTCTCATTAGTCCTGTGTTCAGCCGACCTTAATCCAGCCTTCTGATGTCCCTGCGGTGAATGATTCTCTCCCCAACAATAAAACGTGGAGGCCTAACCCCCGATCCCGGTCCCCATCCACCACCACCACCAATGCCATTACCACCACTACTACCTTTGAACGTTCTGTCGCCGCGGATTCACCGATGACATTGTGCACACGAGCATTGAGTTTAACCGCTAATTGCGTCAACTAATCACGCGGGAGCAGCGGCGAGATGAAAGCTACAGCGGGAATGTGTATACAGTTTTCTGGGAGCGAAGGAAGGAGGAGGAGGAGGAATGGAGGTAATAGATGGATGGATAGTGGTGGGGGACGAAGCTATTGAGTGCAAGAAAGGTAGTGGTTAGGGAGGGGAGGGGAAGGGAAGGGGAGAAGGAAAACGGGGGAAGGGAGAGAATGAGACAGGAAGGTAGAGTACATTTTTTTGTTCGGTGAGTGAATGAAGGGGAGGAGAGAGAGAGAGAGAGAGAGAGAGAGAGAGAGAGAGAGAGAGAGAGAGAGAGAGAGAGAGAGAGAGAGAGAGAGAGAGAGAGAGAGAGAGAGAGAGAGAGAGAGAGAGAGAAAGACGGGGAGAGGAGGCAGCGTCCGTCAGCAGGTGTTTTGGCTCTTTATGTTTTAGAAATTCGTCACACACACACACACACACACACACACACACGATTACTGAGAATCTTACAACACCAACCAGTCTCGTTTGAATTCACACGCTGAGAGAGAGAGAGAGAGAGAGAGAGAGAGAGAGAGAGAGAGAGAGAGAGAGAGAGAGAGAGAGAGAGAGAGAGAGAGAGAGAGAGAGAGAGAGAGAGAGAGAGAAATTCGTATTAAATCATTACACAGGTGCTTCTCCAGGTGTAAAAGCAAGACTAAGCAAACGGTGACCTTGGACTGGGATGCGTCACAAGTGTTCCCGCAGCTCCATACACGGCTTCCTTCCCTCCCCCAATCGAGCAACGGCACCAATAAACCCGAGCCTTCATTGCCCCACTATTTATACCCCGTATGTACCAATTCACATGCTCCCCTCGCCTAATTGATACCTTTTGAGCGAGGGAGTTTAAAAGTTTTATGTCACCGTGTGTGTGTGTGTGTGTGTGTGTGTGTGTGTGTGTGTGTGTGTGTGTGTGTGTGTGTGTGTGTGTGATTGCGCATACATATATGGAAGTAGCGCTCTCTCTCTCTCTCTCTCTCTCTCTCTCTCTCTCTCTCTCTCTCTCTCTCTCACACACACACACACACAGCAACTAAAGGCAAAATGGATGTTCCTTTTTTTTTCTCATTTATCTATTCATATAGTCTAACTTTTTTTCTCCGCTGCATCGTCTTTTTCTCATTTCATTTCATTTCGCAGCGTTCATGTTTATTTACACATTTATTTACTTTTATTTTTATTCTTAGCCAAAAACCCATTGTTAATTCACTTCAACAAGCGCAGTTCCATTTCCTTTCCATCTAATCCACCGGCTGGTAATGATTATACTAATTATTTTTTTGTATTAATCCCACCTTATATATAACACACCTGAAACTTAATTACTATGCCTTGTGTGCGTGAGAGAAATAAGGGAGAGAGGGAGAGGGAGAGAGAGAGAGAGAGAGAGAGAGAGAGAGAGAGAGAGAGAGAGAGAGAGAGAGAGAGAGAGAGAGTGTGTGTGTGTGTGTGTGTGTGTGTGTGTGTGCGGCAGGGGATACGTCTAGGGAGATGAAGTAATAGCAAAGAGATCACGTGGGCAGGTGGATTATAGAGGTGGAAGAGTGAGAGGATGGAACATGTAAGGTAAAGTGGAAGTATAGAAAGAGAAACATGGATGAAAGAAGAATGAAGAAGGAAAAGGAAAAGGCAAAAGGAAGAATAAGGAATGTACAGAGAGGCAAGTAAAGGAAGGGATAAAAATGAGTACAAAGAAGACAAGATGAAAAATAGATGAAAGGATAGAAGGAAATGGAAGCAGATCAGAGGGAAGGGGAGGGAAAGCTAGATGGTGAGGACTCGAGGCATGAGTGTGCTATTCCAGGATAAAGGTGGAGCCGGAAGTCAACTAATTACATTCAGGTGAGCAAAACTCGCGGCAACTGGGAGCGGCGAGCAGGGCCTAATTAAGGGGAGGAGGAGGAGGAGGAGGAGGAGGAGGAGGAGGAGGAGGAGGAGGAGGAGGAGGAGGAGGAGGAGGAGGAGGAGGAGGTGGTGGTGGTGCTGATGGTGGTGGTGGTGGTGGTGGTGGTGAAGGAGGAGGAGGAAATGTTAGTAGTGGTGGTGATTGAGGAGGAAGTGGTAATCACGCACAGCATACAACTAATATTTCACTATTCAGCTATTTCTTTCACAAAATCCCTAGGTGTTTGTCAAGGTTTTGCGAAATGGAAGCAGAAAAAGCTGAAAATACCTCCCCTCTTTTTTTTTTCAAGTCCAGCACCCGAGACACGATTCTTCCATTAACATCGGGGAGGAAAATACACACTCTCTCTCTCTCTCTCTCTCTCTCTCTCTCTCTCTCTCTCTCTCTCTCTCTCTCTCTCTTTCTCTGTGTGTGTGTGTGTGTGTGTGTGTGTAAACTTTTCCCATGCCCTGTGCTCTTTTCTTTTTCTTTTCCTTTTTTCCTTAAGTCATTTTACACACACACACACACACACACACACACACACACACACACACACACACACACACACACACACACAACTGCCTTTTACGAATGGCATCTTCAGTGTGTTTGTTTTTTTCTCTCTATTCGTTGTCCTTGGCCAGAATCTCCACTTGCATAAGCACACATACACACACACACACACACACACACACACACACACACACACACACACACACACACACACACACACAAACACAAAACTCACCACCTTCCTTCTCCTGCAGTAACAAGTGAACACCAGATACCTATTATTATTTTCACCTGTGCCTGAGAGAAGCTGGCAACGTAAATAAGGTGCATCGTACTCACCTTGGAAGCGAGGCGTTGCTCCGGCCGGCGATGAAAGGTGCCGTAGTCTCCAGGTGTGTGTGTGTGTGTGTGTGTGTGTGTGTGTGTGTGTGTGTGTGTGTGTGTGTGTGTGTGTGTGTGTGTGTGTGTGTGTGTGTGTGTGTGTGTGTGTGTGAGTGTCCTCGAGTCGTGATCAGGAAGACACAAACACACAAACGTTCCACTTAATCACTTTCTCCTTTTATCACTGTTGTTTTCAGCTCTTCTTTTTGTTTTTCTTGTTTCAATTTTGTAATCACTAAATTTCTTCCGTTCCTTTTTCTGTTGTTAATCCTGAGTCTTTCCTCCGCACTGTATCCCTGGAAAAAAGAATGAAAAATACATACTGTAGCATGGTCACTCTTATACACACACAGAGCTCAAAGACAGCACGAGCAACGGGTCTCAAGAATACGTAACAAAAAAGTAAATAAATAAATAAGAAGAGAGAACAGTCACGGCGCACGATACACGTTCACGAATTCTGATAAATAGACGGATAACAATTCAAGTCTGAAATTCTGAGACTGTCGTGAATATACACTATATAAATATTTTTTCCTTTTTTACATACATGTGAAGGAAACGTCTACACAACAAGCATATACATTTTTTTTCCTCTCGTTCTGTATTTTTTTTTCCACGATGGTAAGTGATATTCCAAACAGCATCGCCGCTTCTAGGTTGCGACCAATGCTGGATATTTATTAATCAAGATACGAAATGTTATCATGTCACGAAGGCTCCACATTTACCAGTTAGGCGAGATTTGTATGATATTGCGCAGGAAGATAGAGAGAGAGAGAGAGAGAGAGAGAGAGAGAGAGAGAGAGAGAGAGAGAGAGAGAGAGAGAGAGAGAGAGAGAGAGAGAGAGAGAGAGAGAGAGAGAGAGAGAGAGAGAGGAAAAGATATAATCAGTGAAGGCATCCAACTAGTTTAAAAAGAATACTACTGAGAGAAAAGTAAATAAAGCCATTCATTGTGTATCGATGTGCATCTTACCACAACTCATATTGATGTCGCCATTCTCTCTCTCTCTCTCTCTCTCTCTCTGCTCTTTCAAAATCTTTCGCAAGTCTCAAACCGCGAAACATGAAAAACCCAGGAGCCCCAACTCGCTCCTAATTGTCATAACACTCCCGCGAAAACATTCCACATCCCGATACATGACGTCATAGTTTCTCCAGTCTCTTCTGCAAGCATTCAAGCATATCCTGTAATGAACCCTTGTCTTTTCTTCTCCTTTTATAGTAGCTTCTTTCCGAGCTACAGGTTTCGAAACTGATGCAGGAGGCGATGTGATGGAAGTAGTGCTAAGATCCGTGTTTACTTTTCGTTGTATCAAGAGAGTTATGGAGCAGAAGGAGGAGGAGGGAGAAAGAGTAAGGCTAGCAAGGAGGACGAGGAAACACAGGATAAGTTACGATTAAACTCTGATGAAAGATGGTGCAATAGTCAATAACGAGAGAGAGAGAGAGAGAGAGAGAGAGAGAGAGAGGAGAGAGAGAGAGAGAGAGAGAGAGAGAGAGAGAGAGAGAGAGAGAGAGAGAGAGAGAGAGAGAGAGAGAGAGAGAGAAAGTGCAGGTTTACAAGAGCAAGAGGGGAGAAGTAATCCGGTGACAAGGAAGCATGACCACTACCCTTCCTGGTGTGGATTAAGAGAACCGTGATTGCTATGCGAGCGGTAAAGAACACGGAAGCGGGTGCAGTTTATGGGCAGTCGGCGGTCAATGTATGCAAGACACCACGTGAATGTATGTATCAGTGCCACGAGATGTTCAAGACTTAGTGCCAAGCAAGGATAATTATGAGATAGATGATTTAAAGTACTCGCTGTGAGGAGCAAGAGGAAAATTTAAGACTTACGAAATGAATGTATAGGAGGATTGAGAAATACTGGAAAATAAGTGAATAAAAGAAAAATGACGCAATGACGAGGAGTGAGGAAAATGGTAAGTATTAAAGATGAAGGGAAAAAGGTAAATAAATGTATAACCAGCGAATAGAATGCAGAAATTGGTAAATAAAAAGACTAAAGAGGTGATGATGAGAGAGAATACATCTTCATTATACACTAGCGGTATATTCATTCCAGACAGACATTAATGCAAACTGTATGAGAAGGAAGGAAAGCGTGGCACTCTTTCCTCGTTGGTAATGCCTTCCCTGTGTTGGGGCATGACGGAAAAATGGAGACAAATGACACACACACACACACACACACACACACACACACACACACACACACACACACACACACACACATACACACACATTATAACACCAACAAGTGCAAACATCCATTAACACCTCCAAAGGCATACATTACCCCAGCACCCCCAGCCACTCCCTTCAGACCACCTGCAGTGTAGCCGTATCCTAACAATACCCTCATTTCCACCCCTCGTCCCCTCACCAGAACTCGCCACTACATCCCTCTTTACCCAACAATTACACTCCTTCAGTCCGTTTGCCTCGTGGTCTCCCCTACCCTACTTAATTCACGTCCCCTAAGGATAACTTTATTCCCATAGGTACATGTACATATTAGCTTTACTGCACGCTCTCTCTCTCTCTCTCTCTCTCTCTCTCTCTCTCTCTCTCTCTCTAAAGGCTACATTATACAAGCCTTTTCTACTTTCTCCCATCCTTGTTCTGTCCACCTCCCCATTACAAGAGTAAACAGCATTTTCAGTCTTTCATCCTATAATAAACTCTGCCTATATCTATATGCTTTCCTTTATCGTTGATTTGAACTCTTTCGAGCTTTTAAGACACCTCTTTAATTCCTTTTAGATCTTTCCTACAGAGACTGTTTCCTCGGCCCTTACCGAACTAACCAAACATGAAAACACACTAAGCGAATGTTCAATTACTAGCGTCAATTTGAGGACAATTTATCTACTTCACCACTACCACTTCCATTATCACCACAACTACTTCTACTGCAGTCATCACCACCATCGCCTATGTAGGTACAGCACACAGCCGCTAATCTTGAATAAATAAAGCATAGTAAACGTTTCTTCAATTACTTCAAAGTGGCACTCTCATCCATTACGTGCAGTTAATGACGGTACTTTGCTCTGCGTGCCGTACATTTTCCTGCCACGTCTCCACCTCCCTCCCCATCCACTCCCCCCACACTCAACTAAGCATTCACTTCTTGAGCACGGCAGCTGACACGCTCCTGGCAAATTATGTGATAGTTAACCAGCGTCCACTGTGACCCGTGTCCTTGAAAAAAATATAATAATTTAAGTGAAGTATGATAAAAATGCATGAAAAGGAGAGAGAGAGAGAGAGAGAGATATGAACACCCTCCATGGCTCTTCCCTCCCCTCCATGAGTAAAGTCTGGCAATTTCCGTCTTACGTATTGAACAGGAAAGCCCCAATGGAAAGTCATCAATGCCAACAGGGCGGCGTGGATGCTGGCCGCTGATCCGATTAGAGCCAGACTGCTGAGTTGCCGTCTGCGGGCCACGTGGATACCTAGCTTGGGTCGTGTTAGGAGCTTGAAGAAAGGGACGTCTCTGTACTTTCATAATTAGTCGAGTTTTCATACGGTGTTTATCTATTTATTTATCTATTTTTGTTATTTTCATTTATCACGTTGAGAAGTGTCATGTGAAAATCTCTCTCTGTAATTCCCCAATTTTTTCTTACTAGTGTTTGTTTTAAGTTGTCAAGGTGTGGATATGTTTAAGAATGCGGTTCTTTGATAAGTATGTTGATTTGTCGACTGTTAATACTACTGCCATCACCATCATCACCATCCCCACCACCACCATCACCACCACTGCCATCATGACGGACAATACTTGCCGTAAAACTTTCGCCAGGGACATTCTTTGAAAACCTTCCATCAATAATAATGAATAGACAAGGAAACGTTTACTGAACTTGATCCGCTTCTTCTGGCCTTAAAAAATAAATAAATGAATGAATGAATGAAAAAAAAAAAAAGCCAAGACGTAAGACTGTCCCTTTACTATATAATAAGAAGTGATGAACAGACACGTGCTTTTCTTACATTTATTTCTCATCCCTTATGTTTTATTCAATATCTTGTTCATGTTTTCGACATGACTCCTTTCCAACCATCACCACAACTACCACCATCACCACCCACACTCCCACCCCAGTGCAGTGTTGTCCCGTATCCAGCTGCTGGGAGAGAGAGAGAGAGAGAGAGAGAGAGAGAGAGAGAGAGAGAGAGAGAGAGAGAGAGAGAGAGAGAGAAAAAGTCATGTTCTCAATTAGCATTTTTCCTCCCTGCTAACGCGCCGCTCACCTGTCCACCCTTCCACTCACTCCACATCATGAGGCGCGACACTTACACCCGACTCGCCATAAACACTTAACTCGCCATAAACACTTAAATGCTCCGCCCACCACAACATTACTAGCACCTACAATAAAAAATTGGTAGCGATAGAAAAGCAGAGGCTCTTTCCCGCCCAGCACGAGCGAGACCTCAGCGTCAAAATACTCCTGAAGGGGCCCTTTGCATAGAGAGTGCTGTTTAGATTCGTCCAGTGACCCTTTGATCATGTGGCCTTGTGGTGCCCTTTTCTTCCTCTCTAGAGCCCCAACTGGCCAGTAAATTTCGAGGTTTTGGGGACAATGATCCTTCTTTTTTTTTTTTTATTCGTTCTTCCCGTAGTTTAGATTCCACAACGTCAATCTCGTTAATCTCTCTATAGCTAGTTCGTTTCTCTCTCTCTCTCTCTCTCTCTCTCGCAACAACTGGAACGAAAATTATTTTTTTTCCTGGTCTTCCTGTAATTTACACTGTCCAGGAGACCACTGCATTATGTTTATTTTGATCTCCTCCCCCTACCTCTCTCTCTCTCTCTCTCTCTCTCTCTCTCTCTGACTGACTGACTGACGAGCGCACGAGACCTCTGCTCCAGTCCAGCTGTCGGGACTGGATCAAAAAGTGCTCCTCTAATATCGCGACAAGGCCCTGTATGTGCGTTGAAAGGTCTTGGTGCGAGGAATGGCAGGGGCAGCGTGACAATGGAGCCCCAGGGGAAATACACTTTTGTTTCCTGCGGTGGTATTCAGTCCATATTGGTAGTCCACGTTGAGTTCATATACAATTTCGTACCAAAAATGCAAAATAATGCTTGAGTCATGCAAAACTGATACAGATGAGTATGACTGATTAGCGCAACGTGACGCATCGTTTCATCGTGAGCGTCCTGCCATCTGTATACAGCGACCTGGCCATCTTGAACGGAAGATTAATGACGGGCAGCTTAATGGCTTTCCCTATCTGCCCTGCTACCGCATCGAGCGCGGGTCCTCCCCATTGCTCACGTTAGCGGATCCAACACCCTTCATTGACCGCCATTGTCTGTGGAAATTAAGTCCATTGATTATTCTGACGCATGGAACTTCGGGCCGTATGCTGCACGGCCAACTGATTTACTGCAGCCGTTAATATTGTTCTCAATGACAGTAACGCTGTTTTCCTCAAATTATTCACGTTACTGAGAAATTACCGTGAATCATTACTGACGGGGAAGATTCAGCGTCTGCAGCTCCCACCTCGCCACTTTACACCAGCTGAGGGTTTTTGTTTTCCCTCGCAATGCCGAGTGATAACGAATAGATTACCTAATGACTGGTGTGGTTGAATCAGGAACTATTAATCAAATTGCGTGGAAATTCATGGCCTCAACATTTATTCACATCATTACTCTGATGGTAACTTTAATAATTAGTCATGGAAATAAATTCACAATCTCATGCAAGCTGTGTTGTTGCTGTGTTGTATTCAGCACACGCCGACTGCGTAGTGAATGATCGGCTACCTCCCCCCTGTCGCTGGTCTGTGTTAATAGTTTTCCTGGTCAACATTACGCCGGTTGTGTCCCCCTCCGTCCACAGGCCGGTCGCTTCCCGGCTGACCTTGACGCCTGCTATTTCCATGTTGGTGCCCTCACCCACGCTCCTGCCCACGCTGACTCTGAGAATCCCTAGCCCTGTCGCTAAGTCACAGCTGCACCACCAAGGAGGAATGTAATGCTGGAGATGTGAAGTGAATCCGTGACCATAGAGCGAGTAGCCACATTGTGCAGCAAATTCTGGCTAACCGCTGTAAAAAGTATGTTCGTGGCATGACTTGGAATGTGAACAAAGAAAGATTTAGCCTCAAGCTGAGTCGTGTTGAAACTGAAGTTTTGTACTTCACACAAGCCACGCATCACTGAAGGCCTGGTAAGACTCAGCACCGTCTCATTTGAAAGCTATATATATTCACCCCAAGTTTGAGGCTACTTAATTATTGCCTTACAGTACATTATTAATTTAATGACCCGCGGGGAGCAATGGCAAGGGACGGAAGCCTCCCTCAGCTGAGGTACACGTGCACGGCGGCGAGGGGAGGTGACTTCCGGCCCCGGCAGGATAATGGTCGTGCTGTGTTCCGCTGAGGAGACTCTATGGTACTCAGCTCGCCTCCCTGCACCACTTCCCTCCCCGTTTACATACCTCGTGCGTCCTGAGAAGGTACACGATACTATGCTTCCAGCTACATAATTTTTGACTTCATATAGAGTATTTACTGTACTTTTCCTCTAATACGTTTTTTCCCCTCTCCCCCCTTCCAGGCCTGCGTGGACGGAGACCATCCCGCGACTCCCTGGAGGAAATAATGCCGTGTAGCGACACAAGAAAAATCTGCCACAACACAAAAAAACTCTTAGTGTTACAAGTATGTGACGCCAAGTTGTGTCGCAAGTGTCGGGGCGAGAGGAACCTGGAGGGAGAAGTGGCTGTGGTGGCCAGGAGGCCTGCCGGGGGAGTGGTGGGGGTGAAGGGGTGTTTTGGAGCTGCGCCAGCATACACCTACTCCACCTTCTCTTCCTCCACCCTCTTTCACTCCTCTCCAACCACTGCTCTCCCGTCCCTTTCTTCCCTCATCTCGCGTATGCTCTCTTCTCTTCCTCTTCAGTTTCCTCCACTCACCTTTCTCCTGCCACCTCCTCCATTAGTGACTCTCCTTCCCATCCATTTTAGTCTCTTCACCTTCCCTACCTCGACCTTTTTCCAGTTTTGTTCCTCATTTCCCGCCCTCATCCTCCTCAGGCACTCACCTCTTCTTGTCCTGCCGTCCCAAGGGGCCTCGCCTCTGCCTCTCCCTTCACACGCTACATGGGTTTACTTTTTTCTACTATTTTTTTTTTTTTTGCTTTCATTCTTTTTTATCTTACCGCCAGTGGATAATCTGTCTTACATATTTTTAATTCAAGATTTTCATTCACATAATTTTCGTTTTTTGCCTAAAATGTGATAACGTTGAATGTTACTTTTTTCAATTAGTAAGGCACTACACATTATCTATCTCAGCTGCAGGAGAAAAACATTTGAGTTTCCACCAAACCAACAACATTTACATGAATATTACAAGTAGGCAACACTATTCCTACTTCTTTTTCTTCTTCGTTCAATTTTTCCATTTCCTTTTTACCTCCCAACACGCGCGCGTACACACACACACACACACACACACACACACACACACACACACACACACACACACACATTAACCCCTCCTCTTTCTCACATTCCCCCTCAATCTCCTCTTTCACATACTTCCTCAAGGTATTTTTTTTTTCTTCTTCCTTCTCTGGACAATATCTTTCTCTTTCACACTTTGTTTACACAGCAGAACCTTTGGCATACCTCCCACTGTTGACGGCTGGGGAATGGTGCCTGAAACTTGGGGAACTGTAACTCGCCAGTATTGATCCTCGCCCCCATAACCACGCTATTACGACGACAGTTAAACACCCAGATGACCTTCACCTGCACGTCCACGGCATTCGCTCCTACTGACATAGACGCCACACGCCACGTCAACCGCCACCTCCTCCTCCTCCTCCTCCTCCTCTGCTCACCTTACTAGTACAAAAGCAAAGTATAGCAGACTAACAAACACCTCTTCTCAGTCGCTACATCATCTACTTACATACCATCCTAGTAAAGTTTAGTTTACTGACCACAAACCTCAAGTATTCTCCTCCAAGCACTACATCTCAGTCATCACGTCACCTAGATACCACAATAATCTTGATTAGTTATTTTACTAAAAGAAAATGTGGAAGTCATATACAGACTATATGATTATAAAATAGTGTAAGATGTAATATGTTGACCATAATCAAGTAAAAATTCCTAAAAACAATGTTAAATTCCCTTGAACTACTACTACTACTACTACTAATAATAATAATAATAATATTATTATTATTATTATTATTATTATTATAATAATAATAATAATAATAATAATAATAATAATAATAGTAATAATAATAATAATGCTAAAAATAATCATAATCATAATAATAATAATAATAATAATAATAAAAATAAACAATAAAACCGATGGCCCATATATTATATATATATATATATATATATATATATATATATATATATATATATATATATATATATATATATATATATATATATATATATACAATATGGATGCGATTGGTAAACACATATAAGAAAAAAGAAAACACAAAACTACACACATTTTGTCAACTGTACTACATGTCGCTTTACTATGAATGGCAAACTTACACAACCAACCCGTACTAAAAAAGTCAACCAGATTTTTTGCACCGATAAAATAAAGTATTTTCAAGTTATGGTGAATGTACTTCACGCACGCACGCACGCACACACACACACACACACACACACACACACACACACACACACACACACACACACACACACACACACACACACACACACACACACACACACACACACACACACACAATCCCAGAGGCTGAGGGGAACGACAGGGGGAAGTTCCTTATTCATTCACTGGTGCACATTGTGAAGGTAACTGGCCGTGTGCAAGATTGTGAAGGTCAGACTGCAGTTACTTGATATTTGATCGTTTGTAGATTTTCGTGTACAATATCATCAGTTCAGGATTTAGAGACTTATTGGTTGACTGACTGACTGACTGATTCCTTATTTGATTAAATGATTGATTTAGCGAATGACATAATAAATGAATCATAACATAATTCGCAAATAATGAAAGCTGCAAAAAACCACTAGGTCTACACGTGACAGTCACTACACGAAACACCTATTATCATTCCTATTTATAAATATAGCTATTCTTTCAAAGCTCCCAACCTCATTAGTGAATCTTTTTCACGAATCCATCACTGCTGAGAAGGAATTTCTTTCTATAACTTATTTCATCAAAATCAAACCCATTATTCTATAGTATCTCGTTATACTCCTTACGCCATGTGGCATATCCCATACAGATGAAATTACACACACAACACGTGAGTCATGGGCAAGTCCCGCTTGGCTTACCCTCAATACATGGAAAGCTACGTGCCCGACACGTACTTCTCATAATAATGTTTGTAGTTTCAGTAGGAAATTTATCATATCCATGTTATATATTTTAATTCAAGTATTGAAAATGACGAGTAGTCTGCATAAATTCATGAAGGACTACCACAGGTAAGACTTCTTAAAAACTTTCTTTATTTTCTTAGCTTATAACGTGCACCAGAAGTGTAGTAAACATGAAGGTTAATATTCGGAGTAAATTTATTATACCTACTCTGTATGCTGTAGTTCACCTATTTTGAATAATGCATAGTTCTCATAGATATCTCAAATAACATGTATACCATAATTCTACCAAACATGGCAGGTAACAACAGTAAAATCATTATAACCACGATATATGTTCCAATCCACCTATAGACATTGTAAACTGCGTATCATTCCGATATACTGTATACACATCAGCTAAAATTTCAAGAACAAAAAAGGCTATATTATAAAAAAAAAAAAGCTCCCGTTAAGCTTCTCCGGTTCATGGGATAACACTGTTAACATCTCTGCAGACATCCCCTTGTAATTCACACAAGTCCCCACGATGCGACTTATTCTCATTAAAGGTAAAGTAGAGCGGGAGATGAGGTTGAAAAAGAACGTTGGCTAATGACAAGTGACGGCGTGGACTAAGTAAACAAGATGGTGAGATCAATCAATGTTCAATTATTACCTAAACACAAGCTTACGATCAAGATGGGCTTCATCTTTTTTTACAACAATAACAAATAATA
>NC_059297.1:11296910-11299410 GCF_017591435.1 Portunus trituberculatus
AACGAAAGTTATTACGAACACACACATACACACACACACACACACACACACACACACACACACACGTGCAAGCAACAGTGAATCCATGAATACACAAACGCACTCGTATAAAATTCGATGAGCGTAAAATGAAGGACAACAACAACAACAACTGGAACACACTGGACTGAAGAAATATGCAAATACAAAAAAAAAAAAAAAAAAAAAAGAAATAAGTAATGGAACGGAGAAAGCTGGTGTTGCTCTAAAGAAAAACACTCTTGAATGCTTGCAATACATATTACGTGTGTGTGTGTGTGTGTGTGTGTGTGTGTGTGTGTGTGTGTGTGTGTGTGTGTGTGTGTGTGTGTGTGTGTGTGTGTGTGTGTGTGTTTCACCTTATGCATCACTTATTAACACACTTCTCTGAACAGCCTGGAATGCGTTACTGATGGCGGCAAAATAATAGCATACGAGGCGGTATTGGCTAACTCTAGGGGGTAGAGGATACATAAAACTGCACAGCCGCCCCCGCCGCCATTACCACCACCATTAAACACTACCCGATCCCTCTCTGAGCTGATAGAGACGCAAAAGGAGCAGAAGGAACAGCAGGAAGTGAAGAAAGGAATAACACTATGAGAGAGATAAGGAACACTGCTGTCAAAATAAAGGAGGAAAAAGAAGAGGGAGGGGAGGAGCAAATACCATAAAAACAATAAATAGGAAGAAAAGAAGGAAAGAAAAGAATACTGTTAGAAAAAATAAGCAAGAAACGAGAATAAAGGCAGAAGAAAATAGAAAGCAAAAAGGAATAAAGGAGGGTAAACAGGAGATAAGTACTAAAAGAGAAACAGGAAGAAGGATGGAGGAACTAAACTAAGAGAACGAAAAGAAATGATAATAAAAGCTGAAAGAATAAATGGAAGAAGAAGAAGAAGAAGAGGAAGAAGAAGAAGGAACATAACGCAGAGGGGTGTGGTGTAAAGCTCATGTGGCTGCCATAACGATGAGGTGTAGACGAGGAAGTGTTAAGGAGCAAAGGAGGGAAAGGGTGTTATGAAAAAAAATATGTTGTTAAGTGGATGTAATTAAGTTTGAGCGATGAAAGTTGGAGACTCGGAGGATGTTGTTTAGAGAGGAAGAGGGAGACTGAGAGTTGGTTAAAAAAATGTACACTTGTATTATAGAAAAATGAATAGAAGTGTGTGTGTGTGTGTGTGTGTGTGTGTGTGTGTGTGTGTGTGTGTGTGTGTGTGTGTGTGTGTGTGTGTGTGTGTGTATCAAATTTCGGGAAATCCAATTGAAAGCACCAGTCATGTTTTCTGTAGTAGTGCTATCATTGGTATCAGGACTCGAATTTACAGCACCAGCATAATATAAAATAAGAATGCCAAAACACACACACACACACACACACACACACACACACAACAAAGAACCTTCACACCATAAACTAACAAGTCCTTATCAAAAAAAAAAAAAAAAAAAGAGGCGTTCTCCACCAACAGAAAAAAGATCAGTAAACGAAATAAAATAGAAATAACTAAAGAACATAAACCTACAACTTTTTTTCCCTCACAAAGTTGTCCAGGCCATAATATTTCCCAGCAACAGGTGATTCAACGTGCGCAAATAAGTGACACAAAATAAACAAAACCAAATCGGTAAAAGCAAAACTAAAATGTCTGTGTTCATTCCCTCCCTCCCTTCTTTCCCTCGCACCTCAGCAATATGAATATATCCTGCCTTCCCCTGCCCGCTGCGGCCGCCACCGCCGCGGAGCTCTCACACACCCTCACCTCCGCGGCTCTCCACACTCACCATAACTCACAATATTTACCCAACAGCCGTGCGTCAGACAAAGCCTGTGTGTGTGCGTGTGTGTATGTGTGTGTGTGTGTGTGTGTGTGTGTGTGTGTGTGTGTGTGTGTGTGTTCCGCGGCAGAAGGTCACACACACTGGCTACCAGTCATGGGGGAATACACACACACACACACACACACACACACACACACACACACACACACACACACGGCCCGGTAGCTCAGTGGTTAGAGCACTGGCTTCACAAGCCAGAGGACCGGGGTTCGATTCCCCGGCCGGGTGGAGATATTTGGGTGTCTCCTTTCACGTGTAGCCCCTGTTCATCTAGCAGTGAGTAGGTACGGGATGTAAATCGAGGAGTTGTGACCTTGTTGTCCCGGTGTGTGGTGTGTGCCTGGTCTCAGGCCTATCCGAAGATCGGAAATAATGAGCTCTGAGCTCGTTCCGTAGGGTAACGTCTGGCTGTCTCGTCAGAGACTGCAGCAGATCAAACAGTGAATTACACACACACACACTTGCTCTCATAACAGACTTCAGCGCCACCAATGCTACCTACACCTTTATCTCTCTTCATCCTTTCCACTACCACCATCACCACCACTATCACTATATACATCCTCTCCAACACTGTGTTCCCTACTACTTATTACACCAACATCACGTATCGTACCTTCACTACCACTGACTACAAATA
>NC_059297.1:11304410-11346910 GCF_017591435.1 Portunus trituberculatus
GCTCCTCCACTAATTACTATTGCCTTGGCTGGCCTCCATAATGACTCATCCTTCATCCTCGGAGTCTGCCTCCCTCACAGGATCTCTAAGTATTTCCTTGTGTCTACCTGCATTACTTCTCTAGTTATACTAATTTCTTCTTGATATTCACTCCCGTGGCCTGCTCTCGTCTCATACATAAAAGTTACGGCATCCTCGAATAAAATCTTTCCCTAAGTGCAGCCTTATATGTATATGTTCCCAGTGCATGTGTACTTTTAATACTACCTCCACCATAAGAATAGCAATGATAAAAATAACACTAATATCCCTTACTATGAATTCGGTTACCTCCAGTTTCTTGAAATTATTTGCTTTCACTACAACAACAAGAGCAATGACGATGATTACAAAGATAATAACGATACCTCCTGTTCAGTAGTGGAAACCCCCCACGTTATCTCTAATTTCTGGAAATTATCTAGTGTGACTACAAGAACAAAAACAATGATTGAATTAATAATAATAAAGATAATAATAATAATAATAATAATAATAATAATAATAATAATAATAATAATAATAGTACTTCCTATTCATTATCCCGTTAACCGAATCTCTTGAAATTATTTGCTTGACTACAACAACAATAACAATGATGGTAATATTTTTTGATGTAAAAGCAGAAAACCGGAACAATATCACCTATTAAGTATGGTCTAGCACGCAATGCAAGTACGCTTCTTTTTTTCTGCCTTTCTCGAAATTACGTCCTGTAACTACAAGATCAATGATAGTTGTAGTGATATAAATAATAATAATAATAATAATAATAATAATAATAATAATAATAATAATAATAATATGCTTGCCAGTCTAAAGTAATGGTGTAAACATCATCTCTAATAGCTTGAAATTCTCGGCATCGTAACAAATAAATAACTAAAAACGTCTCACTTGATTCTGATTTTAATTAAACTAACAATTGTAAAGTTTACTAGCAACTTCATAATATAATTGCAGGAGAGAGAGAGAGAGAGAGAGAGAGAGAGAGAGAGAGAGAGAGAGAGAGAGAGAGAGAGAGAGAGCAGAACGCGGGGAAGAGTGCCCAAACATGTAGCCAAACCAATATCCAAAATTCAGGACATAAAATTCATCACAAATAATCTTTTCCTTTTCCTTTTCGCGTGAGAGGAGGAAAATGCCACGGCGTATGACGAGGCGACAAGCGGCCCCAAGCAATTCCTCTGCGTCCCCGCCTAGTGAGTGTGTGTGGAAGGAGGGGAGAGGAATCACATCCTTAATACTGTAAACTTCCACTAAGGAGCCATGTGAGGGGGAACAGGGGAGCGTTAGAGGTTGTATTTCGTATTTACATCAATTAGTCTGCGTTTTTCGTTCTTTTCGAGGTGCTTTCCTATTATATTGGACCGTAAATACTGAGTTGAAAGTAATTTTTTTAGTTTTTTTTTATTGTAATATTGTTATTATATGATATTGGTAAATACACGGTCACTAAAATATGTCTACCTGTATGTGTGTGTGTGTGTGTGTGTGTGTGTGTGTGTGTGTGTGTGTGTGTGTGTGTGTGTGTGTTTCTTTCCCTTACGAGGCTTCATGACAACTCTAGGTAGTTCCCGGAACGGCCTGTGTTGGCTGGCTTCTTGTCTCCATCTCCAAGCCGGGTTTCCCCTTGAGCCCCTCGCACCGCTACCACAGGGTTTCTCGCATGCCGCAACACACTGACCGGAGCTTGGAGGGATTTAATTTCAACATGATTCCTTTGCTTCAAATTCACCAAAGATTCTTCAAAAGTGAATTTATGAATATTTTTGTCTCTACACATAACTTTGAAATAGTTGTGCGTGAATGAGTTATGCAAAAATTTTCTCAATATGGTTACATAACTAATACAGTCGTGCGTAGGTGGCCAATGAAATGATTCCGATATCGCGATTTTTTAAAAGATAAATTATTATTTTTATACCATAATTTTTTTTATATGTTGCCGCAAGAATATAATGATGCAGTGTACTGTAATGAGAAGCCAGGTTATCAGAAACTGGCCTCGTTAAAATTCCATAACACACACAGAGGAGTGGAGACGATACTTGTAATGTTTGGAATGACGAGTTCAGGTGTGTGTGTGTGTGTGTGTGTGTGTGTGTGTGTGTGTGTGTGTGTGTGTGTGTGTGTGTGTGTGTGTGTGTTAAAAGGACAGGTCTTAAAAATATGGTAACATGAACGCAGAAATTCTATAAATAAGTCTCTTGAATGTGCCTCCATGCATTTACAATCAATTTGGTAGGAAGCTTCAATCTCAACTGGAGATTTGCTTCATTGCTATACTATTCTTTCTTCTGTATGTCTCCATCCCATTCATTACTGTTTTTGTCTCTCTCAGTGAAACTCAGTCCACCACGCTGTGATACTGCTTCATGGAATTAGTGTATTACGTAGCCGTCATTTTCAATTGGATTTCATAAAGCTTTCAATTTAGATTTTGAGAAGATTGTAGTATACCTTATATCCGTACGCATGTCTGTGTGTGTGTGTGTGTGTGTGTGTGTGTGTGTGTGTGTGTGTGTGTGTGTGTGTGTGTGTGTGTGTGTGTGTGTGTGTGTGTCTCGTATTTTTAGGTTTAATACACGAGTTCAAAAACCTTTAAATCATTACCTCACTCCTACACCGCGAGACAGAGAGATGAAGGCATGCAAGCAGCAGGGATCAGGCAGCACCCGGCCACCAGTCACCGCACGCCACGGAAAAAAAAAAAAAAAAAGTTGCAAAAAAAAAAAAAAAAAAAAAACTCGCCGTTCCAGTGACGCGACACCAAGCGGCGACTTAATAGACTAAACTTTTCTCGCCAATGGAAATGGAAATGGACTTAACAGTATTATCCTCTAACTGTTTCATGTAGCAATCCAACAAGGGAGAGAGAGAGAGAGAGAGAGAGAGAGAGAGAGAGAGAGAGAGAGAGAGAGAGAGAGAGAGAGAGAGAGAGATTCCAGGCGCCCTCTGTAACCTGTCATGCTTCTTTCTTTCCCTCTTCTGGTGCATCTCAGGGGCCTCACGAAGGTCATCCCTCCCTCCCTCCTCCGCACCTCTCTCGACTCTCTCCTCTGCCTACGACCTCACCACCTCCGCACACCCCTCACCCCCCCCTTGACGCGCACATTTATTACGCTGTGCCACTAAAACATTATAAGTCTTTTAAAAGCACTCGAGGCGTCCTACACTCCTGGCTCGTATTCATGAAATGTTCTGGTTATTGCTGGAAACTTTTTGTATATAATGACGACTTTTTGACCTCGCCTACTGCAGCTGAAGGACGCCTGCTCATTCCTGCTGCTCACTATATACTTCACCCACTCACGCCTCATCTTATTACTGTCTACATTGCCTGCTTCTGGTCCTCTCTATTTGCTGTTGAGCCTGCCTGCTTCGTGGGTGCACCCCTGTCGCCCGAGAGACGTCAGCCCGACACTCGCTCCGCCCCAGGCAAACACTCCTATCCCCCCCAAGATCTCCCCACTGCACCATTGCTTTCTCCCCTCCTCCGTCTCCCCAGCGACACTATACCCCTTTCTCGCTCTCATCCCTGTTTACTAACACCTAAACTTCTACTCTCTCTCTCTCTCTCTCTCCTTCATCTCACTTACCCAGCCTTCTCTTCCCTCATGTTTTTCCGTTATCATTCTCATCCAGAGGCCTCATCTTTCTTCTCTTTTTCCTCTCACCCTCCTTCCGACACTTATTTCTTCCCCGTTTCGTCTCAGCACTACCGAACCTCCAGTTCGGTGATGCATTCCTCTTCTCCATATTCCATCTACCATCACCTCTTCAATCCTCTTCTATTTCCAGACCATCGTTTTCATTCCTCTTCCTCCAATCAGTTATATCTCCACGATTATATTTCTTCCCCTTTCTTGCTTTATTTGTTGTGCAAGTCCCCTTCTATTCATTGTCTGTCTTGAGCATCAAACACTCAAACCTACCTACCCTGCTACCTGTTCACTCTCCGTACAGACACGCGGCCATCAGAGAAAGCAGCAATCTCAGCAACGGACAAATCTATAGTTCTTATTGGTTTTGTAATTACCTTTTTTATTCTTTTCCTTTCGCTTACTCATTCGAGACACCGTTAATAGAGTCAGAAATGAACAAACGAACAAATAACCACCTAGCTGCAACTCACCCATGCGGGAGCAAGTACCCACACACACACACACACACACACACACACACACGGTAGCTGAGTGGTTAGAGTGCTGGCTTCACAAGCCAGAGGACCGGGGTTCGATTCCCCGGCCGGGTGGAGATATTTGGGTGTGTCTCCTTTCACGTGTAGCCCCTGTTCACCTAGCAGTGAGTAGGTACGGGATGTAAATCGAGGAGTTGTGATCTTGTTGTCCCGGTATGTGGTGTGTGCCTGGTCTCAGGCCTATCCGAAGATCGGAAATAATGAGCTCTGAGCTCGTTCCGTAGGGTAACGTCTGGCTGTCTCGTCAGAGACTACAGCAGATCAAACAGTGAAACACACACACACACACACACACACACACACACACACACACCCCACGTAGTGTAGTGATTAGCACGCTCGGCTCACAACCGAGAGGGTTCTCACAACCGAGAGGGTCCGGGTTCGAAATCCCGGAAAGCGGCGAGGCAATTGGGCAAGCCTCTTAATGTATAGTCCCTGTTCACCTAGCAGTAAATAGGTACGGGATGTAACTCGAGGGGTAGTGGCCTCGCTTTCCCGGTGTGTGGTGTGTGTTGTGGTCTCAGTTCTACCCGAAGATAAGTCTATGAGTTCTGAGCTCGCTCCGTAATGGGAATGGCTGGCTTGGTGACCAGGAGACGACCGTGGTGAAAACACACACAGACACACACACACACCTGCATACATATGAACAAGTCTTGTGAATTATTTCTTAAAAATGTTACCGTATTCCGAAAAAACAAACAAACAGATTTTCATGGTTATATTATAGCTAGCGGTTTCAAGACTACTGCCAGTACAAAAGGGGAAATGTGTTCCATCCTAATAGCGAGATCCCGAGCTAACGGTCGACTTGGCTGACCGGCTCAGCTGCAACATGTTTCTGTGCTGTAATCACCGAAGTACTCGTCTTGTATGGGCTGCCAATTTCCTGGAAACAGGCCATAGAGTCATCCTCGTACGCACCTACAGGTACTTTGTCACTGGAATGACCAAAGTGCGCAGCTTCATTCATCGTTTGCTGTGTTCCTCCAGCAGCTCATCAAGGTCAAAAGACTTTAGTCCAAAGGACTTTACTTTGATGCGTTGCTCCAGTACAGTTGGTACTCGGTCGAACATATGACAGAATCTCATGAACCTAATATATACAAAAAGGGCAAAACCAAACACAAGTCTCTGATAAAAGCCCTGGTCACTTCAATGCCTTGCTTGTCACTAACCTTACCAACATGCTCAAGTTAAGAAAAAAAAAACTTCACACCTTGCAGTATCAACGGATTACTGATATCACAGCGGATATCAGGACGAATAATTTTCAAAACTATCCAACCTTAACAATAAATTCCACTATCAGGTGCATCCACAATGTCAACATACTACATCCATACATATCATATATACACAAACAGAGAGAGAGAGAGAGAGAGAGAGAGAGAGAGAGAGAGAGAGAGAGAGAGAGAGAGAGAGAGAGAGAGAGGTTGGGTGGGGACGGAACCACGATTAAGCATCTTTCAGTCTCATAGAGCGAAAGATTTTAGTATGAAAAACCACAAAGGCCAGAAAAAGGGAATGTATCAACATTTACTTTGGCAGTCCATCGCAGGCAAAATGAGATGCCGCTGAGAAAATCACGCGGTAGGATTCCTAGAAGCAAGACATACTAATACGTTATTTTTTTCTATACGTGGATGAGATGATGAGGAATATGAGGATGAAAAAAAATCGATCTGCAGCCACCCAAACATCACTAGTCCCTCGCAGAAGCTAGCATCATTAAAAATTTCCTCATATACACTCGGGGGAACACCTGCTTGCTGCCCGAGGCTACCTCCGTGCAACTCTTCGGAATATTAAATGCAGAGACGGTGAAAATATTGTACTCCTCACCGATCTGTAAACTTCTGGTGCGATTTTTCGGTCTAAATATAGCACAGAAACTGTTGCAATACCTCCACTGCGCCACAAGACCCCCACGCGTAATGGCATGTGTACTGCACCAACTCATTTTTCTCGTGTCGCCTCATGACAGCTCCAGCCACCCTTTTATGTAAAGCCCGCCATAGGAGCGCGCACGCGCGTAAAAAAAAAACACACACACACACACACACACACACACATATATATATATATATATATATATATATATATATATATATATATATATATATATATATATATATATATATATATATATATATATATATATATATATATATATATATATATATATATATATATATATATATATATATATATATATATATCGTAAATCTTTAAAACAGGACCTCCTCTCTAATCCGTGCAATAATAACAAAATGATGAGTAGTTAATGGAGAACACGTACCTTGTGGTCTTGTTTGGGGGTCACACACGGTTATGTTACATTGCCTCACTGAAATTAGAGACGTCACTCGGAGTTTAAGTCCAAATAGTAAACATTGTTACTGTCTATTGTATATATCTGGGATTTGTGGGTAACAGGAAGTGACTGTCTGTTGTTCACATCCTGGGTTTGTGGGTAACTGCTGAATAGGATTCTTATTGTGTCTATACTTCTTTTGTCCAATGACGTGCCACCACCTCTTAACACCACGAGCTGAGACAATGGGAATTTGCTCTATGTATTCGTAGGCGGGGCACAGCTGGGCAGACAGGTGCACAGAGACATCTGTGTGCGCAGTTCAGCCAAGGCCACCAGTGACATTAGTTGTAAAGATTGCGAATATGATTACTGGGAAATCATCTCTCCTGCGATGCAAGTCAGTGTACAATCGAGAAGAGGACCAGCCAGGACCTTCATCCTTTCGTTAAGGTATTGTGAGGAGGGGTATTGGTAGCTATAAGAGAACCGGTGTGGGGGGGAGGGAAGCTGCCTCAAAGCAAGGTTTATGTTAGGGTTAGGTTAGTGTTGTCGGGGAGGGGGTCCCGGGGGGTTAGGTTACGTTAGGTTAGGTTTTTGTCCTTAGATTTTTTTGGATCGCCATATCTCGCCTCTTTTGGCTACCCCCCCAAAACCTTCGATTCCCCACGTGCCCCCAAGCTTGTTGGGGGGAAGAGGGGTAATACAAAAGAATATGTAAGGAGTTGCTGTTCTATAGATTTACCATATATATATATATATATATATATATATATATATATATATATATATATATATATATATAGAGAGAGAGAGAGAGAGAGAGAGAGAGAGAGAGAGAGAGAGAGAGAGAGAGAGAGAGAGAGAGAGAGAAAATAAATAAATAAATAAAATAAAATAAAAATAAAAAGATGGGATACCGACCTCGCCAGATCAACTTCTTGCGGCAGCGGGATCGAGGAGCTGCCAGTGTGTACCACGGGGAACCTTTTCTAGGAGCAACATCTTACACTTATAAGACATTTTAACTTAATACTGATAGATATGAAAGTCGGATAATTGTGTCTAACAAGGAGTGATATTCCTTTGGTTCCGGGTAATCCCTGATACTTACTGCGCTTGCATAAAGAGAATCCATGTATACAAAAATGTTACAGCTTTTATATAGTATTAAGCTAAACTGATTTGTCAAGCTCAATATATAACGAAATACCTAAATTTCGAAAAACTGGTGTGGGTGACTAATGCAAACTCACTACACTTGATAAAAGGAAAACAACAGCTCGCCTGGAACTCCTCACTCCTTAGCACTTGCTACTTCGCTCCCAAATTTATTCTCCTTGGCGACACATTTTTGAACCCCACACTGGAGGTTATCACGTGTCCTCGAAAAGCTAGGCGCCTCCTCCCACAACACCAGAGTTAGGGGTTCCACTGGTGGGTGAAGGTGGGCCGCGGCGCCGGAGTGACAGCGGGTGGAGGTCAGGTGTCTGGCCTCGTCCTTCGTCCCAGATCACATCGCTCACAGAAGTTTCTCTCAAGCTATATACATCTTAATTCATGCGATCCCTTCAGCAACTATCAGAACTTCGTATATATTCATATGTTCCTTGGAAGGAATGCAACACTGACAGCGAGAGCACAAATAACAACCTCACAGCCTGCAGAGCTGAACGAAAATAGTTCCTTCCAAGAAGTCGGGATGGCCGGCCGAGGTCCACTAACGCAATCCAACAACCAACCACATGCTGCCAATACACAATCACTTCTGCTTTTCAAAAACACAATTCACAAACAAGCCAGTGAAGACCACAAAACTTAACGGAGAGGTGTTTTGGCCTCGCCTACACAAGTATTCTTACCACCACTACGCATAACTTGCTTCACACGGCGAGAGAAGCAAAGCAACCTTCTCGTTATGGTCAACACTGCACATTCACTTCTAAGTCCATTTTAGCTTCCCAAATTAACAATAACACTCCAATATAACAGTTTAAAGTTTTCCGTCACTGTTTCCCATCTTCACTTTGCAAACACTCACACTGAAACACGTCAAGACCCGAGCTACAGGTGACGCGTCCCCTTTCTCCTGGAGGGTTTTGTAAACTGGCTCCCTAGACCCCGCACAGCGTCGCCCTCGAGTTGCCGGATAGCGCCACATGGTAGTGAAGCGAGATCCACTTTACTTCCCTCACTTCACTCCCAATGGGTGCAAACTCTACAGGACATTACAGCAAACACGTATTATTCGTTTCCTCTGTTGTGGAATAAGAAAGATGTTCTGACAGGCGACAACACATGTGATGTTCCTTGAAGCAATATTACATCCTGCACAGCTGCACATCATTATTGTCCCCGATTATCTGCTTCAAAGCGACTCTGTGACCAACAACCAGGTCACGCTACTGGCATGAATGAACCCCAGTCATGTTGTGTCAAACTTCCATACGGCTTGATATCGAGCTACAATTTACACCTTTATGACAAAAAGTCACCGCAGTCCTCGCCTCACCTCAACTTGTCGCCTGTCTGGCACAGCATTTGTGGAGTCAACTTGGCGCCGAACTCAGAAAAATGAGGATCCGCATGAAAATAGTGATTAAGGTCACATTATCTTCCATGTTCCTTTATTTTCTGTTTAACAGAAAACCAATGTATATGTAACACCGCCCCCCTAGCAACACACACACACACACACACACACACACACACACACACACACACACACAGAATGTTTATGATGATGTTAATGATGAAGTTTCCCTGTGATAGAGGATTGCTAGAGGATATGCAGCATGAATAAATCTTCTAATTCTAGCATCCTCAGTAGTTCTTTAGGCACTGAGTTTAAAGCTACTCCTTATTTCAGTGAGACCTTCATATAGCTTATAAAATCCATGACAGAACATCACATTATATAGTTTTCTTGACTGAATAGATAAATGTAGTTATTTGGTGTGTTCTAAATTCTTCCTCAGCCATGGTCAACCCTTCGCGTGAAGTTCAAGAATATAAATCACCGAGAGATGTGTCTGATGTAGCGTGAGGTGGAGAGGTGAACAGCAAGACAAGGATTGTCAGGACACAACGAAGCGATGGCAATTTCGGTTTCGGTTTCGCAAACGATATCTATATTCTTCATGCAATTCATCTGCGTCTGGTACTTGAAATTCCGAGGAATGTGAGACTTCGTCTTATCGTGTCTACAACAGATTTCCTTGAAGAACAATAAACATGAGAACATCGGAGAAAATGTGAAGCTGTAAGAAGCTACTACAGTTATACGAGGCAGTCCCCATATAAGACAATGATATCTGCTTATTTCCACTTATTATCCTTATCTACGATTTTTTTCTGATATTTTCTTAAATTTCAATATTGATTCAGCTCAACAACTTGATTACTAAGTTTATTCCATTCACTGAGCGCTGCATTCGAGAACCATTCTCTCTCTCTCTCTCTCTCTCTCTCTCTCTCTCTCTCTCTCTCTCTCTCTAACTGTACGAAGCCAAAATTCACATTTCCTCACTTAAGATCTTCCTTGAAGCGCTTGACGTCAACAAGTAGGATACTCTTTGCTACACAAGGAAACGCTTCCCATTTGAAGGATATCACGTTACACCAGTACTTCACTAACTACTCAAATCAAGACCGGACAAAAAATAATGGGTTTAAATCTGACAAAGTTAGATTAGAAGAAGAAAGAGAAATGAAATGGTTCTGCACAAGAATGGTAATTAAATGAAATGGACAGAGTTATCAGGTTGTTAGTGATAGGTCAGTCATTAAGGAAATTTAAAAGAAGATGAGATAAATCTTTGGACGAGGATGATGGGTGGAAATAGGAAGCGTTTCGTGTAGGTCTGACAACTTTTTGAAGCTTCTTATATCTTCGCATGTTCTTGTTTCAGTCTAGCAACAGTGACCTACCGTGGTGCAGGAAAGAAAACGTGAATACCTCGAATAAAAAGGAACGACCTAAGCAGCAAGTGTGAGATGAGGACTCCTAAAGCAGAGCGTGTGACCACCACTTGAGTGCGTGACCCTGCCTCGCCTCTCCTTATCGCCTGGTATTTTACTGCTACGGCACACAAACGTTATAGTTAATTAAACACCCAAGAGTGACTTTTATCTAAATAACATATAAATTACTCTAAGTGGACTTCCTTATTTGTCCTCCCACGTCTGCCCTTCTCACCTAGTACATAACTCTCTCTCTCTCTCTCTCTCTCTCTCTCTCTCTCTCTCTCTCTCTTTTCAGCTTGCACTTAACACTCTGATTAGAAGCTTTAACACTTAGGGAAATGAATTTAAAAGCGTGGAAACTTAATCAACTAATTCCCAATTAAAACTTTGTGTTGAAGTAAAACTTGAGATTATTTTTTTTCCTTTTGGCTACCTTTTGTCTATTCATTTATGCATTAATCACTTTATCACTATTACTTTCTAAACGGTTGTCTTCTTTTCCCTAAATCATTTATGGAATCTTAACTCAATGATGAAAATACTGGACATTTTTTTTCCTTTGATTTTTGGGTTGTTTTCTTTCCAAAAGTCATTCCGAAGATTCTGACTCTATAGTTTATACCGAATTTTCTTTTTAAAATCCTGTTCATCTTTTCTTTTTTTTTTCTTTTTTTTTCAAACGTCCAAGGGATTTTGTCTATATAATGAAAGATAAAAGTAGACTTGTTTGAGTAGTTTTATGTAGGGGAGAGAGCCAGCCAAGGGCAAAAAAAAAGAAAATATTGAAAAAAAGGCCCACTTGAGTGCTGGCTCTCTAAAATGCGTCAGCCAAAATTGGGGAGCAAATGCCTTGATACCTCCCTCTTAAAAGAAGTCAAGTTGTAGGAAGTTGGAAGTACAGATGCAGGGAGGGAGTTCCAGAGTTTACCAGTGAAAGGGATAAATGATTGAGAGTACTGGTTAACTCTTGCGTTAGAAAGTTGGACAGAATAGGGATGAGAGGAAGAAGAAAGCCTTGAGCAGCGAGGCCGCAGGAGGAGGGAAGGCATGCAGTTAGCAAGAGCAGTAGAGCAGTTAGCATGAAAATAGCGATAAAAGATAGAAAGAGATGCAACATTTCGGAGGTGAGAAAGAGGCTGAAGACAGTTAGTCAGAGGAGGGGGAGTTGATGAGACGAAAAGCTTTAGATTCCACCCTATCTAGTAAAACTGTATGACTGGAACTCTCCCAAACATGGAATGAGTACTCTATACAAGGGCGGATAAGGCCCTTATACAGAGTTAACATTTGGAGGGGTGAAAAAAACTGGCGGAGACACCTCAGAACACCTAACTTCATAGAAGCTGTTTTAGCAAGAGATGAGATGTGAAGTTTCCAGTTAAGATTGTGAGCAAAGGACAGACCGAGGATATTCATTGTGGAAGAGGGAGACAGTTGAGTGTCATTGAAGAAGAGGGGATAGTTGTCTGGAAGGTTGTGTCGAGTTGATATATGGAGGAATTTAGTTTTTGAGGCATTGAAAACTACTAGATTTTCTCTGTCCCAATCGGAAATCTTAGAAAGATCGGAAGTCAGGGTTTCTGTGGCGTCCCTGTGCCTTCCTGAAGGGTTGGTCGTCTCTGAAAGGACGTGAAAAGATGTAGGATGGTATCATCAGCGTAGGAGTGGATAGGGCAAGAAGTTTGGTTAAGAAGGTCATTAATGAATAATAGAAAGAGAGTGGGTGGCAGGACAGAACCCTGAGGAACATCACTATTAATAGATTTAGGAGAAGAACAGTGGCCGTTTACCACAGCAGCAAAAGAACGGTCAGAAAGGAAACGAGATAAAGTTGCAGAGAGAAGGATAGAAGCAGTAGGAAGGCAGTTTTGAAATCAAAGCTTTATGCCAGACTATCAAAAGCTTTTGATATGTCTAACGCTACAGCAAAAGTTTCACCGAAATCTCTAAAAGAGGATGACCAAGACTCAGTAAGGAAAGCCAGATCACCAGTAGAGCGACCTTGACGGAAGCCATATAGCGGGGCAGGAATATATCAAACTTCTGAAGAATCGTGCACTTTGTGACCAGTTTTTGAATTTTTGCATGGTGATAGATATGGACACAAGGTTCTCAAAAACCATCGCAAGCAAGTTGCGACTGCCCTCTAGAGGCCTGCTTGCACGAAATTTAATATGGCTGCCACCGATAAAAGATAATAGTGTACTTCAGCTCCTATTTACACTAGAATCATGTGTAAAACCACTTTTCTAATGTTTTTGGGGCACGGATTCCATTTCTGATGCCATTTTGCTGTTTCAAGGTCACTTACAGGGTCAAAGGTTAAATTTAAGGGAAAATTAGACGCAAATTACACTAAATTGCACTTGAATAGATATAGACAGATGATGTTGGTTCTGGGCCCATGTTTTAGACATCTTTCCAGTTTTTTCACACGTTGTTGTCCTTGTTTACTATGAATTTGATTGAAGTGTTGAAATTGGCCTTACAAAATATAGAAGGTGTAGCAGTAAATAATCATAATTATGCTAAGATACCAGCTTAAAGATACTCTTGTGGGACTACATAACTGTGTTCTGATCCATCAAAATTATTTCCTTTAGTTTTATAAATCATAGTTGTGATATCAGTGGATGCAAATTACAAAATTTTCACTATAAAAAATACAACTTGAAATTCTATTTATCAATACAAAACCCATTATCTGGCATATAACATTAAATGTGAACCTACACTGTAATGATCCAATTATATGTTTGATACTAACACATGCATGTGATATGTACCTTTACATTGAAAAAATCGAAGATTCGAAAGTCAACATTGCTTAAAAGTGAAAAAAAAGATAGAAAAAAAAAATCAACTATGTATATGATGTCCTAAGAACAGAACAGATCAGACTGCCATGTCATTGTTTAAGCAGCCTCCTTCACACTTGCACAGTGGCCCACAGCGATTTCCAGCTCGATTGCACTTGCAGTTGCCCTTGCATGCAACCAAGCACCCACAGTGGAGTAGCAGTGTGCATCCATGGTTGGCATCTGGTAGATTGGTCCAGTATGGCATCCGTACCTTCTTTCTTGCATTCCATTCCCAGCCCCATTCACTTGCATTTGGAATGTGGGGACTTCTGTAGAGCGACTGCTTCCAGATGAAAGCTGCAGCAAGCAGTGCACGTTTTATATGCTGGAACAAGGCATGCTGGATTGGTGGGATGCATTCAAGTGCTTTGAGGCCATGTGTGAACATCAGCTTTCTTGCTTCATTGACACAGTTTGCACTGCATATTTTACTGTACATCAGCACGGTGAAGCGTTCCAGACGGCTCATATGCAGTGAGTCAAGTGTGAGGCTGGTTGGGTCCTGTGTGATGACTATGAAAGTTTCTGTGACCTCAGGAAAATTGGTCCATGCATTCCAGGCAGTCTTTTTGCCTATGCCAAACATTGCAGATGTTACATAACATCCCGTGTATGCATGGAAGAAGAGTAGTGCCTGGCAGCGTTGAGTTCCCTGTTGTTGACAGATGTGGTGGATTGGGATTTTTTTTAATGTCTTGCCAGATCCAAATCCAACCCATAGCTCAGTCAGACCTAGCTCATGGAAGTGATATATAACCAGAATGACCACATCAGTGTCCACTGTCCTCAAGTATGCCTTTGTGTGACCTTGCTCAGCAGCATGGTGCAAATGAAGCATTATTCGTGTGTCAGCTTCTTCTTGTTGGCATGGAAACAGAGCTGATAGATCCATTGGTTGGTTGCTGAGTACAAGTTCAGCCTTTGTGGTGAGGAGATTATACCTTGCACCAGTGGTTTCTTGGGCCAGTTGCTCACTGAGGAACTGAAACAGATGATCTTTGTTGTGAGATTCCTTTAGGAATTTCTGCCAGTCAGCCCCCTTTGGTATAGGTACGTTGGCTGAGACTCTAGTTCGCTGACCTAGAGTTTCTCCTCTTCTGGCACGAGTCTTTGACTTGAGACTTGCATCTTGATATGTATCCCAAACAGCATCTATTCTTGTAGTGTTGTTGGTCTTCTGACTCTCCAGGAAGGGTAGCAAGTGTTTGTGTGTGTACTCTCCAAATACATTGGCACGGTGGGGTTTGACCATATGAATGATGGCTGACATGTCACATACAACAACAGAGGCCTCTTTGGCTGCTGGAGAGAGTCCAGGATCAGGCATGGCAGGTAGGCAGCTAAGAAGGGATGACTTTGTACCAGACATCAGTTTTCTCTGATCGGATAATGCAGGGGGCTCCCGGAGATTTTCGTGTTTGAAGAAGTCATCTATGTCAGCCTCAGGCCGTGCTTGTAGGGACAGGAAAAGCTTGGTGATGAGTGCTGTATTTGCCTTTGCTGATCCTAACTTGTTTGCATCCTTTTTTAGATCAGCTGGTGGCCGATTGCTGAATGTATACACATTGGCTCTTGGGATGACATCGTACAAATTATGAGAACATATTCTTGCCAATTTTCGGAGCTTCCTTCAGGCTTTTTACAATCTCAGGGTCCATGATCTCACCAGTGTCCAATGTGACAAGCTCTAGACCTGTCTCCTTGAAGGGATTGACAAACAACTGTTCCCTCCTTTACAAGACTGAGAAGGGCTTTGAGGTCTTGCAAAAACTTTTTCTGTTCAGCAACAGATGATTCTGGATGTTCAAAGCTGACATCTTTATTTGATACAGAGAGACTGGCATTTTCAAATTCCTCCATGACCCTCAGCACCTCAGGTTTGGAGAGCTCAATGACCTCTTTCTCCTCTTGCTGTCCATATAGACCCTTGGTTCCACTATCTTCCTTCAGGAATTTGATGCTGTGTTCCTGGCTCTGATCAAGTGCCATTAGGGAGAACTTCTTGCCACTGCGTTGCACAACAAACTTTTCCTCTACAAATGCTTCATGGACACTTGGGTGAATCTCTCGCAAACATGTCATGTCTCTCAAGAAGACGGGCATCCAACGGGCATAGTTTGTGTGTCCAAAATGACCTTGAAACAGAACAGTGACATCAGAAATGGAATATTTGTCCCCAAAAACATTAGAAAAGTGGTATTGCACATGGTTCTAGTGTAAATAGGAGGTAAGTACATAATCATTTTTTATCGGCGGCGGCCATATTGAATTTCGTGCAAGCAGACTTCTAGAGTGCAGTTACAACTTGCTTGTGATGGTTTTTTAAAACCTTGTGTCCATACCTATCACCATGCAAAATTTAAAAAACTGGTCACAAAGTGCACGATTGTCTTAAATTCCCTCCCCGCTAATACTGGCGATCAGACAGAAGATTTTAAAGTGACAAAATGTTTGAGAATCTTCCTATTCAGGATAGATTAAAAACTTTAGACAAGCAAAAGATTAAAGCTATAGGGCGGCAGTTTGAGGGATTGGAACGATCACCCTTTTTAGGAATAGGCTGAATGTAGGTAAATTTCCAGCAGGAAGGAAAGGTAGAAGTAGATAGACAAAGTTGAAAGTGTTTGGCCAGACAAGGTGTAAGCACGGAAACAGTTTTTGAGAACAATAGGAGGTACCCCATCAGAACCATAAGCCTTCCGAGGGTTTAGGCCAGCGAGGGCATGGAAAACATCGTTACGAAGAATTTTAATTGTAGAAATGAAATAGTCAGAAGGAGAGGGAGGGACAAGCACAGAATCATCCAAGGTGGAGTTGTGTGCAAAAGTTTGAGAGAAGAGTTCAGCTTTAGAGATAGAAGAGATGGCAGTGATGCCATCAGGATGAGATAAAGGAGGAAAAAGGAAGAAGATAAGTTATTTCAGACGTTTTTGGCTAGATGCTAGAAGTCTCGCGGTGAGTTTGAGTTTGGAAGATTTTGACATTTTCTAGTTATGAAGGAGTGTATGATAAGTTGAAGAACAGACTTTGCATGATTCCGGGCAGAAATATAAAGTGCGTGAGATTCAGTAGTAGTAGTAGTAGTAGTAGTAGTAGTAGTAGTAGTAGTAGTAGTAGTAGTAGTAGTAGTAGTAGTAGTAGTAGTAGTAGTAGCAGTAGTCGTTGTAGTACTGGCGGTGCTGGGTACTTGTTGCTGTTGTTGTTGTTGTTGTTGTTGTTGTTGTTGTTGTTGTTGATGATGATGATGATGATGATGATGATGATGATGATGATGATGATGATGCTGTTACTGCAGCTGCTGCTGTTGCTGTTCTGTATCTCAGATCATTGAGGGAATTCAAATACAAAATAAAAGAATTGATTTCTAGAGTGAAATACAGAAGAGGTTACATTCTAATGACGGAGATGGAACCTTAATAACAATCCTTCAGAGCTTCGTGGATACCAACAGACTTGACTTGATCCTCACACTCTGGCGAGTCATAGTTAACGAGAAAAACGTGAGAAGGTGTGAAGTTGTCAGGCTTAGCAAGCAGAGGCAGGCAGACAGAGGCATGGCTGATACGCTGACGCTCGCGCTGGTCATGTACGTCTTTACCAAGACCAGTATTGATGTACTCGTATTTGTTACCATTTATAATTGCGTTCCTGAGTCGCTGTGTACCCGATTATGTCTGTTGCTGTTGTGTTTTTTTTTTATATAAGAGGGGAAAGCTGGTCAAGGGCAACATATAACGAAAAGAAAAAGGCCCATTAAGTTACCAGCTTCAATGAAGGTCCGAGAGAATTAGTCAAATAAAAGGGATAAATGTGTTGAAACCTCTCTTTTAAATGAAGTCAAGTCATAGGAAATTGGAAAAAGACGTAGGTAGAGAGTTCCAGGGTTTACCAGAGAAAGGTATGAATGATTGAGAATACTGGTTAACTCTTGCACTAAAGAATTGGACAGAATAGAGATGAAAGGAAGAAGAAAGCGAAGCCGCAGGAGGAGAGGAGGGATGCAGTTACCAAGATCAGAAGAGCAGTTACCATGAAAATGATGGTACAAGATAGCAACACATGCAACATTCCGGCGATGAGAAACAAGCTGAAGACAGTCAGTCTCAGTAGAGGAGTTGATAAAACGAAAAGCTTCTGATTCCACTCTGTCTAATAAAACGGTGTGAATGGAGCCCTTACCCCATACATGAGAACAGTACTCCATACATGGGCGGAAAAGGTCCTTATTCAGAATTAGCAGTTGGTTGGGGGAGGAGGGTGAGAAATACTGACGGAACCGCCTCAGAACGCCTAATTTCAAAGAAGCTGTTTTAGCAAGAGATGAGATGTGAACTTTCCAGTTTAGATTATATGTAAAGGACAGACCGAGGATATTCAGTGTAAAGGAGAGAGACAGTTGAGTATCATTGATGAAGAGGGGATAGTTGTCTGGAAGGTTGTGTCGAGTTGATAGATGGAGGAATTGAGTTTTTGAGGCATTGAACACTACTAAGTTTTCTCTGCCCCAATCAGAAATCTTATAGAAAGATCAGAAGTCAGGTGTTCTGTGGCGTCCCTGCGTGATCTATTAACTTCCTGAAGGGTTGGTCGTCTATGAAAAGACGTGGAAAGATGTAGGGTGGTATCATCAGCGTAGGAGTGGATAGGGCAAGAAGTTTGGATTAAAAAATCATTAACATACAGTAGGAAGAGAGTGGGTGACAGGACAGAACCCTGAGGAACACCACGTTTAATAGATTTAGAAGAGCAGTGACCGTCTATCATAGCAGCAATAGAACGGTCGGAGAAAAAACTTGAGATAAAGTTGCAGAGAGAAGGATTTAAACCGCATGAGGGTAGTTTCAAGATCAAAGCTTTGTGCCAGACTCTATCAAAAGCTTTTGGTATGTCTAACGCAACAGCAAATGTTTTACCAAAATCTCCAAAAGAAACTCAGTAAAGCTGCCTTAATGGAAGCCATACAGGCGATCAGATAGAAGATTGTGAAGTGATAGATGTTTAAGAATGTCCTATTGAAGATAGATTAAAAAACTTTAGACAAACAAGAGATTAAAGCTATAGGTCGGTAGTTTGAGGAATTAGAACGGGCATTCAGAAGAAGGAGGAGAGGAGAGGGAGAAGCCCAGAATCATCCAAGGTAAAGTTATTACCAAAAGGTTTGAGAGAAAATTTTAGGTTTAGAGATAAACATGATGATGGTGGTGCCATCAGGATGAAATAAAGGAGGGAAAGATGAAGAAGTAAAGTTATTGGAGATGTTTTGGCCAGATACCAAAAGTCTCAAGGGAGTTGGATTTCGGAAAATGTTGACATTTTCTGTTAATGAAGGAGTGTTTGACAAGCTGAAGAATAGACTTGGCATGATTTCGGGCAGAAATGTAAAGCAAAATGTGGGCAACCTTTCTATCATGTATAACACGAGAAAAGGCTGTGTTAAATTAAGGCTTGCGTGAAAAGTTTAGGTTCAGAAAAAGAGTAAGGAATGTACACCTCCGTGGAAAGTTTAGATTAGGTAAAAGAATGAGGAATGTACGCCTCCATGCCAGACACTATCACCTCTGTTATATGACCAGCACGCAGAGACAGGCCTCTGACACTGAAACAGTAATCATTCCAGGGAAAATCAGAATAGTACGTTCTCAGGTCCCCCAAATTGGTGAAACGCTGGAGGCACCTCTGTTTTGGAGGATCCTGAGGAGGGATCTGAGAAATTGGACAAGACAGATATGAGATTGTGATCGGAAGAGCCCAACGGAGAAGATTAGGTAACATCATAAGCAGAAGGATTAGAGGTAAGGAAAAAATCAAGAATGTTGGGCGTATCTCCAATACGGTCACGAATACGAGTAGCGTGTTGCATCCATTCCTCTGGATCATGTAGGATAGCAAAGTTGAAGGCTAGTTCACCAGGATGGTCAGTGAAGGGAGAGGAAAGCCAAAGCTGGTGGTGAACATTGAAATCTCCGAGAATGAAGATCTCTACGAAAGTTAAATAGTCAAAGAATTTACTTAAGTCAGAGGAGTTAGGGGAAAGATAGACCTCACAGATAAATTTAGTTAAAGAGTGACTTTTGAGCTGAAGGCAGATGGTGAAAAACTCGGGAGATTCAAGAGCGTAGGCACGAGAGCAAGTCAAGTTGTTGCGCACATACACGCAACATCCAGCTTTGGAACAAAATGCGGATAGAGAAAGTAGGTGGGAACAGTAAAGGGACTACTGTCAGTTGTCTCAGAGGCTCAGACAGCTGTGTTTTGGTGAGAAAAGATGAGGTTTAGTAAAGAAGAGGTGGTGTTCTACAGATTGAAAAGTAGATTGAAAACCGCAAATGTTGCAGAAGTTAATGCAGAAAAATTTGAGGGAGGTCTCAAGACATTTATGGTCGATACCGAGAGAACAGTCTGACCTAGGGAAATTCATGGTTCTCTCCACAAAAGTTGACTCCGAGGCTGGTGTTGGAGTAACCATTTCTTTTTTTTTTTTTTTTTACATGAAGGGAGTGTGTATAGTAAGTACATGTGGTTTTGTGTGAAGGAGAATAGTTGTCTTTAGAGGGTAGAATGTGATTGCACCCTTGAGTTGTTGACATACTTGTAAAGGAAGACGTTCAGAGAGTTCACAACTAGCTTTAATGGAAGGTTGACAGCACCCCCTGATCTGGTCCAGACTGGAACTGGTCCAGATTAGAACTAGTGTTACTAGACCTTGCTGGGAGTAAATTATCGTTTCGGCAGGTCTCTACTACCTCCTTCAAAACTACCTCCTCCCATAACATGTCTTGAGAAACCGTGACATCGTCCTGTAGAATAACGCAGGGATTGATCCACGCGCACTCACTTACATTGACAGATAAATAGATAGGAAAATAGATAAATATTAATTACCACAGATTTAAAAACGTATAGAGTCATTACAAAAACTAACATGTAACAAATCACTCTTACACTGAACACATTTAAAACAACTAAAGCTTGAAAACATAAACACACACACACACACACACACACACACACACACACACACACACACACACACACACACACACACACACACACACACAGTTATATGACGAGTATGAGTGACAAGATCATTAATTTGATAGGACTCGTTTTTAGATCGTGTTTTTTTTCATACTTGTGTTTTTTACCGACTTCGGGATTTGTCATTGTGAAGTATGTTGTGAAGATATACCAAGTTCTGAGTATTGTACAAAAAAGTGCATGTGATTTTATAGTCAATGAACTTATATCTGTCTATTTCAATCTATCAATCCATTTATCTATTCCCCTTCCCTCCGTCCTCTCTCTCCCTCTCTCTCTCTCTCTCTCTCTCTCTCTCTCTCTCTCTCTCTCTCTCTCTCTCTCTCTCTCTCTCTCTCTCTCTGTGTGTGTGTGTGTGTACATATGTGCGGGGTGGTGGGGAAGGCAGGGTGGTGGCTGCATCACGAGAATAGTGTTATCGAGTGGAGAGGTGGACAGCAACCTGGCGAACCACTGAAGGACGCAACTGAGGTCTGGCAGCAGATTTCGCATAGGAAAACTTCATCTTTTTATTTCCTGTAGTGAATCTGGCTGTGGTGCTTCAGAATCTAAGTAATGAGGTATCTTTTCAAAGCATCACTCAAAATACATTTCCTAGAAGCAGTTACTATCATGCCACGCTGACTACTAGAAAGTATATATGAATTCCCACTGTCTCACTGTTATTTAATGCATCTTTCCTTAACCACTAAGCACTCTGAGACATTCCTTCTTGATCCACAGCTACCTGCAAACTTTATACTAGCTGGGAATTGCATTTATTTATTTTTTTATTTTTTTATTTTTTTATTATTATTTTTTTTTTTTACAGTTTTGAATGATTGCATTTAATAGTGGAAGGATTCAAGGTTTCTCGGTCCTGCATGTCTTCCTTCAATAAGACACATGAAACAGTTGGCACCAACGGGGAAGAGAAGCCTATAAGTTATCGCAGAAAAGCATTATCTCATTTCCATGTCAAATAATGTAGCGATTAAAAGTTTTCTGCGATTCACTCGGTAAGTCTGAGATTATCTAGTTATTTTCCATTGATCTTAATTTCTCCTCTTCTTGCTTCAAGTTCCTGAAATCTCATTCTAATACTACTGAGATGAATTTGGGAGGATAAAGTGTGGTCTTGTCCGATACATTTCTTTACTGACATGTTCTTTTCACTGGCATACATGCAATGATGATGGCGATTGTTGTGATGAAGTCAATATTTGTAATGTAGCTTTGTGGCACCAGGCCTTTCCTTATAGGTGCTTTTGAGTATCTTCATACATGTGTCTTTCCTCTATCATTGGTTTCTTCGTTTATAATTTGTTAAAACTACATTAATTCTACACAAAAACCAAAATTATAGACTATCAATTCATACAGACATTACTACGTGTATATCTGATGGCCTCTTCCAGCCTTTATTCTTTCATGTTCAATCACCTCGATTTGACTTATCGAATTAACATTCTGTCTAATTTAACGATATCACATAAATCTTTCCTTAATTCCCGCCTCTCAGAACAGTGTTATTTGAGATCTTAACACTCTCTTATTTTAATTTTAGTTAACTTTAACATTCGCTATGGGCAATTGTCGGTGATCGCCGGCTGTTTAATGTAGGAGTAGGTAAGTCCTTCCATAGTCCTCTGGAGAAGCACATTAAACAATCTCTCTCGTGATAAATCTTGATATATCATACGTATATGCTACAAAACATTAAATCTAGGTGTTCATATTAAAAGTATCCACGGGATCTGATGATGCATACTCTACAGAACAGTTATTATAAGCTAAATAATCTTAACAAAGATTTCAGTGTTTTCACATTTATTTCTATTCTCCTGTTACATATTCAGTTTAAAACAATTTTTTACTGGTTTCTATAGGACCACTATTTTATCTAGCAAATCCTAAAAAGAACCGAGGTAGTATTATTGGTGCTGTACAAATAGTGTGATGGCCAAAACAGTCCCGAGATGAAAGGCCCAGCCGATATCAGACACGCCGACATCTCCAAAACACTCACAAAATCCGAGGCGGAAGATATGAGTTTGTAGTGTTGTTGTCAAGCCCACATGGTGTTGTGGTTGATTGCGCGAACGTATTATGAAAGAAGAACCAAGGTATGAAAGGTTGAGTTGTGTTTCCTAACAAGAAAGCGACCACTCAGGGAAAACACTGGCAGACACTGCGTAAAGCAAACAGCAACTCAAGGAACACCTTGGTGGACATAACGAAAATAGACCAATATCCTGCTGAGACTTGGCCTCATAATATTGGTTTTCATTTTTCATATGTACTAGGATTTATAAACCAGCATGTCAATTGTATATCTCAAGTGGATGAAAGAAACTAATATAGAGGAGAAAAATAGCATTCGTCCCATCCCACACCCCCAGATGGGAACCGCCTTGTCGTGGTGGAGGGGCTTGCGTGCCCCTGTGATCTGGCGAGCTAGGCTAGAGGGGGCTTAGGCCCCTGCTCTGCCCTTTCGATGGGGAGAGGGCTACCCATGCTAGTACGGTCGCCAGTGAGGGGCCAGACTAAATGGTTCCTACGTAGGCTGCCAGTGGACCAGCGGAGCCACCCGCTGGAGGGATCGCCCAATAGGGGCCGTCCTGTGCTGGATGGTTGGGTGTCCAGGCTGGGATGCTTTGGGAGGGGTCTCAGCTCTGTCGTGGACAAACATTCGTATCATGTGGGGCCTTTTTTTAAAACGACTGGTCCGCATGGGGACGAGGTACCCCGTCCACGGCAGCCAGCACTCGCTCCCATTGTAGTCCCAGTAGGTGGTTTCCCTTGCCCCTGGAGCTAATCTTTTGTGTTACTTTTTTTTATGGGAAAACACAAAAAAATTTCAGGTTCTCGTGAGATGGCTGACCTGGCCCGCGAGATGTCATCTTCTGGTCTGATTAGGAAGGAGGATTCCCCTCCACAAGGGCCTCCCACAGCAGTCTCCTGTTCTGGGAGTTCTTCTGAGGGACGCATTTCTGCTGCATATAACTCCCTTTTGATGGTAAATGTTAATCCATCATTTTCCTATCACGCCCTGCACTCACTTCTCAAAGTTGTTCGCATTCGACTGGTTTATGATAAGGACTTTCCTTCTAACTGCTGCTATGTGACGTTTATGTCATGTGATGAAGCCCGTTTGGCTTTTGAACATGTAGCATCTCTGCCCCTTGACGGTTCTGGCTTTAAAACTGAATTTCTCCAGTCACGTAATATTTCAGACAGTGACACGGATTACATCCCAAATGTTTTTGAAAGCTATTTAGAGAATTCAGTTTCAGAAGTTCGCCACATCCCACCTTCACGTTGGTTTGTGGCTTACTACAGAAATGTGTACCGGAATTTCATCCATGCTTCCTGGTACCTGGCCAAAGAGATCGGCACAATTCCTGAGGGGAATCTGAAGAAATATGGTAAGGGGGTGCTCGTGCGGGCTAAAGATATTACGCAAGCGAGGATGTTGCAACATCTCCCATGCCCTTCTGACAGCATGTTTGAGACTGTTAAGGCTCATCCCACCTTTAATTATAGTAAAGGTTGTGTGTACAGTTAGGATCTTTACGAATTTCCTGAAGAGGAAATACTGGCTATGTGTCCTAACTCAGTCCAGAAGGTGACTAAGATGAGGAATTCTTCCAACATGGTCCTTCTCACCTTCTTTGGTTCCACCCTCCCAGACCGTGTTCATATCGGTCCTATCAATCTTAGGGTGAGGCATTTTGTTTCTCGCCCTCTTCAGTGTTTCTCATGCTATGGGTACGGTCACGGAAAACGTAAGGAAGCTTAAGACTCACATTCTGAGGAGCTCCGTGATGCTCACCAGGTACGTTCCAGGATGCCCCAGGTATCGTGGAGCAGGACATTACAGCTTGCTGTCACTAGAGTGCCCGCCGTGAACTCCTGTACCGCCAGAAGGATGGTACTGGTGCGACATCCTATGCTTCATTGGCCGCTCGCTCTTCAGCTGAGTCTGCCGGTCCGAAGACGACAACTCCTGCTACCTCTCGCTCTGTTGCGGGTGGTCCTGTTCTGGCCAATAGGTTTGCCCTTTTTCCGATGACTCGGTTGAGTCATCTCTTAGAAGTGACGAATAATACGGACTTGACCAAAGTGCCTAAGCCTTTGAAGGGCCTCAAACGGCACCGCGGCTCTGCGGAGTCGATAGATTTAGCTCAGCCTAAGCAGGTTTCTCCCGGTGCAATAATCGTGAGTCCTCCAGGGACCGCTCTGCAATGGTAGCTCCAGTAGTTTCTGTCCAGCCTTCTGTGACGCCCTCCGTCTCAGATCGGGCTTCTTGTGATGAGGACGGTCTTAGCATGGAGACGTCCGATGATATTGTCACAGCCGTCCCTCGTGGACCCACTGTATCGGAAAGTGCAGTCCAGCCTGACCTCGTCCTCCGAGGACCGGTAAAAGTGATGATGGTTCGCATCACTCACCGGTAAGCCGAAAGGCTGCGGTCCAACGACCCGGCACATCTCAACTCCCGGTGTCTTCTCGTCGTTTGATTATTTCTAGTCAGGTGAGTCACGGGCAGCCTTCAAAAGGCTCACCGTCCACTGCACCCAAATAGTCATCTTCAAGCTTCTACAGTGGAACTGTAGAGGCCTTCGCGCCTCGTGGGGAACTCCGAGCTTTACTGTCGGAGTTCTCTCCAGCCTGTGTAGCTCTACAAGAGACTATGCTAGGTGATAGTACTTATTCTAGTCCTCCTGGCTATCGTGCCTTTTTAGCACTCCTTTCCTGACCAGGGCCACCACGGTGGCACAGCTATTCTAGTCCGTCAGGACATACCTGTTGTCCCTTGCAACTCAACTCTCCCTTCAGGTGGTTGCTGTTAAGGTTTTTATGGGACGATCCTACACTATTTGCAGTTTATATCTCCTCCTCGGCTTCCTGTCTCCAGGGGTGAGCTTGACGGCCTGGTGCGTCAGCTGACTCCGCCTTTTCTCTTGTTGGGAGATTTTAACGGCCGTCACCCATTGTGGGATGAAGGTGCTAGTAATCCTCGTGGGGTTTTAATCGGTTCTTTTATTGAGGATGAGGGATTGGAGGTTTTAAATTCTGGGGATGTTACACATTTCCACAGTCCTACTGGGACTTTTACAGCTATCGATCTTTCTCTGTGTACATCTAATTCTTTCCTTGATTTTAATTGGCGGGTCCTACCGGATTTACACGGTAGTGACCACTTTCCGATTTTATTAATCTTGAACTCTGAGCCACAGTCCCGGCCCCCACGCTGGGTTTTAGACAAGGCAGATTGGCCTCGATTCACAGACCTTAGCTCTTTTATCCGTCCGCTGGCTGACTTTTCTACTTGTGCTGAGGGTGTTGATTATTTTACCGATTTTTTACTGTCAGTAGCGCTTCAGACAATCCCTAGGACGTCCGGTCGCTTTACTAAGGGTCCCGTTCCTTGGTGGAACGCAGCATGCACTAACGCTGTGAAAGAGAAACGGGCAGCTTTCTCTCGTCTCCGGTGACATCGTGGGGACCCGCAATGCCTGGAAGCTTTTCGACGCTGCCGAGCTCGGGCCCGCCGCGTTTTGAAAGAGACACGAAGAACCTCTTGAAAAGCCTATTTCTCTTCCATTAACGTCCGCACCCCTCTTACGGATGTCTTCAACAAAGTCCGCCGAATTGCTGGGAAGTATTCTGCTCCTTCCCCACCAGTTTTGTTGTCTGCTGGGCGGACGGTGGCAGACCCTAGGACTGTCGCCGACCTCTTCGCGGAGCACTTTGCCAGTGTTTCCCTGAGGCATCCTGCAGCCCCGGGCGCACGTCACCGCAAGAGAATGGAATCTCTCGGCATAAATTTTTCTTCCACTGGAGGAGTCTTATAATGTCCCTTCTCTGCCTCCGAGTTGCGGACTGCTTTGTCCCAGTGTCATGACTCTTCTCCTGGCCCAGATGATATTCCTTATGCCTTCTTGCGCCACATGTCTGACAGTGCTTTTAACTTTTATTAAATCTTTATAATATGATTTGGCATACCGGTGACTTTCCATCTTCTTGGGCTGTGGCAGTGGTTCTCCCATTTCCGAAGCCTGGGAAAGATAATCTCCAGGCTACGAACTACCGTCCTATATCTTTGACGTCCTGCATTTGTAAAGTGTTAGAAAAGATGGTAAATGTAAGACTCATGTGGTACTTGGAGAGGGGGAAGTACTTGTCATCGGTACAGTACGGCTTCCGAAAGATGAGGTCTACTACTGATGCTCTTTTATCCCTAGAGTCTTCTATTTGTGAGGCCTTCGCTAATCACCACCATCAAGTAACAGTCTTTTTTGACCTGGAGAAGGCCTACGACACGGCTTGGTGTCATGGCATTTTACAGTCTTTGTTTAATTTTGGCCTTCGTGGCCACCTTCCTATTTTATCCAGCAGTTTTTATCCAGACGTCTTTTACGGGTTCGAGTGGGGAGTGTTCTCTCCGATGCTACTGCTCTAAATGACAGTGTCCCACAGGGAAGTATTCTTAGTGTTACGCTATTCGCAGTCGCCATAAATGGTGTTATAGATACTCTACCGGATGGCGTTCACAGCTCTTTATATGTGGACGACTTGTGCATCTCTTTTGCTGTTGCTAGGATGTCACTGATTGAGCGCAAGCTCCAACTGGCGATCAATAGGGTGTCCAGTTGGGCCAACATGAACGGTTTTCGATTCTCCACCTCGAAGACCGTAGCCGTGCATTTTTGTCGCAACCGTGGTGTACATCCAGACCCTGATTTATACCTCGCCAATAGACGCCTCTCATGCGTGGAGGCGACTCGATATCTTGGCCTTTTGTTTGACAACCGTCTCACCTGGGTTCCCCATTTCCGTTCTCTTAAGGCGTCTTGTCGGCAGGCATTATCCCTTCTTCGGGTTTTAAGTCACACCTCTTGGGGTGCGGACAGGGACACGTTGCTGCTGCTTCACCGTACACTCATACTTCCAAGCTGGAATACGGCTGTGAGATCTACTCATCCGCAACGGATGCACGACTACGCTTGACTCCGTGCATCATGCTGGGGTCCGCTTGGCTACGGGTGCATTTCAGACATCTCCAATTCCTAGCTTATTAGTGGATGCTGGCTTCTGGACGCTGGATGCTCCGGTGTTGGTTTCGCACCCACCGTCTTCCTGATTCCGTCCCTTGTCTGTCAATATTGCGGGACTCGCGTTCGCAGGCGTATGTCACTCGACCGAGTCTCCTAAACCTTTTGGCCATCGAGTAGCAAATCTCATGGCGGATTTATCTATCGACCTCACTCCTGTTTACTCTTTCCGGCTCCCACGAGTTGGTTATTGGCAGCTTCCTGTTATCTCATTATGCTCTCCTGCCATGGATGGCAAGAAGGATTTTCTGCCAGCTCTGTCCCACACACGGTTTTTAGAACACCTTTTTATCCATTCTGATGATATCCCTGTTTTTACTGATGGTTCCAAATCCGACGCAAGCGTTGGTTTTAGTGTGGTTTTCCCCTCTTTTTATCGGTCTGGCAGCCTTCCTTCAGTGGCATCCGTCTTTATTGTGGAGCTGTCTGCCATAGTCCTAGCTTTACAGATAATTTTTACTCTCCCGGTTTCGTCTTTTACAATTTTTAGTGACTGTCGCAGTGCTCTTACTGCTCTCTCTTCCACTATCTCCCTTAACCCATTGGTTTTATCAGCCCTAGAGTGGCTATATCTGCTTACCAGAAGAGGATATCGTGTTGGGTCCCTGGTCACGTTGGTGCTCCTGGAAATGAACACGCAGACCGCCTCGCAAAGGGGCAGCAAGTCGCGCTCCATCTCCTGCCCCTGTTCCGTTTCGAGATGTATTTCCTCTAATTCGTGAGGCAGTTGCAGCAATTTGGCATAGGATATGGCTAACGGGGGTCGCAATCTCGAAAATGGGAGAGATCACTACTTCCTCTATCCCTCACTGGACATACACCCATATCCGGGATCGCAGTGCACAGACTTTATTGGCGCGACTTCGTATAGGTCACACGTACCTTACACAAAGATACCTCCTGACCAGGGACCCTCAACCTTACTGTGATGACTGCTTGGTGCCGCTCATCGTGCGGCACCTGTTGGTAGAGTGCCCTAGTTTGATCGAGTTACGACACCGCTACCTCTACCGCTGTCGCGGTAGAGATAGCGGTGTCTATTATATCTCAAAGGTCCTTGGACCAGAGTGCCTGGCTCAGGGCCATGACGTTTTTAGGTTTTTGGGAGAAGCTGGCCTTCTCCCAAAGCTTTAAATTTTATTCTTATTTTATTATATGTATTTTATTGTTTTATTTAGTTTTTTTTTTTTTTAGTTTTTAGCTACTGTATTGTTTTTAACTGTTTTTGGTTAGTTTTTTTTTTTTTTTTTTACTATTCTGACATTTTAAATTTTTGAAGCGGCGCCAAATGACCTTTGATGTTGCGGCGCCTGTTATAAAATCCATCCATCCATCGTCCCATCCCGAGATAATGTAGGTAGTATCTAAGTTCGTTTTGTCACATTTCTTACTCACTGCTTGGTGGCTGAAAATGGTCACGCAAATGACAGATTTTTTATTTATTTATTGACTACCAATTTACGTATAAATAAAATTCAGTCGGCTGATGAATCTGGCAGTTTTTCCAAACCGTATATGCCGCAGTTCCTCTGGCCATATCCTTTATGAACTGTCATTTTCAGTGGACCCTTTTTTATTACCTTTTTGTTCTTTTGTTTACCCATGGCCAGTGTCACTCTTACATACATAAAAAAAAAAAAAATAAATAAAAAATTCCGCTACATATTCTTTTTCCTTTCCCATGACCTCAAGTCCTCCCATTCATTTATTAAGTAACACTAAACCACTAACTATAAAGCTCTGGTTATGAAGAGGGTGGAAACTTCCCTAACGGCGGTGAAACTTAAGCTGATGGCAACGACCACGCCCTCACCAGCAACACAAACGTGGCGGTGATGGTGGTGGTGGCGATGGTAGTGGTGGTGCCAGCTGGTTGAGGTGTATACGTGCAATGCTGCATGGTCGAAGTCTCTCTCTCTCTCTCTCTCTCTCTCTCTCTCTCTCTCTCTCTCTCTCTCTCTCTCTCTCTTCCGTGACTCATTTACTTACTCCAGTCACGTTTTTTTTCTTTCACCTGGCCATTTTTCGTACATTATCTCAGCTCTTAGCATAATTCCTCCCCTCACGCGAGTATTCGTACTTACATTCCTCCATCTCTAATTACAGCGTCCTCACTTTTTGTTCCGTCTTCGCTGCAATCTCCGGCACTCCCGCGAATCCTCCTCTGCCTCTTTTTTATAGAATAGTAAAATAAGAAAGCTATGGATAGTCAAAGGTTTCGTGTTGTGTGTGTGTGTGTGTGTGTGTGTGTGTGTGTGTGTGTGTGTGTGTGTGTGTGTGTGTGTGTGTGTGTGTGTGTGCGTAAACATCCGCTGGTCATAATTATGTTGCGATTGTATCTCTCTCTCTCTCTCTCTCTCTCTCTCTCTCTCTCTCTCTCTCTCTCTCTCTCTCTCTCTCTCTCTCTCTCTCTCTCTCTCTCTCTATATATATATATATATATATATATATATATATATATATATATATATATATATATACAATTTCATCTTTAAATTTTCTTTCTCTGTTAGTTTGGTCTATACTGTTTATTTTTAGAAAGAGATTGAAAGGAAATAATGAGGGGAAAAAAGAGGTAGATGTAGAAAATTATGAAAGGCTAAGAGAAGAAATTAATATGATTGATGACTCTTTCTGCTGTTCGTCATGGTTATTGATGATCAGATACAGTTCTATTTTAGTCAATCTTTCATGATGTGTTCTCTGTATTTATGTCCAACTTTCATGTCTATATGTGAAGTTACTAATGTCCTCCTTCTTTCTCTTTCTTCTCATTAATTTCCATTCTTCAAGTTGTTTTTTTATATTGATTTTTATCGCTAATAATCTTTCCTGATTTGTTCTTTGCATTTTATCACATCTTTACTCTGCATTCGTCAAAACATGAAACTATTTCTTAAGGTTTTTCCTCTTACTGACACTGTTGCTTATTTTTTTATCTGAATATTGTGTTTTGTCACCAATACTATCAACCTATCATTTCTCACCCACAACTATCTACTTATCAATCAATCCCTTAAAGACGGGCAAAATAGTTAACGTCTGTGACCATCTCTTCCTTCACAAACCATATCACATTTACACATTTTTCTCCTCTATTTTTGTCTTTCTTGTCACAGCATACACGATTGGCCTCTATATCGACACCAGAGACAACACAGGAGTCTCCATATCATCTCGAGGAGCCTACTTAGCATCCTCCTGACGGAAGGGATGTGATATTATATGGAAAATAAGATTGATTTTATATCCAATTTGTATCTCCAATCTGTCTCTCCATGTATAAACTACACATCATACTACTACTAGTACTACTATTACATATACTAGTACTACTACTACTACCACTACTTCTACTATATACTGCTACCATCACCACCACCACAGTCATCACCATTATCCTTAAGAGAGCCTTACTTGTTAAGTATCACACACACACACACACACACACACACACACACACACACACACACACACACACAAGCTAATGAGCCCGTCTCCACACGGACGACAGTTGCGTTCTATTTTCAGGCATCAGCTATAGATAACACACCACAGAAAACTTATTCTATATATCACAGGGTAAGCGCCATCGTGTGTGTGTGTGTGTGTGTGTGTGTGTGTGTGTGTGTGTGTGAGCTTGAAGGTTACATGCTGAGTATGGTTCCTGTAACAATAGTGGTGGTAGTGCCAGTGGCGGTGGTGATGGCGAAAGTAGTAGCAGTAGTAGTAGTAGTAGTAGTAGTAAGAATAACAGTGGCAGTAATGAGAGAAACACTCGCAATAGTAAAGTAGTAGTAGCTATCGTTGTTCCCGTTATTTTTCCTGGCGGTGGTGGAAAATGGTGGTGAGGTTGATAGCACTAGTGTTGTTAGCGGTATAGTGATGGTAGTAAGGTGGCAGTGGTAATGATGGTGCTGGTGGGAAAGCTAACACTCGCAGAGGTGGTGATGGTGATGACTTGGTGGTAAACGAATAATACCAATTTCTACATCTGGAAACTTCTGGGGATGTTAGTACAGATAACTTTAGATATGCTCAGAGAGAGAGAGAGAGAGAGAGAGAGACGCGCAAACACACACACACACACACACACACACACACACACACACACACACACACACACACACACACACACACACACACACACACACACACACACACACACACACACACACACACACAATAAACAGCAAACGGATGGCCAATATCGAGGACGAAAATGAAGGGAAAGGAAGGTCGAGGAAGGCAGGGGGTGGGGAGATGAAGGAAGTTTGCCCAGAAGTGAAGGACGAAGGAAAATGGCTGGAAGAACGATAGCAGAGAGAGAGAGAGAGAGAGAGAGAGAGAGAGAGAGAGAGAGAGAGAGGGAGTGAGAATGTCCATTTGTCATATATTATTTAATGAATTCCTCTTGTCCGTTGGTATGAAGTTAATCTTTCTCTCTCTCTCTCTCTCTCTCTCTCTCTCTCTCTCTCTCTCTCTCTCTCTCTCTCTCTCTCTCTCTCTTTCTCTCTCTACTACTACTACTACTACTACTACTACTACTACTACTACTACTACTACTACTACTACTACTACTACTACTACTACTACTATTACTACTACTACTGCTATTACTACTACTACTATTACTACTACAACTACAACTACTACTGCTACTACTACTACACTGCTGCCAGAAGAACAAAAACAACAACAACTAACACTACTACTACTACTACTACTACTACTACTACTGCTACTGCTACTGATATTATTGAAGGCAGAAAAGAAGAAAAATAAAGTCATACAAAAGAAAAAGGAAAATGGGAAGAAGATCTCGTTTCTCTCCCCTTTGCCTACAATCCCTCGAAAAAAAAAAAATGATACAGATAAACAAAAATTAGTACTTAAATAAACAAATAAACGGAAGTTAGCAAGTGAATAAACTTTAGACTCAAGCAAGGTAGTTAAATTGTGAAAAGGAAGAAAGAAACACGAGGACACTAATAACTAAGGTGTATGATTATGTAAATGTACGTTAACTCTTTTTTTTTTTATCTTTATCTCACGAGCATACATACATAAATACATAATTGTGTTCATGCAGACATAGTTGTGTAAATATGTTATGACATCTACCTATGAAACGTGTCACGCTTGTCATTTTATTTTCCTGATTTCCTTGAGAGTAACTTTTCACTCGATCAAGCTTCTCCTTTGTTGCTCGGAATTGACAAAGAATGTAGGCTGTGAATGAAGAAGAAGAAGAAGAAGAAGAAGAAGAAGAAAAAAGAAGAAGAAGAAGAAGAAGAAGAAGAAGAAGAAGAAGAAGAAGAAGAAGAAGAAGAAGAAGAAGAAGAAGAAGAAGAAGAAGAAGAAGAAGAAGAAGAAGAAAGAGAAAAGAAGAAGAAGAAAAGGAAGATATATATTTTTTATAGATAGATAGATAGGTAGATGAATAGATAGATAGATAGATAGATAGACAGACAGACAGACAGACAGACAGAGACAGACAGACAGACATATATATATATATATATATATATATATATATATATATATATATATATATATATATATATATATATATATATATATATATATATATAGAGAGAGAGAGAGAGAGAGAGAGAGAGAGAGAGAGAGAGAGAGAGAGAGAGAGAGAGAGAGAGAGAGAGAGAGAGAGAGAGAGAGAGAGAGAGAGAGAGAGAGAGAGAGAGAGAGAGAGAGAGAACAACAACAGCAACAGCAATATCTGTTTGTGGGTCTCTGTGTGCCTGTGTGCATCTATTGGCTAATTTTCTAGTGGTGATATGCATCAATAATTTCCAATCCTTATCAGAGAGTTACATGTCTTACCACTAAGGCTCATCGAGCGTTGGCGGGAACCAGCCTCTGACTCAAGAACAAGCTGTTGCATTCAATCCCCGAGGGAGGCGATGGCATAGTGGATAAGGTGCTGAGCGTGGGATCGGGCAGATGTCCACGCGTAGCTTCGAATCCCACCACGTACAGCCTTAAAACACTTTGCCATTTGCCGAGTGGTTTAAAGTTACCTACATGTCACCATGATACCCAGGTTCTAGGTGGTTACACTCAAGATGAGCTTGGGCAGTATGGGCCCTAATATGGGTACCACTATAAATAAAATTGTCTGCGCCACTAATGGGCGGAAGCTGAACAGCGCTTCCCATACACTCTTCAAGTGTGCCTACAGGCGCTATAGGCCTTACCGTAAAAAAAAAAAAAAAAAAAAAATATATATATATATATATAAGAGAGAGATCATAACGTGCTGTTTAAAATGAAATGCTACATAAATGAGAATGTAAGATGTATTGTAGAAAATTAGTTTCACATGAACTCGTAAATTTGTGTGGAAACATTGTTATTTGTCCACGATTGTTTGTACAAAAGCAAAAAAAAAAAAAAATTCTGCATATTTATGTAGTAAATTTTTTTTTCTCTCATTTCTAGGAAGTGCAAGAGAATGTTTTTCTTGGTATCATTTCTCTTTTTGGAGATGATGGGGTGTTGATAAACTTGTCAAACCTGTCTTGTATTAACTATTCCTAAAACTAACTTTCTTTATTTAATTATCTATTTACATTTTTACATATTTGGGACTCTGACTAAAGCAGGAAAACGAGTAAAATAACAGCAACGACAACAACAACAACAACAACAACAACAACAACAACAACAACACTACTACTACTACTACTACTACTACTACTACTACTACTACTACTACTACTACTACTACTACTACTACTACTACTACTACTACTACTACTACTACTACTACTACTACTACTATCACTAGAAAAAAAATCAGACACGAAAAAAAAAAAAATATGTCCCTAATAGAATACAACTTTTAGCACACAAATAGATAGATAGACAGACACATAGAGACAAACAACATACTACTACTATTACAATGCTCTTAGCAAAATACAACTATCATTACCGTATACATATTATACTACTCCTTCTCCTTACAGAAAATAGGACACTAACAAAAGCTTCGATAGAAAGAGGTAGGAAAGGAATATATTAGAAACAGCAGCAGCAACAACAGTAGTAGTAGTAGTAGTAGTAGTAACATCAGCAGGCCAGGCGTGTAGCAGCTGCTCCCTACAATGACATAGAGGGAGAGGGACAGTGAAGGAAACAGGTACGTATTATAATGTACACCATCTAACCTTGAGGAGAAAAAACACCTTGGAAAAATAGTAAAAGGTCAAGGTGGTGGTGATGGAGGAGGAGGAGGAGGAGGAGGAGGAGGAGGAGGAGGAGGAGGAGGAGGAGGAGGAGGAGGAGGAGAACAAAGGAGGCGTGGTAGAAGGACAACAAAAACAAGACAAAGAAGAACAAGAATAAGATCAAGAAGAATGTAGAGCAACAACAACAATAATACTAACATAATAAGGAAGATGAAGACTATAATGACGATGACGATAATGGCAATAATGATAATGATAATGAAGACAAAAAATGTAAATAAAAAACAGAAAAGAAAAGAACAAGAAGAAAAGGAAGAGGATGAATGCAACACATACCAGCTCATAGTAGAAGAAGAAGAAGAAGAAGAAGACGAAGAAAAAATACTGTCTGCTGGATCTTGAGTGACACGGACTGACAGGCCTCGTTGTTGCCTGACCCGTCCTTATCTTCCCCCGAGTAACCAGTGCTCGCAGCTGACAGTGCGTGCAGGGAGCCCAGGAGAGCTGCACCACCGTCACGCCTCAACCAGCATTCATCAGCTCACAATGCAGGCAATATATAAAAGGCGTATTGCTAAGGACAGGATATTGCGATTCTGAAACACCTCTCCCCGAACCTACACTACTTTCAAAAGCCTCTAGCTGAAACTACACAGGTTTTTAAGGCATTTTTAAAGTTTTATTAGTGGCAAGTTAGCACCCTTTCTACATTACTAAAAGCAGAAGGAGTCTTGAGATTCTAGCTAACGATTTATGTGGCGTTTGAAAATGCTCGTGTTCTAAAGACGAGACACATTCACGCGGTGTTTTCACGTGTGACGGTGAGAGGATAGTGTGGGTGATTGGGCAGCGGCAGATTGGAGGATTGGGAATACAGGACGACAGACTGGTTGGGAAGGATGGAAGGGAAGAGTGTTGATGGGGGGATATGTTTAGTAAAAGGAAGAGAGAAAGAGAAGGAGAAAGCTGGGCGAAGAGGCTTTGGAATGAAGATGGTTGAAATGTGGAGGAAGAAGACGAGGAGGAGGAAAAGGAAGAGAGTAGATTGCTGAGGGAAAGAGCAAGGCGTGAGGGAATGTAAAGATGAAAACCTAAAGAAAAAGAAAAATCTAAGTGATAGAATAAGCATAACTGAAATGGAATATAAAAGATGATGTTCGTGGTGATAACGATGGCAAATGCTAGTCACACAAACTTAACCTTTTCACTTTTCTATCCTAATTCTTCCAGCAAAGGCGTTGGTTTGACGTCTGGGACAAAAACAACGCAAGAAAACTTAAAGAGGACGAGAGCAGGAACCAGGGGGAGTTACGTGACAGCAAAGATCCTCGTAACTGTAGTATACAATCTTAATAGCCGAGTTTCACGAGGGATGGGTTCACACGGAGCACTAAGAGAGTAAGTCTAGTAGCGGTGTGGAGAAGAAAAGATCAAGCGAATTTCAACTATAGCCACATATCTAATGGATTCGGAATAGTTATCAAGTTAGACAAACACATAAAAGACAAGAAGACCATACCAGTAGAAGAGTAAACCTAACAATGTAAAGAATTCAGGATAAAGAGAATTTCAACTGCACGTACCAAATCCAAGGTTCTTTAGATACCTCTTAATGCTAAACAATTTGAGGCGAATGTTCCAAGCAATAAGACTAAACCATTAGAAGAGGAAACCTGACGATGTAATGAAGCCAGAATAATGAAAATATTAGTAGGACCTACCGAAACGATCATTTACTCCCACCGAGGTCTAATAACACTAGTTCTGATCTGGACCAGTTCTAGTCTGGATCAGTTCAGGGGGTGCTGTGAACTCACCATCAAAGCTAGTTGTGATCTCGCTGAATGTTTCCCTTTGTATCACACAACTCAAAGGGGCAAACACAGCCTGCCTCCTAAAGACAACTCTTCTCCTTTTCACAAAACTACGTGCACTTACTACACACACTCCCTTCACTCAAAAAAAAAAAAAAAAAAAAAAATGGAGACTCCTAATCCAGCCTCGGAGTTCCATTCTGGGAGGGGACCATAAATGTTCCCAGGTCGGACTGCTCTTCTGATAGTGATCCAAAATGTCTTGACACTTCCCTCAACTTTTTCTACATTAATTTTTGCAACATTCGCGGTCTTAGATCTCATTTTCAATCTGTGGAACACCACCTCTATTCTACTAGACCTCATCTTCTTTTCTTCACTCATTCACAGCTGTCTGAGGCAACTGACAGTAGCCCCTTCTCTGTTCCCTCCTACTTTCTCTATCCTCATTTTAGTTCCAAAGCTGGATGTTGCGTCTATGTGCACAATGACTTAACTTGCTCTAGTGCCTACGCTACTCTTTTCCAAAATTTTCACCATGTGGCTTCGACTCAATAATCACTCTCTAACTAAATTTATTTGTGCTGTCTATCTCTACCCTAACTCCTCTGACTATAGTAAATTCCTTGATTATTTAACTTCAAAAATGGAGCACATTCTGCCCCTCTATCCTTTCACGGAGATTTCCATTCTTGGAGATTTCAATGTTCACCACCAGCTTTGGCTTTCCTCTCCTTCACTGACCATCCTGGTGAACTAGCCTTCAACTTTGCTGTCCTCCATGACCTAGAGCAACTGGTGCAACACCCTACTCGTATTCCTGACCGTCTTGGAGATACACCCAACATTCTTGATCTCTTCCTTACCTCTAATCCTTCTGCTTATGCTGTTACCCTATCTTCTCCGTTGGGCTCCTCCGATCACAATCTCATTTCTGTATCTTGTCCTATTTCTCCAATCCTCCTCAGGATCCCCAAAGCAGAGCTGCCTCTGGCGTTTTGCCTCTGCCAGTTGGGGGACCTGAGGAGGTATTATGCTGATTTTCCTGGAATGATTACTGTTTCCGTGTCAGAGACCCATCTCTGTGTGCTGAACACATAACAGAGGTGATAGTGTCTGGCATGGAGGCGTACATTCCTCATTTTTTTCTCAACCTAAACCTTCTAAACCTTGGTTTAACACAGCCTGTTCTCGTGCTATACATGATAGAGAGGTTGCCCACAAAAGGTACTTGAGCCTTCCATCTCCTGAATCTCATGCACTTTATATTTCTGCCCTGAATCATGCCAAGTCTGTTCTTCAACTTGCCAAACACTCCTTCATAAATAGAAAATGTCAAAATCTTTCAAACTCAAACTCCCTCGAGACTTCTGGCATCTGGCCAAAAATATCTCCAATAACTTTACTTCTTCATCTTTCCTCCTTTATTTCATCCTGATGGCACCACTGCCATCTCTTCCTTCTCTAAAGCTGAACTCTTCTCTCAAACCTTTGCTAACAACTCCACCTTGGATGATTCTGATGTCTCTCTCTCTCTCTCCTCCCTCTGACTATTTCATGACAATTAAAATTCTTCGTAATGATGTTTTCCATGCCCTCGCTGGCCTAAACCCTCGGAAGGCTTATGGACCTGATGGGGTCCCTCCTATTGTTCTCAAAAACTGTGCTTCCGTGCTTGCACCTTGCCTGGCCAAACTCTTTCAACTATGTCTATCGACTTCTACTTTTCCTTCATGTTGGAAGTTTGCCTACATTTAGCCTGCTCCTAAAAAAGGTGCCCGTTCTAATCCCTCAAACTACCGCACTATAGTTTTAATTTCTTGCTTGTCTAAAGTTTTTAAATCTATCCTTAAAAGGAAGATTTTCAAACATCTGTCACTTTACAATCTTCTGTCTGATCGCCAATATGGTTTCCATCAAGGCCGTTCTACTGGTGATCTTCTGGCTTTCCTTACTGAGTCTTGATCATCCTCTTTTAGAGATGTCGGTGAAACATTTGCTGTCGCGTTTGACATATAAAAAGCTTTTGATAGAATCTGACACAAAGCTTTGATTTCCAAACTGCCTCCTACGGTTTTTATCCTTCTCTCTGGAACTTTATCTCAAGTTTCCTTTTAGACCCTTCTATTGCAGCCCTGGTAGACGGCCACTGTTCTTTTCCTAAATCTATTAACAGTGGTGTTCCTCAGGGTTCTGTTCTGTCACTCACTCTCTTTCTATTATTCATTAATGATCTTCTTAACCAAACTTCTTGCCCTATCCACTCCTACGCTGACGATACCACCCTACATCTTTCCATGTTTATTCATAGAAGACCAACCTTTCAGGAAGTCAACAGATCACGGAGGGACGCCACAGAATGCCTCAAAAATTCAATTCCTCCATCTATCAACTCGACACAACCTTCCAGACAACTATCGCCTCTTCTTCAATGGCACTCAGCTGTCCCCATCTTATATACTAAATATACTCGGTCTATCCTTTACTCATAATCTAAACTGGAAACTTCACATCTCATCTCTTGCTAAAACAACTTCTATGAAGTTAGGCGTTCTGAGGCGTCTCTGCCTGCTTTTCTCGCCCCTCCAACTGCTAACTCTGTACAAGGGCCTTATTCATCCTTGTATGGAGTACTCTTCGTTTGTTTGGGGGGTTCAACTCATACAGCTTTATTAGATAGAGTGGAATTAAAAGCTTTTAGTCTCATCAACTCCTCTCCTCTAACTGAATGTCTTCAGCCTCCTTCTCACCACCGAAATGTTGCATCTCTTTCTATCTTTTATCGCTATTTTTATGCTAACTGTTCTATTGATCTTGCTAACTGCTTGCTCTCTCCTCTTTCTGCGGCCTCGCTGCACAAGACTTTCTTCCTCTTCTCATCCCTTTTCTGTCCAACTGTCTAAAACAAGAGTTAACCAGTACTCCCAATCATTCATACCTTTCTCTGGTAAACTTTGGAACACTCTACCTGCTTCTGTATTTCTATCTTCCTACGACTTGACTTCTTTTAAGAAAGAGGTTTCAAGACATTTGTCCCAGACTTTTGGCTAACTCTTATTATCTTTAAGGGAAGTGACAATCAAGTAGGCCCTTTTAAAATTTGTTTTTGCCCTTCCCCTCTTACATAAAAAATAAAAAAAAAACTGCACCTACAAATCTAATGGAGTCTGTATATGTACCAAGTAAAAACAGACACATCCCACGCAATAAGACTGAGGGACAAAGTCAATCGAGAGAGAAATTTATGGCTAGACACGGACAGCCCGGGAATCCTTTAACAGTTCCTGAGAAAGCCCTGAGTAAGTCCACCCACGGCGAGAATTCTTCATTGCCAAGAGGTGTTCATCTAACCAGGAGACTCATGCCGACAATAACACGAACTGCAGTTTGAGTTTGTTGGCAAACTGGGTGATGATGATAGTGGTGGTGGTAGTGGTGATGATCATGAAGGTATTGATGAAGATGAGTATGATGATGATGATGGTGATATTACAGAAGGAAAAAATTAGTCCATTTCTTTTACGTGTCTATTGTTCTTCTTTGTCCTCTTGTACGCAGTTTCTGTCTCGTGTTAGCGATTCAGGCTTGAAGTCACATTTTTATTTCCCCTTCCCATTTTTGTTCTGACACTCTCCTACTCTTCGGCGTCACTTGACTGCCCACCACATGACAGCTGCTCGCTTTACTCCCTGCTACCTCCCTCCTTTCCCTCCCACTTTCCTACCTTTCTTTCTCCCTCCATTCCATTCTTGCTTGTATCCCGCTTCCTTTTCTTCTATTCCTCCCTTTTATCATCCCTCCATGCCACTTCTTTCCTACCATGGCGGTCTCCTCCCATCGTTTCTTCACTTCCTGCCTCCGCTGCCCACCAATTGTCTGTCTCTCTTCACTGGTTGCCTTCCTTCACTACTACCTTGTCACTCCCCTTTCCCTCTCCGTTTTTCCCCCATAATATCTCCTTTCCTCACTCTTCCCTCCCTTCATCATAGCGGCAAGTTTGGCCTTCTGGTCAGTGATACAGGCAGGCTAGGAATCTGTATTAGCCTGTTCCTCCGGCAGGCGAGATAGATGAGGCTATAAAGGTGATAAGTGGGGCTGCCAAGTTGACCCCTGTTTGGAAAGAGGCATCGGGTACAGCTTGACCAGGTGGGAGGTTGGACTGTGAGAAAAATCCTGTGACACTGAATGAATAAATAAATGGATAGATAAGAACTTTGGCTTTCAATTTCAAACGCGGCAAGGACATCAAATTTATTCGTTTTGATAGTTCTTTATCCAAACTTGTACATATTCACAGCGTTACGTAAAGCATTTTTTTTTTTTTGCCTCATGAGAACATCTACATGGAAGCTTTCGAAATAATTATATTACATGAGGCAATGGACACAAGAAAGAGTTTAGTAAGAGACATCATGAATGGATGTAGGTAAGGTGACGGGATTGAGTTAAGACGGGAAGATAGTACGCAGTGGAAGGAGTGGTTTGAGACACAACGATCAAATATCAGAGGTGGTGGAGGAAGGAAATTTTGAATTCAGGAAAAGGAGTCTGTGTTGGCAGTGACGGACCAGTGAGTGGCGAGCTGGTGTCACTTTGGATGTTAGCCCTCAATTATGTATATTTTTCTCTCTATTTGATTCTCTCTCTCTCAACTAATTAGTTGATTAATTAATTTATTTATTTATTTATTCATTTATGTGTGTCTGTCTGTCTCTCTCTCTCTCTCTCTCTCTCTCTCTCTCTCTCTCTCTCTCTCTCTCTCTCTCTCTCTCTCTCTCTCTCTCTCTCTCTATATCTATATATATATATATATATATATATATATATATATATATATATATATATATATATATATATATATATATATATATATATATATATATATATATATATATATATATATATATATATATATATATATATATATATATATATATATATATATATATATATATATATATATATATATATATATAGATAGATAGATAGATAGATAGATAGATAGAGAGAGAGAGAGAGAGAGAGAGAGAGAGAGAGAGAGAGAGAGAGAGAGAGAGAGAGAGAGAGAGAGAGAGAGAGAGAGAGAGAGAGAGAGAGAGAGAGAGAGAGAGAGAGAGAGAGAGAGAGAGAGAGAGAGAGAGAGAGAGAGAGAGATTATTCAATCGTGTTGTTTTGTCTTCACTTTCAAATAGTGATTAGCGGCAGCCAGATGTTGAGAATCCACAGCAACTTATCCGAGAAAGGTTCATTATTTTCGACTGATTAAAGGGAGGAAGAGGTAGAGGAGGAGGAGGAGGAGGAGGAGGAGGAGGAGGAGGAGGAGGAGGAGGAGGAGGAGGAGGAGGAAATAAATTGAAGAAAAAGTAGAAAAAAAATGGAGAATAAAGAGGAAACGGTGAGGAGGAACTATACCAATTTTTCTTTCTCTTTCTGTTCATTAATGTTTGCTCTGGCATATTAAAGCTTCTTATTAATTTTGCAGTCGGACGGATCGCTTCTCCAGCAGAAAGGAAAATAGAGCAATAATTCGAGTAATATTTTTGGAACGATTTCTCTCTTACTATGATAGCAACGTGAGGAAGACCTTAGGAGTATTCTGGGATATTGATAAAGGAAAATAATTCATTACTATCCTCGCTCAGTAGTTCATGAAACCAGCTCGTCGAAGCACTCAAGACGTATTAACCTTTTCTAAGTATCTTTCTCCAGTTCTTTTACTCTCGGCTGCATCCGTCAGGGATAGCCAGAGCAGATGAACTTTCCCAAATGCGCTCTGTCCTCTGTGCCCTCCTCACTCACACATTATGATAAACATTTATTTTACTACATCAATAAATCTCCACATCCATTACAAGCACGTTCTTCACTGCATCCACAAATCTTCTCATAAATATTCCTCTTTTATTTTTTCTGTCGGATAAATCCATCTTCACCATCCTTCTTC
>NC_059297.1:11351910-11374410 GCF_017591435.1 Portunus trituberculatus
TTGTTATTTGGTGTCGCACCCAACCCACCTGAAGATTGCACTTCGAATAAGCTACAGTATTTCAATAAAAAAGAACCTCAGTGTTGCATTTACTGTCTTTTCTTCCGTTGTTCCCATTATAGATCATCACAGTGAAATCACCTGTCTTGCTTAGAGTGCCTTCATCTTGTGTTCCACCCATGACCAGTGTCTCTCTTTTTTCTATCTCTCAGGTCCCTCCTTGGTGGTTCTCTTCTTCATCCCTCTCCACAGCTGACTGTTATTAGAGCTTGAAATTACTATTAGGTGAATCAGATGTGTTGAAATAAATCTCAGTATTTTTACAGACGATGATTATCTTTTATCCTTTTTGAGTATGAACACATTCGAGTATATGTCAATTAATATTTGCCTAAATCATTTTCTTTTCAGTTCCCTGTGCATGATTACAATATCAAATGAGTATTTCCATACAACCTAATACGCTTTCTTTGTGCATTATATATATATATATATATATATATATATATATATATATATATATATATATATATATATATATATATATATATATATATATATATATATATATATATATATATATATATATATATATATATATATATATATATATTATTTACAGTTCCATGAATTTGTCTTCTTTATGTACTAAAATATGGATGTAACTTTTCCCTTCCTTGTTTACTTTTCGCATTATGTCTTGTGAGGTACATACAGTCTTCTTTATATTCTTTTCTTTTAGACTTTGAAAGAGCTTTTTTAAATGAGGTATAGTACCTAATGATTTTTCTGCATTTATCTTGTATCTGTGATGCTTTGCGTGGCTGAGAGGATCAGTAAGTCCATTCCATCTCAATAGGTAAAAGAAATGGATGTTTATCGAGTAAAGCACGTTAAACATTCCACTGAGTGTTAGGCATTCACGGAACGAGAGAAGAGGATGAGGGGGATGTGTTGAAGAGGGGATAAGGGAAACGGGAGGAGAGTGAATGACAGGGAGATAGTCTAAATGCGCGGGGAGAAAGAGAGGAGAAAAAAAAAGGAGAGGCAGAGAGAGAGAGAGAGAGAGAGAGAGAGAGAGAGAGAGAGAGAGAGAGAGAGAGAGAGAGAGAGAGAGAGGAGGGTGGGGAGATGTGTTGAGGTATTTCTATGACGCGAGAGGATGGGGGATCATTATAAGAAGGCGAGAAATGATGGTATTGGCCTGAGTTTTTCCAAGGTGCTTGTTAAGACGTGAAGGACAAGGCCGTAGAAGGAAAGGGCGACGGGTAAAAAAAGGTGAGAGAGGCCACGAGATTATACGCGTAAGTGGAGGTCTTGAGGTGAAATGACTGATGGGAAGAAAGCGACGAGAAGAGCAGGAGGAGCAAGAGGAAGAGGACAAGGAGGAGGAAGAGGAGGTACATTAGAGGAGGTGGAAGTGGATATGGAGATGGTAGAGAGATTATTATTGCTTCATTGTTATTCATCATTATTTTCCTCCTTCTCTTTCTCCTCCTCCTTATCATCATCATCTTCCTATTCCTCCTCCTCCTCCTCCTCCTCCTCTTTTTCTTCTCCTTCTTCCTTTTCTTCTTCTTCTTCTTCTTCTCCTCCTCCTCCTCCTCCTCCTCCTCCTCCTCCTCCTCCTCTTCACTTTCCGCTCTTAATTACTTTTATTTTTTTTCCTCCACTATTTCCTCCTCTGAATTATTTTTTTAATTTTTCACTTTTCATTATCTTTTTAATTCCGTCTTTCATATCCTATCTTTCTCAGCCTCCAGTCTCTCTCTCTCTCTCTCTCTCTCTCTCTCTCTCTGCACTGACGAGAGTTCATTGAGCGCCAAGTCATTCAGTAGAGGTGTCAAGTCCTGCGCAACCCGACGTGAGGCCAAGCGAGAGACGATCAAAAACACTTCATCGATTTCAGTTAATTCAGTCCCTAATATTTTTTTTCTTATCAAGTGTGCACATCAGCCTCCGTCACAGCAATCTGCGTGATGGGTGATGCGAGGGAGAGAGGCTGGCTAGGGTGTACGTCGATTAGTATGTGAAATATTTCAGTATGTCATTTTTCAGTTTTTCTTTTTCTTATTTTTTTTATACATGTCATTTTTTCGTTGCTGCTTTTTTATTCCGTAAAATGAATCATCACGTCATTTTCTATTAGTGAAGTTCTGGTAATAAGTCTCAGTAAGTAGGTTAGCCAAAATATCGATGGCAGGCCTCTTCAAAAGTAATATATTTTGGCATGTTTTTTTTTTTTTTTTCATTTTTTCATTATAATTATCATCATTTTCTTTATTATTTTCGTAACTATTTTTATTACTTTTATTATTGTTGACATTATTATTATTATTATTATTATTATTATTATTATTATTATTATTGTTATTATTATTATTATTATTATTATTATTATTATTATTATTATTATTATCATTATTATTATTATTATTATTATCATTCTTCTTATTATTATTATTATTATTATTATTATTATTATTATTATTATTATTATTAGTAGTAGTAGTAGTAGTAGTAGTAGTAGTAGTAGTATCATTGTTATTATCATTATCACTATCATTTTTATTACTGATGTTTGTTTATTGCCTTTTTATTTTTCAGCGATTGGCATTCTTTACCCAGTGAGTGAGTTATCTCATTATGCTTGGTTAGAGAAGACTCTGTTCGGTTAATAACATCCCAGTGGGTGGTTGGGCCGGGTTCTACAGATCATCGAGCTCACCTTGTTCGGCGTTGGTCAATATCTTAAAAAGAGTTGTAAAGAAGCTGAACCTAAAATATATTGCTAATGAGAGGAAGAAACTCAATAACTAGGTTTTTAGTAGACAGTCAATAGCGAGCTTTAGAGGAAGACTAGACAAAGTTATGGATGAATATAATAGATGGAAATAAGTTTGCATGCTTCATAAAACGTGTAGACCTAATGCTTTCTTCCAGCTTGACCTATTTCATTATGGTCTTGTATTCTCAGTGGATATCTTTCTGAAGATCTTTGCAACATCCAGGTAGCTTTGAAACATTTCTTTCCCACAAATCTTAGATAGATTACCATGGCAGAAAAAGGTTTATTTGTCCGGAAGCTCTTATCAGACACTTTTTACTTCTAACCATATTACTATAAAATGCAGCAGCAGCAGCAACAACAGGAAGGAAACGCGTGGCAAGGGTTGCTCGGCGTGACTGGCTGTGCAGGGCAAGTTTTATATTGGAATGAGCGGGTGGTAAGACCTTGAATGTTGGAACACACACACACACACACACACACACACACACACACACACACACACACTCTCTCTCTCTCTCTCTCTCTCTCTCTCTCTCTCTCTCTCTCTCTCTCTCTCTCTCTCTCTCTCTCTCTCTCTCTCTCTCACACACACACACACACACACACACACACACACACACACACTCCCTCTCTCTCTCTCTCTCTCTCTCTCTCTCTCTCTCTCTCTCTCTCTCTCTTCTTCTTCTTCTTCTTCTTCTTCTTCTTCTTCTTCTTCTTCTTCACATATTAATAATAATAATGATTATTATTATAATAATAATAATAATAATAATAATAATAATAATAATAATAATAATAATAATAATAATAACAATAAATAGATTAATAAATACATAAATCAATGCATAAACATTGAGTATTTACGGTGCTAAGATCTCTTTAGACATTTCACAATTCAGGGATAGAGAAAGAAATGAAGCTTAAACAAAACATAGAGCTCGCCCCCTCCCCTGGGAAAAAAAAAATCTTCCCTATTATTTAACAGTGCTGTTCTATAATGTCCATAGTTTCCTTGTACTCTTATTTTATTAAGTTTCATGATGTCGAAGATATTTTTTCCTATTTTGAGTATTTTATTAAAATGCGGACGGAAGAAAAGTTGTAAAGACCTGCGACCGATCCATTAACAGTGGGATAGATTACTTACCAAAGGATATCATGTTGACAGTAAGACTACCAGACACTCATTACTCAGTGGTGACATCTCTGAGAAAGGATTGCGAATATAGGATGCAAAGAAAAATCCGTGGCAAGTCGTGCAGTGCAGTGCCTCGTATATATACACTTAATTCATTAAACTTTTCATCAACAGTGTGAGCAAGTTTTGTTTCGGAAAGGGAAAGATAATTACTTCATTACAGTTATGCTGATGAAGTATATATATATATATATATATATATATATATAGAGAGAGAGAGAGAGAGAGAGAGAGAGAGAGAGAGAGAGAGAGAGAGAGAGAGAGAGTGTGTGTGTTTCACTGTTTGATCTGCTGCAGTCTCTGACGAGACAGCCACACGTTACCCTACGGAACGAGCTCAGAGCTCATTATTTCCGATCTTCGGATAGGCCGGAGACCAGGCACACACCACACACCGGGACAACAAGGTCACAACTCCTCGATTTACATCCCGTACCTACTCACTGCTAGGTGAATAGGGGCTACACGTGAAAGGAGACATCCAAATATCTCCACCCAGCCGGGGGGGAATCGAACCCCGGTCCTCTGGCTTGTGAAGCCAGCGCTCTAACCACTGAGCTACCGGTGTGTGTGTGTGTGTGTGTGTGTGTGTGTGTGTGTGTGTGTGTGTGTGTGTGTGTGTCCATCTGTTTGCATGTATGTACAGTATATATGTATGTATGTTTTATGTATACTGATGTATATATTTACGTAAGCCTTTCATTGCATATCTATTTGAGTCTCGGAGGGTCACACAAGGCGATTTATGACGCCACCACCACCACCACCACCATCGCGACCACCACCACTTCTGTGTTCATTATGCGAGAGGTGATATGATGAGGATGATGAGTTAAGAAGTGTTTGTGGGGCGTGAGTTAGCAGTTCAATAAGGGTGTCTTGGGTGATTACATGTCGTCGGATGAAACACAAGGACAGAGGAGAGCAGTGCGTTGTTCGTCAATGTATGAAGCATATTCTAACACTTTTCTGCGCCACATCTCTGTTCTATGTAGTTTTAAGAATGTTTTGCTGTTCTGATAATATATCAACAAAGTTCCTATATTTTTAATAGAGGAAACACTCTTCAGAACGGGATTTATCATGTGGTCTCATGAAATCAAATGATAAGAGAGCAAAGCTTCCGTATTCCAAAAACTTTTGTTCTCTCACCATGACCATCCTCAAAATACACAGTGACAATTACCCCGATTCACAAGAGTGGTTCTCCTATCCATTATGTAGAAATCTTGTTACTCTGTCATCAGAATTGGGAAAATACCTTGGAAAAACTTATATAATTGCAACTTTAGAATGTGCTGGAGTTATGGTGCGAAACTAGCAGAAGTGTTTCAGAATATTACCCTAAATCAAGGGCGTGTTCTCTGATTTTTTTACGCTTTTTTCCTAGATAACTTTTCAAACGTTTCTACGCTGTATCTGGATAGCATCTGACAGGCTGAAGTGAATGTTTGAATAGCATTCGTGCTTGGCTTATCGTATGGCTAAATCATCCATCTGTCTTTCAAGGCTTTACATGATTCAAGTGATTTAACACGGACTCTGCACCGACAATAAGAGGAGAGATTTCGACTGAGAGCAGTCTTGATCATGAAGTCTTCAAGAAATACAAAACCTTAGTGGTGACTGCAGAGGCTATCATGAAAAAGACATTGTGTTTGTTGATGTTTTTAGATTCATTCCTCGGTATATGCTGAAGTATAGGTTAACGAAACGAGTCTGCGTGTACTGCCTCACACTGAAAAATAAAAAAAAAACGTTAGAATAGGGAAAATATAAATACAAACACGATCAACTCCACCAGGACATGTAAGGAAAGGTCTGTGTGGGATTCTTTCTGTTTTGTATGTATTCTTATTTGTATTCGTTTCATTCCAATTCATTTTCTTCCTGGGGCTCGAGTCTTGCATTCATAAGACTATCCGATTCTTCTCCATAGCAGCGCGAAATGAAACATGTTGCTGCGACGCATTAAATCATTCAGTCACTCAAACACGCATGCAAGCAATCTTGACTAGTATCTTATGATTTTCAGACAGCATTATTTTTACTGCTACCTAATACAAAAGGAGAATAATGAATACTGGGCCATATCCGTCCACGTATGAAGTATGCTTCACACGTATTGGGGTTCTACTTAGTATTCTAGATGGGATGAAATCAAAAAGCTTTTCGTCTGATCAGCTGACTGTCTTCAGCCTCTTTCTCATCGCCGCAATGTTGCATCTCTTGCTATCCTCTACCTCTATTTTCATCCCAAATGCTCCTCCAATCTTGCTAACTACACGCTTCCCCTCCTTCCGCATCCTCGCTGTGCAAGACTTTCTTCTTTTTCTTACCTCTATTCTGTCTACCAACTTATCTAATACAATGGTAAACCAGTATTCTCAATCATTTATCCCTGCCTGCTTCTGTATTTCCACCTTCCTATAACTTAAATCAATTTAAGAGGGAGGTTTCAAGACATCTATCCTAAGTCTTTTGATTCCGTTTAGGAACTAGCACCTCATGGTTTTTTTTTTTTATGTCATTTTTTGGTGGCCTTAGCCGATTTCCGTTTTGCGTAAAAAAAGAGAGCAACTTCATTTCATCATTTTACCCATACAGTGTTCTCTTTCTTGGAATGTGGCTCCATAAGACTGTCACTGAGATAGATGCGCTGATTCGTGCCTTCAGTTTGAAAACGTATGAGTTGCCATGAAAAGAATCTAGTTCAAACGATTGCAAATGTATGCTGATATCCCGCTCAACTTAAAAGTAAGAATATTAGGGGTCTTCCTGGAAATATGGTCAATATGGAAAATCATTTCAGTTTTGAGGAGGAGTTTAATATCTTTATTTCTCTACGTATTGTGGCTTTCATGGACCTCTCACTCGTTAAAAGTAATAGATACATAAAAATAGGAGAACTTCTTAGAAATATAAGCATGCATTAAGAAATAGTGATAGAACAAACATGAAGAAAAATATATATTCAATACAGTGCTTTCTACTCTAGATTTCAGCTTCTCTCTCTCTCTCTCTCTCTCTCTCTCTCTCTCTCTCTCTCTCTCTCTCTCTGTGTGTGTGTGTGTGTGTGTGTGTGTGTGTGTGTGTGTGTGTGTGTGTGTGTGTGTGTGTGTGTGTGTGTGTGTGTGTGTGTGTGTGCCAGCTCAAGTATTTTTTTGGGCTATACTCCCCACCAGAAGCAGCAGTGCGGGGCTGTGAAGAGCGTGCCCTTCAGCCTTCATCTTTCATTACGCGGCACTTAGAGGCACTCCCCCAGCAGGCATGTCCTGGTGTTTGCGTCATGATGAACGAGGCTGCTCCCAGTAAAGTTAATTGGTCAGTGCGTTTTTATTTTTTGTCATTGTTACGTTGAAATAAATTCACGCATGGCAGAGTTCTACGGAAGTTCAAATCTCATGTAGATAGATAAATAAATAGATGGGCAGATGGATACATGCATACATACATACATACATACATACATGCATACATACATGCACACACACACACACACACACACACACACACACACACACACACACACACACACACTCTCTCTCTCTCTCTCTCTCTCTCTCTCTCTCTCTCTCTCTCATTTCTAGCTTCCGTCCTTCCTTCTTTCTTTTCCTTCCCCATCCCATTCCTTCCTTCCTTCCTTCCTTCCTTCCTCCCTTCCTTCCTCTCTCTCTCTCTCTCTCTCTCTCTCTCTCTCTCTCTCTCTCTCTCTCTCTCTCACACACACACACAGTCTTACTTCACTAAATATTTCCCTATCACTCTAGCTCGATTTTTTCCTCAACTAATTTTAAACCTCTAACTCATTTCCCTTCCAATTTCTCACTACCTTCTACTACATTCCTTCAGTCATTTCCCTCAAGACACACGTGGGTCAAATATGAATAAGTACAAAAGAAAAACAAATAACACTTTATGATAAGAGACAGAGCTAAGAACATAGGCAAATAAGTTACTACATTTTCTCCAAGGAAGTAGGCAACGGTAACGAAAGTAAAGGAAGATAAACTTATGTGCGGCGTGAATGTGTGTTTCCCTGTGCAAGGTCGCGTGGTATCCGGTGTTTACGCAGGAATGGTAAGTACCTTCCTGCTTTGCTGACAACATTTCGTGATACTCTTTTGTTTCGACTGTCTTTGAAATGGAAATGATAAGGAAGTGATTTCTCTTATCTCTCTCTCTCTCTCTCTCTCTCTCTCTCTCTCTCTCTCTCTCTCTCTCTCTCTCTCTCTCTCTCTCTCTCTCTCTCTCTCTCTCTCTCTTTGTGTTAAGAAAAGTGGTCAAGGGAAAACTGCTTAAAGGAGAAAGACAGAAAAAAATAAATGAAAAAAAGTCTTCTTTGTTCCTTCTTTTATCATGTATTAGGTGGTAGAAGTGTTAAGGAAATTCATAGTTAAAAGAAAATCGTTCTTGATACAAGATTAGATGTTTTTTTCTCTTGTTTTATATATTAATATGACCAATCGAGAAAATAAAAAAGTGGAAAAAGGAAAAGATTAGCATTTATTAGCGTGGTAACACTTTCCTTTTCCTTAGTGCGTTAGGAGGAGCAGTCAAGGGAAAACGTGTTAAGAAACAAAAGAAACAAAGGAAACGAAGTTCTTAATTTCTTGACGATGTTTTCTTTGATGTATTTTTTTTTTTTTGTGTGTGTATTAGGGAGAGCGATGAAGGGAAGACATGTGAGGGAGAGAGAGAAAAGAAATAGCCTTTTATTAAATCGTTTCTTAGAAGAGCCATATGCAGAAAAAAAATTAATAGAAATAAAGGTCAGTTTATTGACTGTGTCCTGGTTGTAGCAAGGACGCGGCTGAGATGGCAACGTTTGGCAGTGCGTTTTACCTGTCTGCATTAAAATATAATCAAATTGCTCTGACTTCTTAGTTAATCAATCATTATTACTTACTCATACAATGAACTCCCTGTCGACTTCTGCATTTTCACCTACATACGACCTAAACTCATTTAAGAAGGAGATTTCAAGACATATATTTAATTCTTTTGACTAATCTTTTGACCCTATTCGGAACTTTTTAATCGTTTTTATTACTTTTGGCCGGTTTTTCTCTTTTGGATAAGAAAGATAATAAATAAAGGTGGCCTCTTCTTTTAACCGTTATTTTTGGTTTCAATGGCTGGTTTCCTCTTCATCAACATAAAAAAAAAGAAAACATAATAAATCTTGGGAGGCACTGCTCGCCACGCCTACATAGTGTCTGATATGAAATGATGAAAAAAATAGTATGTAATCCTGGTTTTGCTTTATTCTGACTTATTAATTCTCACTGCATACTCATATATTAATAATGTATAATAAATCTTGGAGACACTGCACGCCACGCCTACGAAGTAGATTATATGAAATAGCAAAATAAAAAAAAAAATAAATAAATGAATAAATAAATAAATAAAACCAATGATGGATGCGTCACGTAACGACAATAATCATCTAACGAAGGAAAAAAAAAAAAAAACACGTCCAATTGCAGTATAATAAACAAGTGGCTGTGGACGTATTTCTAACTTCTTGAGTCAGATGATCGGATGGAGAGAGTCCTTTGTAGAATTTTTCCCACGGTCTCTATCCCTCTCTGGAAAAGAAAGTGTTAGGGAAGGAGCTCCTGGAGGGCCTGAGGGGAGGCGTGTAGGCGGGGCAGGGAAAAGCGTACATGGGTGAACAGGGAATATGACTAAGGGAGTTGTGACTAAGGAACGGCTGGGGAACTAGGACAGCATTCAGGAAGTAAAAGCTCAAGACAAAGGAAAAAAGAACGCACTGAGAAGGAATACAAGGATATTTTCACGTTGGCTGATGTCGTTTAAGTAACATCCTCTTTTCCTCTCACTCTTCTCTCTCTTACTCACTCCCTCCGCCGCGACACAGTTCACCTCCTCCTCTCCCCTCCCCTCCCCAACACCAAGCATGCGATGTGTTTCATAGGAGTGTCGCACGCTATTCCCCCAATCCCTCCCCCCCCAGACCTTCTCGTGCCGTCGCCTTAACACCCTTCCTCATGCCTCGCTTTTGTCACTCCCTTTTCTTTCTTTGTTTTATTCCCTGTTCTCCTTCGAGCTTTCTAAGTCATCTTTCTCCTCTCTTCTTTCTATTCTTCTCCTTTCCTTTATGTCTATTTTCTGTTCCGTTTTCTTTCTTTTTTTTATCCTTATTCCCTTATTCTCTCTTAATTATACACTCCATCTCCCTCCTCTCTTGCCTTACTTATGCCCTAGCTTCTGTTATTCACTCTTATTTCTTTTTCTTATTCATTGTTTCTTCACACCGATCCTCTCCACTCCTCTCTCTCTCTCTCTCTCTCTCTCTCTCTCTCTCTCTCTCTCTCTCTCTCTCTCTCTCTCTACTACTACTACTACTACTACTACTACTACTACTACTACTACTACTACTACTACTACTTTTCACCTGCCTGGTCTTTTCATCCTATTTTCCTCAATTATTTTTCTCTAATTTCTCTCTTCCTATCGCATGTCTTCTATTCCCTTTTCTATATTTTGTACAGCAATTACTCCTTGTTTCTGTTCTTCTAGTTGCATCTAAAACCTCCTTTTCTTCTTTTATCCTTCCCTGCCCGTACCACCAGTCTTGCCTATCTTCTGTTATTTATTTTTCTTTCTTGTCCTTGCTCCTTGTTTTTGTTTATCTCCTCTAGTCACACTCCACTTCCCTGTTCTCTCCCTCCCTATGCTCCCTCCCTCCACCCCTACTTCCCCATACCGCTGCCAGGGTCTCTACGGTGACCTGAACAAACACTTCACAACGCCGTGAAATATTGACCGTCTGTCCTCCAAGACTAACAGTTTTTAGCCCAAGTTTCAGTTCTCTGCCTCGTGTTGCTATAATAATGTTTCACTCACTCCTGGCACCGTTATTGTCATTGAAAAATTCCTCCAGCGTTTTCTCTCTCTCTCTCTCTCTCTCTCTCTCTCTCTCTCTCTCTCTTGACCCTATTGTCTTTGTCTCTGATGCGGTTTGTTTGTCTCTCTCTCTCTCTCTCTCTCTCTCTCTCTCTCTCTCTAGACGACCACAACAAATAATAACAACCGAATACCAACGCCATCACCAACCACCATCATATTACTACTGCACCACCACCATCAACAACAACAACAATAACACCACCACATACAGTACTCCGGTCATTACCAGCGTGCGATAAGGAGCACGTCATGAACGTTCCACCCTAGACACACACAGGTCAACGGCCGCACCCACGCTTACGTAGAGGAGAGATCGACAGCTACACACATTTTCATGACACCGCCACCGACGTCACGGAACTCTGCCGCCACACCGCTACGTCACGCTCTATCTGAGTCTGAGTCGTTCGTCCGTGGGTCTTTGCCAGTGTTGTCTTGGTAAAGTACAGCGTCGTTATGTGTATCTCGTCTTGTGGAGATGTTGCTGCAGTTGTGTGTCTGGTGTTAATGGTTAGTGCTTGTCATCTTGGTCTATCTTCGTTTTCCATTTTTTTTCTTTGCTTTTTCTTCTTCATTTCTTCATTTTCTCTTTCTTTTCTCTTTCTATTGTTTTTGTTTTTGTGCTTGTTTATCTCTTCTCCGATTTTCTTTGTTCTTGTTCCTACCGTTTTTCTTCTTTTTCTTCTTCTTTTTATGTAAGATTTTTTTCTCGCATAGGCCAGTAAAAGTAATACTGTTTCTAAAAAGACCCATACAAGATACCAGTTTCAATAGAGTACAATCAAAAGAAGGATTATCTGAATTTGAGAAGTATTTTGGATTCTTGCAATTGAAAGGGCTCTAGTTCAAAGCAGGGAGAAATGCTAAAGAAGGGAGTTCTGCTATTTGTATTATTACAATTTTACCCTGGACAACTTTTTTTCAATATCTAGAAGAAGTTTGTCGAAGTACTTCATTCTCGATCTTCTTCTTGATCTTCTTTCCTCTGTCTTTCCAGTGCTCGTCCTATTTTTCTTTTCATCACATTTTCCAGAAACCTTATTTTTCTCCCCCTCGTATGTTGCATAAGTCTTCTGGAGGTTTGTCAGTTCTAAAGATTGTCAACAACCAGTTTCTTTCTTTGAATAATTTATTAAGTGATGTACTTTGATATTTTAGATTATGAGCAAATTCATCATGTTGTAATCAAATTTTGTACCTTTCTTAGCAAATGAACTATTTAACTAATCAATTAATAATAATAATAATAATAATAATAATAATAATAATAATAATAATAATAATAATAATAACAACAATAATAATAATAATAATAATAATAATAATAATAATAATCATTACCATCATCATTATTATCTATGATGCTCTACTTATGTTCCATTAGTACTCCTGTGGTGCTTGTCAGTTCTAAAGCTTATCACGGAGAACTTTAGTGTGTTGTGGAGCCCCTGAGGCAGAACATTTGCGACTGCAGGCACCAGATCAAGAATTGATAGTAAAAAGCTGGTACTTCAAGCAGGTTCCCACACAACTTCCTGGTGTGAGTAACACTTTCTCTGTACAGGGAATCAGTTTCAGGTCCCACTGTGCCTTTAACAGAAGCTCCAGAGATAAAAGAGAGATTTTACTTGCTAACCATTCCTCATTGGTGTTGCTTCATCATGGATCAAAAGTTGACACATCTTGACTGCACTTGAAAGAAAACTGGGCATGGACGAGATGCAGGGTGTTGTAGAAAACTTACGGAAATTTCTCCCACAAATGAACTGTGAACCGTACTGAATTCTCCACCGGAACATTCACCGCATCATCACCACTAATTACCACTGAAAATCGGCAACTACAAACCGCTAAATGATTCACCTTTTCCTTAATTCCTCTGGGAGTGTAATATAGCACCAGAGAAGCTTACTATTTACCTAAACAATAGTTAGGAATAGGTAATTAGTCACTGGCCGATTAACATTTCTCCTCTGTCACCAATCGCTGTGTTCAGTTCCTTACAAATAAACTGCAGAAGCCTTTAATGAACCACAGACTGCTCAAGTGTTATTTCAAATTGTTTTTTGGTCCTTCAACACTGGATCACATTTCTTTTCCATTGGAAATAATTTCTTATATGTGTGTTTATATAATAAAAGAATAATTGGAGTAAGAAAATGGAAAACTATAGTGAGATGGAAATATAAAGATGACTCATGTGGGCGGAAAGAGGACTTCCCAAACTTGGGTAACATTGTTATTTCAACATCAACTAGGCCTTCAGTATTTCATAATCTAGTTATTTATCCTTTAAAATAATCCTCAAATGTTTGTATGTAAATGGCAAAACAACGTTATATAAGGCAGATGTTTCAAATTTTAGGAGAGTAAGAGCAAATTATGAATGAACATGAAGCCGCAACATGTGATAACGATGGGCTATTCAACCACGTTTTCATATCTATGGACAATATCGCCGGGTGATCCTGGCAACACATCTGTCTCACATATATTACCTTATTTGCACCTCACCACGGCGAGGAGTGGGCAAAGGTACAGACAAAGTACTACATGCTAACATATCGAAAGTTTTAGTAAGAAAAATTAGCATTAAGTCTTTCAAGACGGAGGTTTCAAAACATTTCATAATGCAATTTAGATTTGCCTCTAAATTGTTTTCTCGATATATATATATATATATATATATATATATATATATATATATATATATATATATATATATATATATATATATATATATATATATATATATATATATATATATATATATATGTGTGTGTGTGTGTGTGTGTGTGTGTGTGTGTGTGTGTGTGTGTGTGTGTGTGTGTGTGTGTGTGTGTGTCTGTCTGTGTGTGTCTGTCTGTGTGTGTGTGTAATTCACCACCACGGTCGCCTGCTCGTGACACAGCCAGCCTTCCCCACTACGAAGCGAGCTCAGAGCTCATAGACCGATTTTCGGGTAGAACTGAGACCACAACACACTCCACACACCGGGAAAGCGAGGCCACGACTCCTCGAGTTACATATCGTACCTATTTACTGCTAGGTGAACAGGGCTACACATCAAGAAGCTTGCCCATTTTGTCTCGCCGCTTCCTAGGACTCGAACCCGGAGCGTGCTAGCTACTACACTAAGAGGTGTGTAATTCACCAAGGTCGTCTGCTGGTCACCCAGCCAGTCTTCCCCACTACGGAGCGAGCTCAAAGCTCATAGACCGATCTTCAGGTAGGACTGAGACCACAACACACAGTGTGTGTGTGTGTGTGTGTGTGTGTGTGTGTAATTCACCAGGGTCGCTTGTTGGTCACCCAGCCAGTCTTCCCTATTACGGAGCGAGCTCAGAGCTCATAGACCGATCTTCGGGTAGGACTGAGATCACAACACACACTCCACACACCGGGAAAGCGAGGCCACAACCCCACGAGTTACATCCCGTACCTATTTACAGCTAGGTGAACAGGGGCCACACATTAAGAGGCTTACCCATTTGCCTCGCCGCTTTCCGGGACTCGAACCCGGACCCTCTCGATTGTGAGTAGAGTGTGCTAACCACTACACTACGCGGTGTGTGTGTGTGTGTGTGTGTGTGTGTGTGTGTGTGTGTGTGTGTGTGTGTGTGTGTGTGTGTGTGTGTGTATTCACATGATCAAACCTCTTACATAATGCACATAAGTAAAATAAGTAATAAATGAATAAATGGGTGAGCAACACACAGGAAAGTGTTGAAAGGTAGAGGCCTTCGTCCTCCATTGCTTTACTATTCACTTACTTATTTTCTTATTTGTTCATCCATTCATTCGTTCATTAACCTGTTTATGTGCATATTTGTCAATGTGATCTCAGGAGAACACACATAAACATACAACAGAAGAAGGATGAAGAGAGGGAAGCGGAGGAAGAAGAAGAAGAGAAGAAAGAGGAGAAGAGGAAGGGAAGGAGGAGGATGATGAGGAAAAACAACTGAAAACTAACCAGTAGTCCTTGAATTCATCGAGATTCCAATGCGTCCAGAGACAGACGCAAGACATGGCGAGGTTCGCGCAGGACAAGAAGTGAGGCGTGTGTGCCTTCAGTGTACAAATACGGAGGCATGGATTGTATTCGTATGGAAGAGTATCATTCGATGTCATCAGCACAGAGAAGCCAACGCGACCACCACAAACACGTCCGGAGCGTCTCCTGGCGACACCCACCACTCCGGAATCAGGCTTCGCATTTACATATAATTTTCTTTGGCTTTATTTCCGATTTTTTTATTATACTTCTCCCCTCCTCCCTCTCTCCCTCCCTCTCTCTCTCTCTCTCTCTCTCTCTCTCTCTCTCTCTCTCTCTCTCTCTCTCTCTCTCTCTGAAGATATATATATATATATATATATATATATATATATATATACTATATATATATATATATATATATATATATATATATATATATATATATATATATATATATATATATATATATATATATATATATATATATATATATATATATATATATATATATATATATATATATATATATATATATATATATATATATATATATATATATATATATATATATATATATATATCTACAAGGACAGGCTTCATATTAGCGGTATGTTTTTTTAAGCGACTCCAATGTTACTGAGTCTATATGCTGCCGATTTCACATATGAACATAACATAATATCCGGCTACTACTACCATTACCTTCCCCAACACACAATTCTATATACTGCCGATTTCAGATAAGAATATTTATCCAGTCACACACACACACACACACACACACACACACACACACACACACACACACACACACACACAACATAGTAGCATAGTAACCCTTGTAGCACAGTAGCCCAACCCAAAATCGGGAATGCCTGGGTTCGAATCCCGGGTCAGGTCAGAAGTCGTTGGGCAGGTTTCTATAAAGCGTGTTGTCCTTTATAACCCAGCAGTGATTAGGTGTCAAGAATTGTGACCCACTGCTAGGCAGGAGTAACGAACTCCGATAAAAAATACACACTGAGTGGCCTGATCATCCCTGGCCGAGGTTACTGGCGCCATCTGGCAACGGTCGCATCAAAAAATATCAGATACCACCGTGGTGTTGGGATAGTGTTAAGATGTGTGTATATTAATGTATAAGTAACTGTAAGTAATTGTAATATGTAAAAATTCAGCTGTAAGGCTATCATATAGATAAACCGAATTATTATTACATCACACACACACACACACACACACACACACACACACACACACACACACACGGAAAATATTCCAGTGACGTATTTCAGGACAGGGGCAGCATTGTAATAAACTAGTGAGGCATAGGCCAGCCTTGGACACATTAATAAGTCTGGTGGACGTCAGGAGCCAGTACTGGGTGACTGGGGAAAAGGAGAAGTGAAAAGAGATGAAAAGAAGGAGGAAGGGCGAGGAGAAGGGAGAATGGGCGACAGGAAAGAAGCAAAGACGATTAGGAGGGAGAAAGGACAGAAAAGGAGCAAAGACAGGAAAAGAAGCAGAGCCGGTATTGTAGTGAGAAGAGACCAGGGCCTGTATTCAGAAACGCTCTTCTCCCTCACAGCTATTTTTCAAGGCTACAGAGATAACTAGCTGGGTATTCAAGAGTGTTTCTCCAGTTAATAATATAGAAATCTTGTCAATCTGCCTCTAGAAACCTTGAAAAATACTCGTGTAAATTTCAATAAATCATTTTGAAATAGTGGAGGTGAAGTGCAGAAGGGTTTGAGAATATGGGCCCAGGAGAAGGGAAAGGAAGGGCAAGGAGAAGCGAGAATGGGTAACAGGAAAGAAGCAGAGACGATGTGGGGAGGGAGGGAAGAAGGAAGAACGATGACACCCAAAGAGGCTATGATATGAATAACGGGAAAATATTTGTAGTAGTAACATTATCTTTAATATCTTCGCTCTAATGAATATCCCTAAGTTGTCAATTCAATAATAGTAACAATACGACGGAAATGAAGGAAATTACATCAAACTGGAACATCTTTCTATTCAAATCCTAAGTAATTTTAAACGAACATTATTTACACTCAGTCCCGTCTGCTCCTGGTGGAAGGTGAAAGGCCTCGTGGTTCACCTAGAAGCTTAGGTAGAATACATCCATAACAAGGCTTGACTGTATGTATTGGTTCTCTACCTCCACCTGTTCAACCTGTATGTATTCATAATCAGAAAGAAAAGCTGAAATGAAAAGAAAAAAATTAAGTAACACAAACACACACACACACACACACACACACACACACACACACACACACACACACACACACACACACACACACACACACACACACACACACACAGAAATAGTAAGACAGCTATACCTGCTCTCTCCTACTTCCTAATAAGTCAGTATTTCGATGACACTTCCACCAGATTTCCAGGAATAATATTGTCGATAGATCGTTCCTTACTTCCATCCCAAAGCGTGAAAATTTATCCTCCGTTCTTGAGGTATAAGTACAAAGAACTCTTACGTATATGTGGAGAGGAATACAACATTTATACGCATCGCTTTAAGAGAAGATAAGATAGTTTAAGGATGGGGATGAAAAGTGGAGTTAGATAGTAGGTATGTTTTTTTCTGAAGGGACTCCCACGTGTAGATCTGATGCCTTCTCGAAACTCCCATTATTTTCTTATGTTCTTAAGTGTTGTAAGTAAGTGTAATAAGATATTTAAATATGCAGATGACACAGCCATTGTCTCACTTTGTGTGAATAATGATGTTATTTATAGAGAAGAAGTTAACAATTTTAGTACATGGTGCAAAGATAATTTTTTGGAACTAAATGTTAACAAAACTAAGGAAATGATTATTGATTTTAGTAAGACTCCCGTACAACATGAATCTTTGGAAATCAATGATGAAACTGTTGACGTGGTAGAAGAATACAAATACTTAGGAACAGTTATAGACAATAAACTCAATTTTTCTTCCCACATAGATAAAATATATAAGAAGGCAAATTCAAGAATGTTTTTTGTTAGAAAACTATGCAAGTTAAATGTTAGTAATAAAATACTGGATTTGTTCTACAGCAGTATACTACAATCAGTTTTTTCATTTTCTATATGCTGTTGGTATGGAAATAGTACTTTGGAATCTAAAGGTAAACTAGACAAGATAATAAAGAAATGTAGCCGATTAAAAGTAAAAAATACAAAGCCACTGTTGGACCTGTATAAACGAGCGGTTGTACAGAGAAGCAATATCATAATAAATGACCCCAGTCACCCTCTGCACTTATGTTACGAATTGTTACCATCTGGCAGAAGGTGGAGGTCAGTGCAAGGCCGAACATCTCGGTATAGGGAGTCATTTGTTCCATCTAGTATTAGGATAATGAATGTGAATCAACAGTTGTAATGGCAGGCGGCTCAGAAGGATATCAGCAATGTTTTTAATGTTTTATATTTATGTTTTTATGTTTTGGGTAGTTCGTGATTGGAGATGAATAGATGTAATTGATAGCTTTGGTAGTCTTTCTACTTTTACAATTTTTCTTTATACTCTGACAAGCTCAAGACAAATTCTCTGTAAGAGCAATAAAGTATTATTATTATTATTATTATTATTATTATTATTATTATTATTATTATTATTATTATTATTATTATGTTTTGTCGTACTACAAAAAATATAAATGATTCGCTAAACTATAAAGAAAAACACTAAAAAGAAGGGACAATTCAGTTCAGACTATTCTTTAACAAACTGTTCAAACTAAAAATAAATAAAAGTAAATATAAATAAGACACTTATATCATCACAAGGTTTTTCTTGGCACCACCTTTTCTTGACAGGTCGTGTACAGTGCTGCCTGATGGCCCTTTCACCTTGCTCATAATTACGTCATTTAGTTAATCAGGAAGACGTGAAGTAATTTTCTTTTTTTTTCATGCGTCATCTACCAGTACTTCGTCCTCATCATACCTTCACCTCCTCCTCTTCTTCCTCCATCTCCCCTTCCTCTTAATCCTAATTCTAATCTTTCCCTATTCTTCTAATTTCTTTTCTAATATTGCTAATTCTCACAATCATCTTTCCAATAATCATAATACTCTCAGTTATCTAAATATTCCTCGTAACTATTTCCATCTCTTTCCTAATCCTTTGATCATAATCTAACAATAATAGTTTTCCTCAAAGTCTTTATAATCATCTGCTTGATCTTTAGACTTTTCCTAATCCAAATGATCTTCCGATTCTTCCTTTTCATCACCTGAATCTTTCTATTAATCTCCTTAGTCTTTACTTTAAATCTCTTTGTCTTCCATATGTTTTCTTTTCTTCAACACTTGTCACTAACTCAACACTCATTCACCTCAACCTTCGCTTTTCTTCCTTAATTTTTCCTTCCCTTCATGTCACGTCTTACCTTACAATATTAAGTCGATGGAACACATTCAACACAATAACAAAAACAGTAAATGGACAATTAAGCATTCCATTTGGAAATGTGTAATGCTATAATAGATAATGAATAAAATGCCATTTCTATCACATCTTTCCACACTTTCTCTCCTCTGCTCATACTCCTGTTCTTTCTCCCGCTCCTTGGCTTGGTATACGCGAGAAATATAGCAACAGAAGCTTCACTAAGTGGCTCTCATGTATCCGTGAAATTATCTTTGGTGAAGCGTTAATTAAGCTTCGTAAAGGTAGGTGTGCATGTGTGTTATTCTATTCACGTTGGAGTTATAAAGGGTAAACAAGAAACGTGTTAATATCGCAGCAAGGAGACCGTCGAAATTGAGTGAAGAAAATCGTAAAATGAAATCATCTCAAAGATTGCCTTTATCATAAGGGATAATCTGCGGTAATTTGGCAAAACTTTAACCATTCTCCAATAAATTGATAAAATAAGCTATCGTTAAGGAAGAATAATAGAGTTTGTGAAAGAAAAGTTTCTTTCTCATGCTGATGAAGAGGTGACGTCGAGACAATGCAGCTTCAGATTTAGTATTTGAGATTGACGATAACTGACTTCATTCATATCTGCGAGGTCGACGAGCCATCTCCCACAGCGGCGACAGCATCGGTATGATTAAGTTATGCACATCCTACCTGATTCTATCATTCATCCTGCCTTTCATTTTTAACTGCTTTAAGAGGAAGGTTTCAAGACATTAGTCTTCAAAATTTGAATGATCCTTCTGACAACACTTTTTCAGGACTCACAGTTTTAGTGGACGTTTTTCTATATAGACGTTTTGTTGCCTCGGCCAGACTCAGGTTTCATATAAGAAAAATTATGCGGATATTCCTTTTCAACTATTCCCTTTGGAAAATAAAATCCTCTTCTAAATAAATAAAATTATTATTAATATTTTGAACAGTGCATGTACTATATTCTTTGCGGACAAGTATTTCTAGTGGGACTTTTTATACTGTCACTTTATTATTCTAGGCCAAATTCCCCTCCTATACGAAATAATATTATCAATCAATCAGTAACACAAGAACAACTTTTCTATTCTCAGTAATCAAACCCATATGTAGTACAAGCTACGCTTAAATAATAATTATTGTTATTATCTTTTGTTTTATTTCATCTATTTTTTTCGCTTTAATGTCCATCAGGATTATGAAAATTCCTAAAAAAAAAAAAAAAAAAAGTCTTTAGATGTAGCATTTGTGAATCGAGTGGATGACATTCCTACCCACAGATTAGAGTTCACTGTGCCACGGAGGCCAAAGTTTTCCTTAACCTTATTTTCCCTCATATTTCTAGTTTTTTTTTTTAACAATGTTATAGGAGCTATTTTCACAGCAGTATGCAATATCTACAAACTGTTCCTTTTATGTGATGGTCCTCCTGGGTGCCAGTCCGCAAAGGTAAATCAAAAAGGATTATAGAAAAAAAATAAAGGAAAAATGTTTAGAATCTCCCCTCTTGAAAGAGTTAAAGTCATAGGAAGGAGGAAATAGAGATAGGAAGGAACTCCAGAGTTTACCAGGAAAAGGAATTAATGATTGAAAATATTAGTTAACTCTTGCATTAAAGAGGTAAATAGAATAGGGATGAGAGAAAGTAGAAAGTCTTGTGCAGCGATGTCGCGGGAAGACCGGAGGCATGTAATTAGAAACATCAGAAGAGCAGTTAGTATGAAAAATAGTTGTAGAAGATAACTAGAGATACAATACATCATAGAAGCTGCTTTAGCTGGAGATGAGATGTAAAGTTTCCAATTAAGGATAAACAAGGGATATTCAATGAAGAAAAGGGGAACAGTTGAGTTTCATTGAAGTAGAGAGGATAGTTATCTGGAAAACTGTGTCAAGTTGGTTAATTGAATAAATGAGTTTTTGAAGCAATAACTAATCAATCAGGAATTTTAAAAAGAATCAGAAATCAGATCTTCTGTGACTTTCCTGCGTGGTCTATTCACTTCCTGAAGGCTTGGTCTTCTATGAAAAGACGTAAAAAGGACATTAACTTTATATTAGAAAAAAATCATTGATGAATAATTAAAAGAGAGATGGTGACCGAAGAGAGCCCTGAGGAACACTACTGTTACTAGATTTAGGAAAAGAACAGTAACAGTATACCTCTGAAACAAGAGAAGAAACTTCAGATGTAGTTACAGAGAAAGGGATTGAAGCTGTATGAGAGTAGTTTGGATATCACAGCTTTAAGCCAGACTCTATCAAATGCTTTTGATATGTCTAAGGGAACAGCCAGTGTTTCAACAAAATCCATAAAGGAAAATGACCAAGACTCATAAAGGAAAGGTAGATCACCAGTACAGCGGCCACGACAGAAACCAGAACGTGATTAGATAGAAGGTTGTGAAGTGGTAGATGTTTAAGAATCTTCCTGTTGAGGATAGATTCAAAACCTTCGATAGAAAAGAAATTAGAAAAAACAGGAACTATAGTTTGAAGGATTAGAACAGTTCCTTTTTGTTTTCAATTTATAGAGACGGGCCTCTGATACGGAAGTAGTATGCTAGTCATTTCGAGGAAAATCAGAATAACACCTCTGTTTCCTCCAATTAGTAGAGGAACCAACGCTTTGGGGAAACCTGGAGGGACTGAAGCGATAGGACAAAATAAAATAAAATGAGACTATGATCGGAGGAACCCAACGAAGAGGACAGGATAACGTATAAGCAGAAGGATTAAAAGCTAAGAAAAAGTCAAGAATGGCGAGCCTATCTCCAAGACGGTCAAGAAAACGAGTAGGGTATTGCACTAATTGCTTTAAATCATGTAGAATCACAACTTTGAAGGCTAGTTCATCAGGATGATCAGTGAAGGAAGAGGAAAGCCAAAGCTGCTGGCAAACATTGAAGCTCGGAGAATGAAGATCTCTACAAAATCTAAGAGAGTAAGGATGTGCTCCACCACGGAAGTTAAGTAATTAGGAAAAAGTTTATAGTCGGAGGAATTATTTGAAAGATACACAGCACACACAAATTTAGTTTGTGAGTGATTTTAGTCGTATTCTGATGGTGAAAAACTAGGAAGTTTCAAGAGCGTGGGCACAAGAGTAAGCTAGCTCACTGCACACATAGACACAACATCCAGCTTTG